>NC_091301.1:11516741-11629241 GCF_038502225.1 Cherax quadricarinatus
AACAGCAGCAGCAACACTTCTATAGTGTGAGGGTAGCAGGGAACAGCAACACATAACAGCAGCAGCAACACTTCTATAGTGTGAGGGTAGCAGGTAACAGCAACACATAACAGCAGCAGCAACACTTCTATAGTGTGAGGGTAGCAGGTAACAGCAACACATAACAGCAGCAGCAACACTTCTATAGTGTGAGGGTAGCAGGGAACAGCAACACATAACAGCAGCAGCAACACTTCTATAGTGTGAGGGTAGCAGGGAACAGCAACACATAACAGCAGCAGCAACACTTCTATAGTGTGAGGGTAGCAGGTAACAGCAACACATAACAGCAGCAGCAACACTTCTATAGTGTGAGGGTAGCAGGGAACAGCAACACATAACAGCAGCAGCAACACTTCTATAGTGTGAGGGTAGCAGGTAACAGCAACACATAACAGCAGCAGCAACACTTCTATAGTGTGAGGGTAGCAGGTAACAGCAACACATAACAGCAGCAGCAACACTTCTATAGTGTGAGGGTAGCAGGTAACAGCAACACATAACAGCAGCAGCAACACTTCTATAGTGTGAGGGTAGCAGGGAACAGCAACACATAACAGCAGCAGCAACACTTCTATAGTGTGAGGGTAGCAGGTAACAGCAACACATAACAGCAGCAGCAACACTTCTATAGTGTGAGGGTAGCAGGGAACAGCAACACATAACAGCAGCAGCAACACTTCTATAGTGTGAGGGTAGCAGGTAACAGCAACACATAACAGCAGCAGCAACACTTCTATAGTGTGAGGGTAGCAGGGAACAGCAACACATAACAGCAGCAGCAACACTTCTATAGTGTGAGGGTAGCAGGTAACAGCAACACATAACAGCAGCAGCAACACTTCTATAGTGTGAGGGTAGCAGGTAACAGCAACACATAACAGCAGCAGCAACACTTCTATAGTGTGAGGGTAGCAGGTAACAGCAACACATAACAGCAGCAGCAACACTTCTATAGTGTGAGGGTAGCAGGGAACAGCAACACATAACAGCAGCAGCAACACTTCTATAGTGTGAGGGTAGCAGGTAACAGCAACACATAACAGCAGCAGCAACACTTCTATAGTGTGAGGGTAGCAGGTAACAGCAACACATAACAGCAGCAGCAACACTTCTATAGTGTGAGGGTAGCAGGTAACAGCAACACATAACAGCAGCAGCAACACTTCTATAGTGTGAGGGTAGCAGGGAACAGCAACACATAACAGCAGCAGCAACACTTCTATAGTGTGAGGGTAGCAGGGAACAGCAACACATAACAGCAGCAGCAACACTTCTATAGTGTGAGGGTAGCAGGTAACAGCAACACATAACAGCAGCAGCAACACTTCTATAGTGTGAGGGTAGCAGGTAACAGCAACACATAACAGCAGCAGCAACACTTCTATAGTGTGAGGGTAGCAGGTAACAGCAACACATAACAGCAGCAGCAACACTTCTATAGTGTGAGGGTAGCAGGTAACAGCAACACATAACAGCAGCAGCAACACTTCTATAGTGTGAGGGTAGCAGGGAACAGCAACACATAACAGCAGCAGCAACACTTCTATAGTGTGAGGGTAGCAGGTAACAGCAACACATAACAGCAGCAGCAACACTTCTATAGTGTGAGGGTAGCAGGTAACAGCAACACATAACAGCAGCAGCAACACTTCTATAGTGTGAGGGTAGCAGGTAACAGCAACACATAACAGCAGCAGCAACACTTCTATAGTGTGAGGGTAGCAGGGAACAGCAACACATAACAGCAGCAGCAACACTTCTATAGTGTGAGGGTAGCAGGTAACAGCAACACATAACAGCAGCAGCAACACTTCTATAGTGTGAGGGTAGCAGGTAACAGCAACACATAACAGCAGCAGCAACACTTCTATAGTGTGAGGGTAGCAGGTAACAGCAACACATAACAGCAGCAGCAACACTTCTATAGTGTGAGGGTAGCAGGGAACAGCAACACATAACAGCAGCAGCAACACTTCTATAGTGTGAGGGTAGCAGGTAACAGCAACACATAACAGCAGCAGCAACACTTCTATAGTGTGAGGGTAGCAGGGAACAGCAACACATAACAGCAGCAGCAACACTTCTATAGTGTGAGGGTAGCAGGGAACAGCAACACATAACAGCAGCAGCAACACTTCTATAGTGTGAGGGTAGCAGGTAACAGCAACACATAACAGCAGCAGCAACACTTCTATAGTGTGAGGGTAGCAGGTAACAGCAACACATAACAGCAGCAGCAACACTTCTATAGTGTGAGGGTAGCAGGGAACAGCAACACATAACAGCAGCAGCAACACTTCTATAGTGTGAGGGTAGCAGGGAACAGCAACACATAACAGCAGCAGCAACACTTCTATAGTGTGAGGGTAGCAGGTAACAGCAACACATAACAGCAGCAGCAACACTTCTATAGTGTGAGGGTAGCAGGTAACAGCAACACATAACAGCAGCAGCAACACTTCTATAGTGTGAGGGTAGCAGGTAACAGCAACACATAACAGCAGCAGCAACACTTCTATAGTGTGAGGGTAGCAGGTAACAGCAACACATAACAGCAGCAGCAACACTTCTATAGTGTGAGGGTAGCAGGTAACAGCAACACATAACAGCAGCAGCAACACTTCTATAGTGTGAGGGTAGCAGGTAACAGCAACACATAACAGCAGCAGCAACACTTCTATAGTGTGAGGGTAGCAGGGAACAGCAACACATAACAGCAGCAGCAACACTTCTATAGTGTGAGGGTAGCAGGTAACAGCAACACATAACAGCAGCAGCAACACTTCTATAGTGTGAGGGTAGCAGGTAACAGCAACACATAACAGCAGCAGCAACACTTCTATAGTGTGAGGGTAGCAGGTAACAGCAACACATAACAGCAGCAGCAACACTTCTATAGTGTGAGGGTAGCAGGTAACAGCAACACATAACAGCAGCAGCAACACTTCTATAGTGTGAGGGTAGCAGGTAACAGCAACACATAACAGCAGCAGCAACACTTCTATAGTGTGAGGGTAGCAGGTAACAGCAACACATAACAGCAGCAGCAACACTTCTATAGTGTGAGGGTAGCAGGGAACAGCAACACATAACAGCAGCAGCAACACTTCTATAGTGTGAGGGTAGCAGGGAACAGCAACACATAACAGCAGCAGCAACACTTCTATAGTGTGAGGGTAGCAGGGAACAGCAACACATAACAGCAGCAGCAACACTTCTATAGTGTGAGGGTAGCAGGTAACAGCAACACATAACAGCAGCAGCAACACTTCTATAGTGTGAGGGTAGCAGGTAACAGCAACACATAACAGCAGCAGTAACACTTCTATAGTGTGAGGGTAGCAGGGAACAGCAACACATAACAGCAGCAGCAACACTTCTATAGTGTGAGGGTAGCAGGTAACAGCAACACATAACAGCAGCAGCAACACTTCTATAGTGTGAGGGTAGCAGGTAACAGCAACACATAACAGCAGCAGCAACACTTCTATAGTGTGAGGGTAGCAGGGAACAGCAACACATAACAGCAGCAGTAACACTTCTATAGTGTGAGGGTAGCAGGGAACAGCAACACATAACAGCAGCAGCAACACTTCTATAGTGTGAGGGTAGCAGGTAACAGCAACACATAACAGCAGCAGCAACACTTCTATAGTGTGAGGGTAGCAGGTAACAGCAACACATAACAGCAGCAGCAACACTTCTATAGTGTGAGGGTAGCAGGGAACAGCAACACATAACAGCAGCAGCAACACTTCTATAGTGTGAGGGTAGCAGGTAACAGCAACACATAACAGCAGCAGCAACACTTCTATAGTGTGAGGGTAGCAGGGAACAGCAACACATAACAGCAGCAGCAACACTTCTATAGTGTGAGGGTAGCAGGTAACAGCAACACATAACAGCAGCAGCAACACTTCTATAGTGTGAGGGTAGCAGGTAACAGCAACACATAACAGCAGCAGCAACACTTCTATAGTGTGAGGGTAGCAGGTAACAGCAACACATAACAGCAGCAGCAACACTTCTATAGTGTGAGGGTAGCAGGTAACAGCAACACATAACAGCAGCAGCAACACTTCTATAGTGTGAGGGTAGCAGGGAACAGCAACACATAACAGCAGCAGCAACACTTCTATAGTGTGAGGGTAGCAGGTAACAGCAACACATAACAGCAGCAGCAACACTTCTATAGTGTGAGGGTAGCAGGTAACAGCAACACATAACAGCAGCAGCAACACTTCTATAGTGTGAGGGTAGCAGGTAACAGCAACACATAACAGCAGCAGCAACACTTCTATAGTGTGAGGGTAGCAGGTAACAGCAACACATAACAGCAGCAGCAACACTTCTATAGTGTGAGGGTAGCAGGTAACAGCAACACATAACAGCAGCAGCAACACTTCTATAGTGTGAGGGTAGCAGGTAACAGCAACACATAACAGCAGCAGCAACACTTCTATAGTGTGAGGGTAGCAGGTAACAGCAACACATAACAGCAGCAGCAACACTTCTATAGTGTGAGGGTAGCAGGGAACAGCAACACATAACAGCAGCAGCAACACTTCTATAGTGTGAGGGTAGCAGGTAACAGCAACACATAACAGCAGCAGCAACACTTCTATAGTGTGAGGGTAGCAGGTAACAGCAACACATAACAGCAGCAGCAACACTTCTATAGTGTGAGGGTAGCAGGGAACAGCAACACATAACAGCAGCAGTAACACTTCTATAGTGTGAGGGTAGCAGGGAACAGCAACACATAACAGCAGCAGCAACACTTCTATAGTGTGAGGGTAGCAGGGAACAGCAACACATAACAGCAGCAGCAACACTTCTATAGTGTGAGGGTAGCAGGGAACAGCAACACATAACAGCAGCAGCAACACTTCTATAGTGTGAGGGTAGCAGGGAACAGCAACACATAACAGCAGCAGCAACACTTCTATAGTGTGAGGGTAGCAGGTAACAGCAACACATAACAGCAGCAGCAACACTTCTATAGTGTGAGGGTAGCAGGTAACAGCAACACATAACAGCAGCAGCAACACTTCTATAGTGTGAGGGTAGCAGGGAACAGCAACACATAACAGCAGCAGCAACACTTCTATAGTGTGAGGGTAGCAGGTAACAGCAACACATAACAGCAGCAGCAACACTTCTATAGTGTGAGGGTAGCAGGTAACAGCAACACATAACAGCAGCAGCAACACTTCTATAGTGTGAGGGTAGCAGGGAACAGCAACACATAACAGCAGCAGCAACACTTCTATAGTGTGAGGGTAGCAGGTAACAGCAACACATAACAGCAGCAGCAACACTTCTATAGTGTGAGGGTAGCAGGTAACAGCAACACATAACAGCAGCAGCAACACTTCTATAGTGTGAGGGTAGCAGGGAACAGCAACACATAACAGCAGCAGCAACACTTCTATAGTGTGAGGGTAGCAGGTAACAGCAACACATAACAGCAGCAGCAACACTTCTATAGTGTGAGGGTAGCAGGGAACAGCAACACATAACAGCAGCAGCAACACTTCTATAGTGTGAGGGTAGCAGGTAACAGCAACACATAACAGCAGCAGCAACACTTCTATAGTGTGAGGGTAGCAGGTAACAGCAACACATAACAGCAGCAGCAACACTTCTATAGTGTGAGGGTAGCAGGGAACAGCAACACATAACAGCAGCAGCAACACTTCTATAGTGTGAGGGTAGCAGGTAACAGCAACACATAACAGCAGCAGCAACACTTCTATAGTGTGAGGGTAGCAGGTAACAGCAACACATAACAGCAGCAGCAACACTTCTATAGTGTGAGGGTAGCAGGGAACAGCAACACATAACAGCAGCAGCAACACTTCTATAGTGTGAGGGTAGCAGGTAACAGCAACACATAACAGCAGCAGCAACACTTCTATAGTGTGAGGGTAGCAGGTAACAGCAACACATAACAGCAGCAGCAACACTTCTATAGTGTGAGGGTAGCAGGTAACAGCAACACATAACAGCAGCAGCAACACTTCTATAGTGTGAGGGTAGCAGGTAACAGCAACACATAACAGCAGCAGCAACACTTCTATAGTGTGAGGGTAGCAGGGAACAGCAACACATAACAGCAGCAGCAACACTTCTATAGTGTGAGGGTAGCAGGGAACAGCAACACATAACAGCAGCAGCAACACTTCTATAGTGTGAGGGTAGCAGGTAACAGCAACACATAACAGCAGCAGCAACACTTCTATAGTGTGAGGGTAGCAGGGAACAGCAACACATAACAGCAGCAGCAACACTTCTATAGTGTGAGGGTAGCAGGGAACAGCAACACATAACAGCAGCAGCAACACTTCTATAGTGTGAGGGTAGCAGGGAACAGCAACACATAACAGCAGCAGCAACACTTCTATAGTGTGAGGGTAGCAGGGAACAGCAACACATAACAGCAGCAGCAACACTTCTATAGTGTGAGGGTAGCAGGTAACAGCAACACATAACAGCAGCAGCAACACTTCTATAGTGTGAGGGTAGCAGGGAACAGCAACACATAACAGCAGCAGCAACACTTCTATAGTGTGAGGGTAGCAGGTAACAGCAACACATAACAGCAGCAGCAACACTTCTATAGTGTGAGGGTAGCAGGTAACAGCAACACATAACAGCAGCAGCAACACTTCTATAGTGTGAGGGTAGCAGGGAACAGCAACACATAACAGCAGCAGCAACACTTCTATAGTGTGAGGGTAGCAGGTAACAGCAACACATAACAGCAGCAGCAACACTTCTATAGTGTGAGGGTAGCAGGTAACAGCAACACATAACAGCAGCAGTAACACTTCTATAGTGTGAGGGTAGCAGGGAACAGCAACACATAACAGCAGCAGCAACACTTCTATAGTGTGAGGGTAGCAGGGAACAGCAACACATAACAGCAGCAGCAACACTTCTATAGTGTGAGGGTAGCAGGGAACAGCAACACATAACAGCAGCAGCAACACTTCTATAGTGTGAGGGTAGCAGGTAACAGCAACACATAACAGCAGCAGCAACACTTCTATAGTGTGAGGGTAGCAGGTAACAGCAACACATAACAGCAGCAGCAACACTTCTATAGTGTGAGGGTAGCAGGTAACAGCAACACATAACAGCAGCAGCAACACTTCTATAGTGTGAGGGTAGCAGGTAACAGCAACACATAACAGCAGCAGCAACACTTCTATAGTGTGAGGGTAGCAGGTAACAGCAACACATAACAGCAGCAGCAACACTTCTATAGTGTGAGGGTAGCAGGTAACAGCAACACATAACAGCAGCAGCAACACTTCTATAGTGTGAGGGTAGCAGGTAACAGCAACACATAACAGCAGCAGCAACACTTCTATAGTGTGAGGGTAGCAGGTAACAGCAACACATAACAGCAGCAGCAACACTTCTATAGTGTGAGGGTAGCAGGTAACAGCAACACATAACAGCAGCAGAAATATAATGAATTAAAATAAAACTGATGAAGCTCTTGAAACTCTTATTCGTGCAAACTCACCTTTGTGACTACACACACACACACACACACACACACACACACACACACACACACACACACACACACACACACACACACATATACAGGATTTCACACCTTCCTGTGAAGTGACCCTCTAACACTTCCTTTCCCCCCCATCTCTCTCTCTCTCTCTCTCTCTCTCTCTCTCTGTCTCTCTCCCTTTCTCTATTCCTCTCTCTCATCCTCTCTCTCTTCCTCTCTTCCTTTCTCTCTTCCTCTCTTCATCTCTCTCTTCCTTTCACTCTTTCTGTCTCTCTTCATCTCTCTCTCTTCGTCTCTCTCTCTCTCTCTTCCTCTTCCTCTCTCTCTCCCTCTCTCTCTCTTTCTCTCTCTTCCTCTCTTCCTCTCTTACTCTCTTCCTCTCTTCCTCCCTTCTTCTCTCTCTCTCTCTCTCTCTCTCTCTCTCTCTCTCTCTCTCTCTCTCTCTCTCTCTCTCTCTCTTCCCTTGTCACTCCTCCCTCTCTCTCTCTTACCTTTTCCCTCTCTCTCACTTTCTCCCCCCTTTTCCCTTCTTTTCCCCTCTCTCCTTCTACCCTCCCCTTCTCTCTCTTTCTCCCTCTCTCTCACTCTCTCCTCCCTTTTTCTTTTTCTCTTTCTCTCTCTCTCTCTCTCTTTCACTAAAAGAAAAAATAAAAAAAAAATGGTTGCGACTCACAGGAATCAGGGATCAGATGACAATGGTACTGGTATTGAGGAATGGATGGAGGAGCAGTGGAAAAGGATAGAGCAAGAATGGGAGAGAGAAAATTAGGAGAGCTTTCTGAAAAAATGGAGAAAGAGCTCTCTGTGAAATGGGAAGAGAGGTTGGAGAAGGAGACAAAGAATTGGGAGGCACAAGTCGAAACTGCAATAGCCAGGGTAAAGGTCCTAGAATTTGAGGTAAACAGGCGGAAGGAAGTCTCGGGCAGTGACCAGAGAAGACACCATACGAAGCTGAGAGGCTGAACAGGAAGGAAGGAGATATGAATTATGCTAAGGTCATATCAGCCTGCAAAGAAGGGCCAGGGAGTGGATGGGAAGAGCAGATGGGTGCAGATGGAGAGGGAGATAGGTCGAATGCTGAGGCACAACCATGCTACCAAGAGCCACAGGAAAAATCAAGGGAGAAAATGACCACATACAGACAGGAACCAGAGTAACAGAGGGAGAGGCAATGGGAGGAGGAAAGGGCAAAATCAGTGTTTATCCATGGGCTTTGGGAGAGAGAGGAAAGGACACACACTGAAAGACGGCAGGAAGAAAGAAAGAAGATTGAGAAAATCATCATGGAAATAGGGGGAGAAGACATGGACGAGATTGTAAATTTTCAGAGAATAGGGGGGTACTTGAAGGGGAGAAACCGACCGATCAAGCTGATTCTCAGGACAGAAACAGTGCGGAACAGGATCCTCCAAGAGAAACCACGGTTGAAAAGCTCGGAAGAGTACAAGGTGTTCCTAGACAGAGACAGAACACAAAGAGGGAGAGGACAAAAAAGCGAAAGGAGCTAGGAAAGGAGACAAGGATGGAACCAGCAGAGGTCAGTCAGAGCAGAACAGAGCAGCAAGGGCAAGCACACACACAACTATCCTCAGAACCCCACAACCTATCACACCATCCCAACACACAATACAATCCATACCCACAGCTTCCACCCAACACCGAGCTATAGAATCCCACAGTATGCTACCAGGTCTCCCACCCCAACAGGCCCCCCAAACCACAGTGTTGGAAAGGAAACTGAAGGTATGGTACACAAACACTGATGGAATAACAAACAAGTGGGAAGAGTGGCACAAAAGAGTCAAAGAGGCATCACCAGACATCATAGTGATCACAGAAACCAAGCTTACAGGTATGATAACAGATGCCATCTTTCCAACGGGATACCAGATCCTGAGGAAAGACAGAAAGAACAGGGGGGGTGGAGGAGTGGCATTGCTGATCAAACACAGATGGAATTTTGATGAGCTGGAGAGACGAGACAGCGGAGAAGAAAGTGATTGCATAGCGGGAACTCTTCACTCTGGAGGTCCCAAGGTGATAATTGCAGTGATGTATAACCCACCACAGAACAGCAGGAGGCCATGGCAAGAGTATGACGAGAGCAATAGAGCGATGGTTGACACACTGGCTGCAGTGGCCAGAAGAGCTCATGCATGCAGGGCAAAGCTCCTGATCATGGGCGACTTTAACCACAAGGAGATCGAATGGGAGAACTTGGAGCCACATGGGGGCCAAGATACATGGAGGGCTAACATGATGGAGGTGGTACTGGAAAACTTCATGTACCAACACGTAAGGGACACTACAAGAGAGAGAGGAGAGGATGAACCAGCAAGACTGGACTTAGTATTCACCTTGATTAGTGCAGATATTGAGGACATCACATATGAAAGACCCTTTGGGGCCAGCGATCATGTGGTTTTAAGCTTCGAATACACAGTAGAGCTACAAGTGGAGGGGGAAGCAGGAAGGCCAGGACAAATGAAACCAAACTACAGGAAAGGGGACTACACAGGAATGAGGAACTTCCTGAATGAGGTTCAGTGGGACAGAGAACTGGCAGGGAAGCCAGTTAATGAGATGATGGAATATGTAGCAACAATGTGCAAGGAGGCTGAGGAGAGGTTTGTACCCAAGGGAAACAGGAATAATGAAAAAGCCAGGATGAGCCCATGGTTCACCCAAAGATGCAAGGAGGCAAAAACCAAGTGTGCTAGGGAATGGAAAAAATATAGAAGGCAAAGGACCCAGGAGAATAAGGAGAGCAGTCGTAGAGCCAGAAACGAATATGCACAGATAAGAAGGGAGGCCCAATGTCAATATGAAAACGACATAGCAGCAAAAGCCAAATCTCACCCGAAGCTGTTATACAGCCACATCAGGAAGAAAACAACCGTCAAGGACCAGGTAATCAGGCTAAGGAAGGAAGGAGGAGAGACAACAAGAAATGACAGTGAAGTATGTGAGGAACTCAACAAGAGATTCAAAGAAGTGTTCACAGAGGAGACAGAAGGGGCTCCAGAAAGACGGAGAGGTGGGGTACACCACCATGTGCTGGACACAGTACACACAACCGAGGAAGAAGTGAAGAGGCTTCTGAGTGAGCTAGATACCTCAAAGGCAATGGGGCCAGATAACATCTCTCCATGGGTCCTGAGAGAGGGAGCAGAGGCGCTATGTGTACCCCTAACAACAATATTCAATACATCTATCGAAACAGGGAGATTGCCTGAGGCATGGAAGACAGCAAATGTAGTCCCAATCTTTAAAAAAGGAGACAGACATGAAGCACTAAACTACAGACCAGTGTCACTGACATGTATAGCATGCAAAGTCGTGGAAAAGATTGTCAGGAGAAGAGTGGTGGAACATCTAGAAAGGAATGATCTCATCACCAGCAGCCAACATGGTTTCAGAGACGGGAACTCCTGTGTCACAAACCTACTGGAGTTCTATGACATGGTGACAGCAGTAAGACAAGAGAGAGAGGGGTAGGTGGATTGCATTTTCTTGGACTGCAAGAAGGCGTTTGACACAGTACCACACAAGAGATTAGTGCAAAAACTGGAGGACCAAGCAGGGATAACAGGGAAGGCACTGCAATGGATCAGGGAATACTTGTCAGGAAGACAGCAGCGAGTAATGGTACGTGGCGAGGTGTCAGAGTGGGCACCTGTGACCAGCGGGGTCCCACAGGGGTCAGTCCTAGGACCAGTGCTGTTTCTGGTATTTGTGAACGACATGACGGAAGGAATTAACTCCTAGGTGTCCCTGTTTGCAGATGATGTGAAGTTGATGAGAAGAATTCATTCAATCGAAGACCAGGCAGAACTACAAAGGGATCTGGACAGGCTGCAGACCTGGTCCAGCAATTGGCTCCTGGAGTTCAATCCCACTAAGTGCAAAGTCATGAGGATTGGGGAAGGGCAAAGAAGACCGCAGACGGAGTACAGTCTAGGGGGCCAGAGGCTACAAACATCACTCAAGGAAAAAGATCTTGGGGTGAGTATAACACCAGGCACATCTCCTGAAGCGCACATCAACCAAATAACTGCTGCAGCATATGGGCGCCTGGCAAACCTCAGAACAGCATTCCGACATCTCAATAAGGAATCGTTCAGGACCCTGTACACCGTGTACGTAAGGCCCATATTGGAGTATGCGGCACCAGTTTGGAACCCACACCTAGCCAAGCATGTAAAGAAACTAGAGAAAGTGCAAAGGTTTGCAACAAGACTAGTCCCAGAGTTAAGAGGTATGTCCTATGAGGAGAGGTTAATGGAAATCAACCTGACGACACTGGAGGACAGGAGAGATAGGGGGGACATGATAACGACTTACAAAATACTGAGAGGAATTGACAAGGTGGACAAAGACAGGATGTTCCAGAGACTGGACACAGCAACACGGGGACACAGTTGGAAGCTGAAGACACAGATGAATCAAAGGGATGTTAGGAAGTATTTCTTCAGCCACAGAGTAGTCAGGAAGTGGAATAGTTTGGGAAGCGATGTAAGCAGGATCCATACATAACTTTAAGCAGAGGTACGATAAAGCTCATGGTTCAGGGAGAGTGACCTAGTAGCGACCAGTGAAGAGGCGGGGCCAGGAGCTTGGACTCGACCCCTGCAACCTCAACTAGGTGAGTACAACTAGGTGAGTACACGCCCTAGGGGAGCTACCGGGGAAGCCGCCCTATCACGACGCTTACCTGAACCATCAACAGGTAAGTGGCAGGTAAAATGAAATCTGGTACCTGGACCGACGCTTATGTACGTGTGTGTGTGTGTGTGTGTGTGTGTGTGTGTGTGTGTGTGTGTGTGTGTGTGTGTGTGTGGGGGTGTGTGTGTGTGTGTGTTTGTGTGTGTGTGTGTGTGTGTGTGTGTGTGTGTGTGTATGTGTGCGTGGGTGTGGGTGTGGGTGTGGGTGTGGGTGTGGGTGTGTGTGTGTGTGTGTGTGTGTGTGTGTGTGTGTGTGCGTATGGGTGGGTGGGTGGGTGTGTGTGTGTGTGTGTGTGTGTGTGTGTGTGTGTGTGTGTGTGTGTGTGTGTGTGTGTGCGTCTGGGTGTGTGGGTGGGTGGGTGGTTTGGTGTGGGTGTGTGTGTGTGTGTGTGTGTGTGTGTGTGTGTGTGTGTGTGTGTGTGTGTGTGTGTGTGTGTGTGGGTGTGTGCAGTTTTGGATGTATTGGTGTGTGGGGTGGAGGTGTGTGAGTTGGAGGTGGAAAGGTTCACAGTGTAGGTAGGAGACTTCTTTCTACCTCACTTGGTTCCTTCTCTCATAAATCCCGTACGTCTCTCCAGGTCTCAGTCTCCCATGTACAGTGATTATCCTGCTGCCTCAGCCTCTGGCGTGCTCCAAGATTCCTTTCTCGTACAGTGAGTGACTGGGTCTGGCAGGAGTTTTCCCAGGTCTTGAATCAATTGAAGCTTTTAACATGGGAGTACACAGAAAAGGCAGAAAGCAGCAGGCCCTACAGTCCATATCTAGACTGGATTGTTAGTTAAATGGACTTGAAACCTATCGATCCACGAAGGTATATAACGCTACATGTCACCTGTCTACCAGTCAAAAATACTCTCATTTCAAATATGGGCTTATTAGGATTAATAAACTGTAAATGATGCATTCGTTAGGTAAGACACATATGCAACAGTTAGGTATCTTTATTTCGAAACGTTTCGCCTACACAGTAGGCTTCTTCAGTCGAGTACAGAAAAGTTAATAGAAGCAGAAGATACTTGAAGACGATGTAATCAGTCCATCACCCTTAAAGTTTTGAGGTGGTCAGTCCCTCAGTCTGGAGAAGAGCATTGTTCCATAGAATGAAACAATATGGAGATGAAGTGACAGGATGGAGCCTTATATAGCGCCAAGAGGTGAGACGTAGGTCACTAGAAGAGGTAAGAACTCAGATGTTGGGAGGTCAGGTCCCTCTCAAATCCAGCCGTTCTCACTAGTAAAGGTTGTCGAAGTTGATTGTAGGTCTGTACCAAGATACCCTTGTGTTGCAGTGTCTGACAGATTGAGTTCTTACGTCTTCTAGTGACCTACGTCTCACCTGTTGGCACTATATAAGGCTCCATCCTGTCACTTCATCTCCATATTGTTTCATTCTATGGAACAATGCTCTTCTCCAGACTGAGAGACTGACCACCTCAAAACTTTAAGGGTGATGGACTGATTACATCGTCTTCAAGTATCTTCTGCTTCTATCAACTTTTCTGTACTCGACTGAAGAAGCCTACTGTGTAGGCGAAACGTTTCAAAATAAAGATACCTAACTGTTGCATATGTGTCTTACCTAACAACCTGTCGGTATTTTATACCATTTTAATGTTCAAATGATGCATTCGTTGGGTGGCAGGCATTAATAGTCTGATCAGTCCAGAAACCAGGAGGTCTGATCTGGGACCAGGCCGCGGGGGCTGTGGCCCCCAAAAGCGGCTCCGGGCAAGTGCATACGAAGTAATATTCTTCACGTGTACTTACACTGTAAGTCTCAACGCACACATCATGAGAGCAAAGTTGTGAGGCAGTCTTGTGAGCACAAACTTCATTCTAACCTCCTCTATCTCTCTAGATGCCAGATAAGGATACGATAACAGAGCTCCTCGTTCTTATGCAATAATATTAGCAACTGAGGGCAAACTCGCTGCAAAATGTTACTTAAACATTTGGGATTCTCTTCACAAAAGTACACTGGAATAGTGGTACGTTTCTGGGGTGGTTATCTGTAAGTTACCTTTAGTCATTCGCAGGGGTCACCGCCCCTTCGGCCCCGGCCCACACCAGGCCTCCTGGTTGCTGGCCTGATTGATCGAGCTCTTGGTGCCTGCCTTCCTCTTTCCAACATATGTACCACAGTCCGGCTGACTAGGAACTGTCTCGAGGAACTCTAGTTCCCTCTTGAAGGCAGTCAGGTATTTGTTGGTAATTTTCCTTATGCACAATAGAAAGATGATGAAGAGTCGTGGTCCCTTTACATTTACTGAGTTCTCTCGGTGTACTCAATGCGCCTTTTCTTCTCATAGGAGGTATATTACAATGTCTGCCGAGCATCGTGTTTTCATGTGGAATAATTTCAGTGTTCTAGTGTAGGTTATGACGTATCTTTGTCTCCTACGTTCTAAGCAGTACAGTTCGAGGGACTTGAGCACTCCCAGTAATTCAGGTGCTTGATTGAGTTTAGCGCTTCCCCTTTGATTATAATAATAATAATAACAATAATTGATTAAGTCTATAAGAGCTGTGAAGGTTCTGTAACTCGTTCATCTGAGGGAATTGTTTCCTTTCAAGTGGTGTTCGTATCCTCGATTTAGATGTGATTTCATAAGTGTGAGGTCGTGTGTAAGTGAAATACTCATTGCTTCATTATTATATAATGAAAACAACAGAAAGTGAATAAAAGAAACCCATTATGAATAAAAACAGTGGAAAGTGAAAATAAGTCTCTTCAAGAATGCAGACTATGGTGACATCTTCAAAATATAAGGCGTAGAAAAAATGTGATAAATGAATAAAAATTAGTAATCTCCAGAAGATGAGATGAAAGCAGGAGCTAGAGCATCATTGTGTTACACTGCCAAACTTTAAAATAACTTTCATGTACACATAGAATGATCAAAATAAATAAATAAATAAATAAATAAAAACTTACACGAGCCAGAATATATACTTACAGTCTCATGCTCTCTTAATATTATCGTAGGATAATAAATACACGAAGGTGAGAGTGATCATGTTATTTATGTACAGCAATAAGTAACTGTGACTCAGTGCGAGGTGTGGTGGAGGCTTGACCGACTCTCTGTAACGCAGTGCCAACTGTCACACCAGGATGAAGAGACATTGTGTCACCACGGGTATAAATAACAGCAACGGGAGGGAAATACACTCCAAAATTACTATATAGCCACATCAGACTGAAGACAACAGAAACTGTAGAGAAGCAGTATTAAACTACAGAGGATCTGAAACAACGATGCAGAGTCAGGGGGACACACGGAAGAACGATGTGCAACATTTTGGAATCTTTATTGAGGAAACGTTTCGCCACACGGTGGCTTCATCAGTCCAGTACAAAGATGGACTGTGTTCAGTCCATTCAAACACAGTCCATTACCTCAAACTCCTTCTCTATTTCCATCGTTCTTCTTTTACTGGACTGATGAAGCCACTGTGTGGCGAAACGTTTCCTCAATAAATATTCCAAAATATTGCACAAGTGTTTCATTCTCCAACTTGTTGGTTGTGTACACTACTTTATACGGAAGAAATTATACAACCTGAGAGTTGTTTGAATGTGGAACGACCCGGTCGGGGAGGTGGGGAGGCGGGTTCAAAACTTTTTTTTTTTTTAAGAATAGGCGTGACGGAGCCTATGAAGTCAGGGATTTATCGTGATCGTCTGTATTTGAGTAGAGGAGCCAGCAGCTGAAACTCAACCTCAGCTCCGCAGCTACGTGAAAATGAGCACAGTAGTAACATCAGCAATAACAGTAATAACAGTAACAGCAGTAGCAACACCAGTTAAACTACTGCCACCACCAGCAGTAGAACCAAAAGCAGAAACACCAGCAACAATAGGAGCAGCACCACCACCACCACCAACAACAACAACAACGGTAACAGCAGCATCTGAAACAGCATCGGAGACAGCAACAGCAACTACACTAGTAGTAGCATCAGCAGCAGTAACAGCAGCTACACCAGACACAGCACCGAAGGCAGCAACAGTAGCTACACCAGACACAGCACCGAAGGCAGCAACAGTAGCTACACCAGACACAGCACCGAAGGCAGCAACAGCAGCTACACCAGCAACAACAACTCTCCACCACACTCGTCAAAGTTAAGGAAATTCCACGTGAGATCAATTCATACAAAAACTTCGCCAACACTCTCCGTCTCCGCCTCTCAGCTGAGGTATCCGACAAAGGTGTAATCACCGCAAAGATATTCGTGGCCGTAAAAAACTGCGGGAAGGCAATCGGCGGCCTGGGAAAGGTCGCATCAGGGCTTCTCAGAGCAAAAGGTAAAATTACGAGTGAGTAGGACGACTCCCACGGCGCCGCGGCTCAAGATCGACCTTCATAATAGTTCCTCGTGTAACCTTGAAAACCAAGTGTAAACACACTATCCGTCAGTGTTAAAAAGATATGTAGAAATGTATCTCACTGGATTATGTTGATCTGGACGATTGTAGTGGTGAGGGTGGTGGCTGTGGCACGGGTGGTGGCTGGTTGGTGGTGGAGGGTCGGTGGGGCGGCTGGGGCGACAGGGGCGGTGGGGACAGCATATATAAACTTTGGAAAATGCAGAGACGAATTTCAGGAATCCCAGCAAGACCAGCAATGCAATGTACGGAACCAGTGTGGAGTCCAACTCTCCTCTCAGTTACGCAAGATTGGGACGCTGCAGAGATTGTCACCACGATACATTCTGAGACACAGGACCTGATCTATGAGGGTAAACTGTACCACATGTATCTCACAGCTCTGACTGCCCAGAAGAGACAATGTGTAAGATACCAGACACGGTGATTGGACAAGGTGGGAGCAAGTGGAGGGGAGGTCCCAGTGGAGTCAGTCATACGTGAAATAAAATATAAATAATGATGCATGAGCAGTAATGTGAGTCTATCACAGTCGATGGTTCATGATGAAGAGGCGGCAGGGGCCGTCCAGGAGCTGCAGCTAAATACTGGCACACAGGACAGCCGTACACACACACACACACACACACACACACACACACACACACACACACACACACACACACACACACACACACACACACACACACACACACACACACACACAGCTGGGAAATAATAAGGTGCCTGCTGTAAAAATAGGTCATAATGGGGGTAATTACAGGGCTCATTACTATACGGGACCCTCCATTGTGTCGGCAGCCTTAATGGGGCAGTGTATACTCACTCTTGTTTTTGATGCTGGTATAAACAAAAAAACGAAAATTAAAATTGCTTGTTTTGCTTGTGTTTGGCTTCGGATTCCCTGTTTTTTTGACCGTCTCCAAGTTTTGGGGTCGTGGTGGGGAGGGGGCAGGGAAGAGTGGGAATGTATATTTGTTTATGTGGTCATCCTTATGTTTACTCGCTTACGGTAGTTGTGATTAACACTGTGTATGACACTGACTTACATCCTCTCATTCATCTCTCTGTTGCCCAGTACATCCATCTCCAATAAACCCCTGGCTGCCTTCAAGAGAGAGCTGGACAGATACCTAAAGTCAGTGCCGGATCAGCCGGGCTGTGGCTCGTACGTCGGACTGCGTGCGGCCAGCAGTAACAGCCTAGTTGATCAGGCCCTGATCCATCGGGAGGCCTGGTCGTGGACCGGGCCGCGGGGGCGTTGATCCCCGGAATAACCTCCAGGTAACCTCTGCTGTCCAGTTCTTCCATCTCTCTGTTGTCCAGTTCGTTTATTTCTCTGTTATCCAGATCCTCCATCAATCTGTTTTTTTTTTTTTTTGGCATTAAGTCATCAACAAAGATGATTTTCCTAAGTTGCGTCAACATTCATTTACAGGCTAAGAGCTGTTATCCTGCCATAGCTCATTTACAGCTCACATCTGCCTAAGCTAAGCTCCTCTCTCCTATGTGCGGGTTATTTGTGTATCTACCTAAGGTAAGCTAACACCCTCCTTGGGATGCCACCCACAACAGCTGGCTAACACCCAGTTACCTACTTACTGTTACGTAAACAGGGAGCAACAGATGTTTCCGCTCGTGCCAGAATTGAACCCGGGTCCTTCAGTTGTGAGCCGAAGGCCCTACCACTTGAGCCACGACCCTCCCATCTTGGAAAACACGAGCTGAACATGTCTGCGGGAAGCGTTACCAGAGAGGAAAAAATCTAGAGTGTGTAATATTTTTCATCGTGTTACACCAGGTGTTACACCTGGTGTTACACCTGGTGTTACACCTGGTGTTATACCTGTGGCACCTGGTGATCAAGCTAATTATTTCCTACATGTGCAGCTGGTCTAGCGGGAACACTCACATATATCACAGAGTTATTTCCCAACAGTTAGTATTTTGGGAAATATAATTACACGTACCTGACGAACACAAGATAATTAAGCTGGAGGTTTACAAGTGCAGGTAAAAATTTACATCTTCATAGCTACACATGTAAGGTGAAGTGAGTTTGCAGGTGTGTCAGTATACTATGATCTGCAGGTATGTATTGTTAGTTTAAGTACATGACCTGTTTCACATGACCTGATTCGCACTACCTGTTTCAGTGTGGTAAGTTACTTACAGAAGGAGATTATACGTAACCTATAGGTAATTTACCACTGTGAAACAGGTGATAAACCCAGACGTTACATATAGTTACTCTAAGGTAACTTGATACGCTAAAACGGTTCGTGTGTATAAACCCACATAAACTTTCCTACTGTGATATATGGAGACCGTCTCCCAAACTCTACAACTCTATTACCAAACCAGTACTTTCCTATATCCCTCCTGAATCTGAATTTTTCCAACTTAAAACCATTGCTGCGAGTCCTGTCTAGGCTAGATATTTTCAGCACACTATTTACATCCCCTTTATTTATTCCTGTCTTCCACTTATAAACCTCAATCATATCCCCCCTAATTCTACGTCTTTCTAGAGAGTGCAGTTTCAGGGCCCTTAGTCTATCCTCATAGGGAAGGTTTCTGATACATGGGATCATCTTTGTCATCCTCCTTTGTACATTTTCCAGAGAATTTATATCCATTCTGTAATACGGTGACCAAAACTGTGCAGCATAATCTAAATGAGGCCTAACCAAGGATGTATAGAGTTGAAGAACAACCTGAGGACTCCTATTATTTATGCTTCTTGATATGAAGCCAAGGATTCTATTAGCTTTATTGCGAACACTTATGCACTGTTGTCTTGGTTTCAGATTACTGCTAACCAGAACTCCTAAATCTTTTTCGCAATCCGTAATATTAAGATCTACATTATTTAGTTTATATGTGGCATGGTTATTGTCCTGTCCAACATTTAGAACTTTGCATTTGTCTATATTAAACTGCATCTGCCACTTCTCCGACCACTGCATCAGTCTATTCAAATCTTCCTGGAGTGCTCGAATGTCCTCGTCAGAATGAATTCGACGGCCTATTTTGGTGTCATCGGCAAACTTGCCGATGTCGCTCTTTATGCCCTCATCTATGTCGTTTATGTAGATTGTGAACAGCAGGGGGCCCAACACTGACCCCTGTGGAACACCGCTCGTGACGCTTCCCCACTCTGATTTCTCCCCATTTATGCAAACTCTCTGCTGCCTATTTGTCAACCATGCCTCTATCCAGGAAAAAATTTCTCCTCCTATTCCATGTGCTTTAATTTTCCTCAATAGTCTCTGATGTGGGACCCTGTCAAAAGCCTTACTGAAGTCCATATACACAATATCATATTCATTACCATGATCTACCTCCTCAAATACCTTAGTGAAAAAAGTTAATAAATTCGTAAGGCAGGAACGCCCCTTTGTAAAACCATGCTGAGATTCGTTGATTAATTTATGCTTTTCAAGGTGGCTACGAACTGCCTCGGCAATTATTGATTCCATAAATTTTCCCACTATGGAGGTTAGGCTTATTGGTCTATAGTTCGAAGCTAAGGACCTGTCACCTGTTTTGAAAATAGGTATCACATTTGCCATTTTCCACTTATCTGGCACCATGCCAGTTTGTAGTGATATGTTGAAAAGATTAGCCAAAGGTGTGCTAAGCTCCTCTTTACATTCCTTTAGAACCCTTGCATACAGTTCATCAGGGCCTGGGGATTTGTTAGGTTTTAATTTATCTATTTGCCTAAGGACCATGTCACTTGTGACCCTAATAGTGCACAGTTTATTATCGTCCTGTTCTACATAATTTATCATTACTGGAATATCGCTGGTATCCTCCTGTGTAAAAACTGAGAGGAAGTTGTGACAGTAGTATCCAGAAGTGCTAATCCTAACACCCTATTTAAGATAAGATTTGTTGGGATTTTTAACCCGGAAGGGTTAGCCACCCAGGATAACCCAAGAAGATCAGTGTGTCACTGAGGACTGTCTGTCATATTTCCATTGTGATCCTTCAATCTTGTCCCCCAGGATGCGACCCACACCTGTCGACTAACAGCCGGGTGCCTACTTACTGCTAGGTGAACAGGAACAGCAGGTGTAAGGTGTAAGGAAACATGACCAGTGTTTCCACCCGTGCCGGGGATTGAACCACTGACACATTGCCACCCAAGCCACGGGACTCCAGCCTTTATAAACAGCACATAGCTGTGACCTCATATGCAGTAGAGGGAGTAGGTTAGTAAGCTGGTCTGTTTTCGGGAAAAGGTGCAGAACACAGATTGTCTCTGGGTGAGGATTCGATGAGGTTCGCCGGTACTGTCCCGGCCCAGGTCTTGTCCAGTGGGTGAGGAGGTGTAGCCTCCCTGAGGATCAGTTCTCTCTGGTTTACTCCCTTCTCGGAAGTGGACTAGAGCCATTTTGCAGTACTCTGAAATAAAGCTTTGTCAATAGGTTATATTCCCATTCCCGAGTATTTCAGTATTGTCTTCCTGAATATCTTAGAGTATCAGATCCTTTTCTCAGTAACCAAGAGTTGCAATAAGTAATTAAGCAGTAATAAATTATAATACTGTGGAAGACAGTATTCACTTTCCCCAACTTTACCTTGTTTGTTATTCTCAGTAAGACCAAGTGTTACTTAATAGATAAGAAACTATCTAAGTGGTAAGATAGGAGTTAAGTGGAATTGAGTAAAGTCCCAGTAGTGTGCTATGAGGTGAGATAGTGTAGTACTGTCCTGCCTCATACTGACGGTAAGGCCATCCCTTCATACACTTACCTAAGTGTATGAAACAATAGTAGTAGTAGTAGTAGTAGTTGTTGTAGTAGTAACAGTAGTAATAGTGAGGTGATGGAGGGAGACGCAGCTGTTGACCTTGTGGGTGCCTGGCTGGGGCCTCAAGTGTTTTTATTTGTTTATATTATGTAAGTGTGGCCATCTTTAAATTTCATGCGGGTATAATCCCACCCCCCTTCCCTTCCCGTCTATCTACGACCCCTACTCTCTCTCTCTCTCTCTCTCTCTCTCTCTCTCTCTCTCTCTCTCTCTCTCTCTCTCTCTCTCTCTCTCCTATATACCCGTATCATCTGCCAAAATAAAAAATTAAGGGCAAAATAAAATTAAGAGTTGGTTAGACACTGGGTCTCACCTCCTTCCCTTAGTCCGTAATCCTCCCCCTCCCCATTCACTAAACCTCCTCCCCTCTCCCAAACCCCTTAACCTCTCCCTCCTGTTGGACCTGAGGCCACCACAGTTGCCAGACACTCACCACCTGAACATTTGGGCTTCTTGTTATGAGGTCCACCAGCTATCTTTTATTATACTGTCTCTCAAGAAACATTCCTCATTTTACCTTCAACACATCTTGGCCATGAGACAGGCCCTCTGCGTCCACGCTGTCTACCAGTTTTCCTACAGACATAACTGGGGCGCTCAGACGGTCTATCGTAACATAGACAGTCGGGCAATCCGGGTAGGGCGGTAGTTGTGAGATATGAATATTGTAATGCATATTATCCCGTCGGGCGGAGCGATGTGCGTATTGTTTAACGTGTGTGTTAACACGCCGCATCATTTCATTCATTAGTAAGGCTTGGTGTCTCCAGTGTTCTTATACCACACCATATACGCCCATGGCAACAAGAGAGAAGCGAGAGAAAAATAGAGCTCGGGGGATGGCATCAGAGGGTCGGTGAGGCGCCACCCTGTCTGCCGTCTATGGCGCCCGGCCCGCCCGCTCTTCTGCTAATTACCGCCCCTGTATACTCCTCACGCGCAGCACCCCACATTACAACGTTGCGCAGAATCTGTATGATTAGCAATGACTATAATAGGGACATTAAGAGCACGGGGAAATAGTGTTTGGACAACACCAGAACCGTGTTGCTGGTGTTACACCTGGATCCCTCCCTTCCACACCACCACCTCGGAAGATTTCCTGGCTTAACTTGTTCAGCAAGACGGTCACCAGCGTGTCCTGGCTTGCTATGGCGCTTCTCCTGCTTCCCGTTACTGTAAGACTCCATACACGTGGCCAAAATGAGCCATCAAATTCCAGAGAAACTTGGACAAATAACCTGTTGTGTAAAGCAAGAATCTCAAAGCTTTTCTTTGTTACAGACTCACTGATGTATTCCCACTGTGGCTCCACTGATGTAGTCCCACTGTGGCCCCACTGATGTAGTCCCACTGTGGCCCCACTGATGTAGTTCCACTGTGGCCCCACTGATGTAGTTCCACTGTGGCCCCACTGATGTAGTCCCACTGTGGCCCCACTGATGTAGTCCCACTAATGTAGTTCCGCTGATGTAGTCCCACTGATGTAGTCCCACTAATGTAGTCCCACTGATGTAGTCCCACTAATGTAGTTCCACTGATGTAGTCCCACTGATGTAGTCCCACTAATGTAGTCCCACTGATGTAGTCCCACTAATGTAGTATCACTGATGTAGTCCCACTGATGTAGTCCCACTGATGTAGTCCCACTGATGTAGTTCCACTGATGTAGTTCCACTGATGTAGTCCCACTGATGTAGTCTCACTGATGTAACCCCATTGACGTAGTCCCACTGATGTAGTCCCACTGTGGCCCCACTGATGTAGTCCCACTGTGGCCCCACTGATGTAGTCCCACTGTAGCCCCACTGATGTATCCCACTGTGGCCCCACTGATGTAGTCTCACTATGGCCCCACTGATGTAGTCCCACTGTGGCCCCACTGATGTAGTCCCACTGTGGCCCCACTGATGTAGTCCCACTGTGGCCCCACTGATGTAGTCCCACTGTGGCACCACTGATGTAGTCCCACTGTGGCCCCAATGATGTAGTCCCACTGTGGCCCCACTGATGTAGTCCCACTGTAGCCCCACTGATGTAGTCCCACTGTGGCCCCACTGATGTAGTCCCACTAATGTAGTCCCACTGATGTAGTGCCACTGATGTAGTCCCACTGATGTAGTCCCACTGATATAGTCCCACTGATGTAGTCCCACTGATGTAGTCCCACTGATGTAGTCCCACTGATGTAGTCTCACTGATGTAACCCCACTGACGTAGTCCCACTGATGTAGTCCCACTGCTGTAATCCCACTGATGTAGTCCCACTGATGTAGTCCCACTGATGTAATCCCACTGATGTTGTCCCACTGATGTAGTCCCACTGAGGTAGTCCCACTGATGTAATCCCACTGATGTAGTCCCACTGATGTAGTCCCACTGATGTAATCCCACTGATGTAGTCCCACTGATGTAGTCTCACTGATGTAATCCCACTGATTTAGTCCCACTGATGTAGTCCTACTGATTTAGTCCCACTGATGTAATCCCACTGATGTAGTCCCACTGATGTAATCCCACTGATGTAATTCCACTGATGTAGTCCCACTGATGTAATCCCACTGATGTAATCCCACTGATGTAGTCCCACTGATGTAGTCCCACTGATGTAATCCCACTGATGTAGTCCCACTGATGTAGTCCTACTGATTTAGTCCCACTGATGTAATCCCACTGATGTAGTCCCACTGATGTAATCCCACTGATGTAGTCCCACTGATGTAATCCCACTGATGTAGTCCCACTGATGTAGTCCCACTGATGTAGTCCCACTGATGTAGTCCCACTGATGTAATCCCACTGATGTAATCCCACTGATGTAGTCCCACTGATGTAATCCCACTGATGTAATCCCACTGATGTAGTCCCACTGATGTAGTCCCACTGATGTAATCCCAATGATGTAGTCCCACTGATGTAGTCCCACTGATGTAGTCCCACTGATGTAGTCCCACTGATGTAATCCCACTGATGTAATCCCACTGATGTAGTCCCACTGATGTAATCCCACTGATGTAGTCCCACTGATGTAGTCCCACTGATGTTGTCCCACTGATGTAGTCCCACTGATGTAATCCCACTGATGTAGTCCCACTGATGTAGTCCCACTGATGTAGTCCCACTGATGTTGTCCCACTGATGTAATCCCACTGATGTAATCCCACTGATGTAGTCCCACTGTTGCAATCCCACTGATGTAGCCCCACTGAAATAATCCCACTGATGCAGTCCCACTGATGTAGTCCCACTGATGTAGTCCCACTGATGTAATCCCACTAATGTAATCCCACTGATGTAGTCCCACTGCTGTAATCCCACTGATGTAATCCCACTGATGTAGTCCCACTGATGTAGTCCCACTGATGTTGTCCCACTGATGTAATCCCACTGATGTAATCCCACTGATGTAGTCCCACTGATGTAGCCCCACTGAAATAGTCCCACTGATGTAGTCCCACTGTTGTAATCCCACTGATGTAATCCCACTGATGTAGTCCCACTGATGTAGCCCCACTGAAATAGTCCCACTGATGTAGTCCCACTGTTGTAATCCCACTGATGTAATCCCACTGATGTAATCCCACTGATGTAATCCCACTGATGTAATCCCACTGATGTAGTCCCACTGTTGTAATCCCACTGATGTAGCCCCACTGAAATAATCCCACTGATGTAGTCCCACTGATGTAGTCCCACTGATGTAGTCCCACTGATGTAATCCCACTGTTGTAGTCCCACTGTTGTAATCCCACTGTTGTAATCCCACTGTTGTAGTCCCACTGTTGTAATCCCACTGTTGTAATCCCACTGTTGTAATCCCACTGTTGTAATCCCACTGTTGTAATCCCACTGATGTAATCCCACTGTTGTAATCCCACTGTTGTAATCCCACTGTTGTAATCCCACTGTTGTAATCCCACTGTTGTAATCCCACTGTTGTAATCCCACTGTTGTAATCCCACTGTTGTAATCCCACTCCACTAACATAGAAGTAACCCAACTGAAAGAAAACTTGACCTATAGTGCTGACGTCCCATATCAGGATTTTTTAAATAGTTTTAAGAAGCATGATTGCTAATTACCTGGACTCGCAAGCGACTGAACAATTCTGGTCATGTGATCTCAAAACTGGTCGCTCCTGCCTCCTACAGTTGCTAAACCATTAATAACATACTATTTCTTACAATGGAATGTGACTATGTCTTGTATTTTACTGTCTTATATTTTGTGTTAGCGTGAAAATGTAATAATAACTTGCCCTGCCTAGCATGGGCCAGTAGGCCTGCTGTTGTGCTCCTTCTTTCGTATGTTCTTGAAACTCATAACTAAGACTCCCCAGTACTTCACATATTCTTCACCTCTACACTGTTTCTCTTGTTTCTGGTTTTAGTCGTCTCAGTATTTGACTGAAGAAGCCGAAGTTCTGAGGAGCCGGATTCAGAGTTTGAAAAGTATATAAAAATACCACAGTGAAAATACAAATAAAACCTGAGCACTTTGAAAAGTATATATTGTAAAATACTTGTTTTAACACATTGTCCGGCTCACATTAAAGCAAAGTTGAAGAAAGGAAAACAGAATTCATCATCATTCACTCCCCTGCTATCTTCCTCGAATGAAATACCTGGAAGTCACTATGCAATGACCCATCGAATCTCTTCATATAGATATTACCTCGCTAACACTCTTAACAGCACTTCAGAATGCAAGAACTGCTTCTCTGCACTCCGATCTAATTCTTTCACACGTCATCGATGTTCAAACTTCTACTTCAAGGTCAGAAGTTCAGTGGTAAAACATTCAGTTCGCAATAAAAAAGTTTTATTCCTTGGTACATTGACGTAAATATTACCCAAAGAAATGGGGAACCTGTAAGGAGAGTGTTTTAACTCCTGGTGAGGCAAGACATCATAAAAAAGGCCAGCCAGGACAGGTTTAGAGAAGGTAAATCCAGCCCCAAACACTGAGAGTTCTTCAACGGAGAGATTCAGCAAGGCTGACTGAACTGCATAATCCTAGACTGCAACAAGGCATCTGTCACTGTGCTCCACAAAAGAGGAGATGGGCAGTTAAGAAATCAGTACATGCAGTTAAAGAGAGAAATAAAAAAAAAAAGGAATGAGAAAAGCAAAGAGATTATAAGGTTAAAGTTGCAAAGGAATCGAAGACTAACCCAAAAGGATTCTTTCAGGTATACAGAAGTAAAATTAGAAACAAGATAGGCCCACTCAAAAGTTACTCGGGTCAGCTCACCAACGGTGATAAGGAAATGTGTAGATTTCTTAACACTTACTCCTCTCAGTTTTTACACAGGAAAATACTAGCGATATTACAGAAATAGTAAATTATGTAGAACAGGATGATGATAAACCATGCACAATTAGGGTCTCAAGTAACATGGTCTTCAAATAGGTAAATTAAAACCTAACAAATCCCCGGGCCCTGATGAGCTGTTCGCAAGGATTCTAAAGGAATGTAAAGAGAAGCTCAGCAAACTTTTGGCTAATCCTTTCAGCATATCACTGCAAACTGGCATAGTGCTAGGTAAGTGGAAAATGGCAAATGTGATGCCTATTTTCAAAGCAGGTGACAGGTCCTTAGCCTCGAACTATAGACCAATAAGCCTAACCTCCATAGTAGGAAAATTTATGTAATCAGTAATTGCCGAGGCAGTTTGTAGCCATCTTGAAAAGCATAAATTAATCAACGAATCTCAGCACGGTTTTACAAAAGGGCGTTCCTGCCTTACGAATTTGTTAACTTTTGTCACTAAAGTATTTGAAAAGGTAGATCATGGTAATGAATATGATATTGTGTATATGGACTTCAGTAAGGCTTTTGATAGAGTCCCACATCGGAGACTATTGAGGAAAATTAAGGCACACGGAATAGGAGAAATTTTTTCCTGGATAGAGGCATGGTTCACAGATAGGCAGCAGAGAGTTTGCATAAATGGGGAGAAATCTGAGTGGGGAAGCGTCACGAGCAGTGTTGGGCCCCTTGTTGTTCACAATTTACATAAATGACATAAATGAGGGAATAAATATAAGCAAGTTTGCCGATAACACGAAAATAGGCCGACGAATTCAGTCTGACGTTAGAGCACTCCAGGAAGATTTGATTAGACTGATGCAGTGGTCGGAGAAGTGGCAGATGCAGTTTAATATAGACTAATGGAAAGTTCTAAACATTGGACAGGAAAATAACCATACCACATATAAACTAAATAATTTAGATCTTCACAATACTGATTGTGAAAAGGATTTGGGAGTTCTGGTTAGCAGTAATCTAAAGCCAAGACAACAGCGCATTAGTGTTCGCAATAAAGCGAACAGAATACTTGGCTTCATATCAAGAAGCATAAATAATAGGAATCCTCAGGTTGTTCATCAACTCTATATATCATTGGTTAGACCTCATTTAGATTATGCTGCACAGTTTTGGTCACCGTATTACAGAATGGATAATAAATGATCTGGAAAACGTACAAAGGAGGATGACAAAGTTGATTCCATGTCTCAAGAAATCGTAATGACACGATTGCAAATAAACCATACCCCGCGGGTTCAATCCCGGCCGGGGGTATGGTTTATTTGCAATCGTGTCATTACGATTTCTTGAGTCATGTTGACGGCAGTGAAGGGACTTGAGCTAGAGTTCGTCACGGCCACGCTAGCTGGAGATTCGTCTGTAAAAACTTGCATTTGTGGTCACAGAGGTGCCTGTGCTAACTTTCCTATGGTGTAGAAATATACCTAGTTGGATGAATCTTATTGTGGCTAGCTGGTCTAGTGGCTAACGCGACGGGCTGGAGTTTTGAGACTCTATGACCGCGGGTTCAATCCCGGCCGGGGGTATGGTTGATCCCATGTATCAGAAATCTACCCTATGAGGATAGACTGAGGGCCCTGAATCTGCACTCTCTAGAAAGACGTAGAATTAGGGGGGATATGATTGAAGTGTATAAATGGAGAACAGGAATAAATAAAGGGGATGTAAATAGCGTACAAAAAATATCTAGCCAAGACAGGACTCGCAGCAATGGTTTAAAGTTGGAAAAATTCCGATTTAGGAAGGATATAGGAAAGCACTGGTTTGGTAATAGAGTTGTGGATGAGTGGAATTAACTCCCGAGTACCGTCATAGAAGCTAAAACGTTGTGTATTTTTTTAAAAATAGGTTAGATAAATACATGAGGGAATGTGGATGGGTGTGAGTTGGACCTGACTAGCTTGTGCTACTAGGTCTGATGCCGTGCTCCTTCCTTAAGTGAATGTGACCTGGTCTGACAAGGTTGGGTCATTGGTTTAAGCCGGTAGGAGACTTGGACCTGCCTCGCATGGGCCAGTAGGTCTGTTGGAGTGTTCCTTCTTTCTTATGTTCTTAAAAGATTACTCCACAAACTGGAATACAAAGCAGGAAGAGAAGAAGAAAGGTACTTCAATAAACCAAAGAACATGTAAGGGAAAGGAGAGGGAGAGCAATGATCTAGAAGATGCCGAGAATGACAAGCGTGATTAGTGATATCCCGCAAGAATGGGTCCTGGGACTGTTACTGTTGTTGACATTCGAAAGTAATGTACCTGATGAAATATTCTTACGTAGCTTTGGGGAGAAAAAATATTTATTGTGGGGAGAAAATAATTTGGAAAACTGGGAATAGTATGGGTATTTTTTTTTTTGAGAAATAAATTGAAGTAACTGAAAAAAAGTGTTGAGAAGAGTGGGAATGATGGAATATACACAGTGTGTGTTAATACAGTGGTAGAATATGGCAGTACTGTGTAAATTAGACATAATGTGTGTCTTATTTATACTCTTTTATTTATGAAACATTTCGTCCACCAGGGACTTCATCGAGTTTTGAATTGATAAAGTTCCTAGGAGACGAAACGTCTTTATCAATAAAATACCGCAGCCTGTTTATTGTGTCTATTACTGTGGTGGGAAATTTCCCATTGAACAGGTGTAGCAGAGGATGCAGGTTGTTCTGACCCGACCTGTCTCATTCAGCTCCAGACAAGAATGAGAAACTAGGGAGGGAAAAAGAGGAATTTTAGGAGAATAGAAAGAAGCACTAGAAAGTGGAGTAGTTAGAAAACGGGTGGAAGAAGAGAAACAAAAAAAATCCAGTTACTGTGTTACCGTAAAATTGAGGAAATGAAAATGAGCTCAGAGTGTAAGACAAACTTGAATCACTTAACAGAGTGGAAATGGAAGTCTAATGTGAGAGACCTGGGAGTAATAATGTCAGTAGATCTCACTTCAGTGAGCACAACAATGTTGTTATCACAGCTAGCTAGGAAAATAATAGGTTGGATAATGATAGTTTTCAAAACAAGAGTAGCCAAGCCAATGATGACACACTTCAGTTCACTCGTTCTCTCTCTAGGCTGGAGTATTGCAGTGTACTAACGGCCTCCGTCAAGGAAGGCAAAATTAGAGATCTGGAGAATGTGCAGAGAACCTTCACATCTCGCATTACCTCAGTCAAGCACCTTTCTAGCCTTAGAATGAAGACTAGAAAGATGCATCATAATTTATACCTGGAAGATCCTGGAGGGATTGGTCCCAAACCCTCACACCGAAATCACTCCCCGTGAAAGCACTATGCTTGGTAACTACAGGTAGTTTACAGAAAAGACGGAAGAGGAGGGTGATATGGAGAAGAGAGGAGGAGAGGGTGTGGGGAGCTAAGACAGAGGTAGATTAGATCTCTATGCTGTGATTTATGTCAGTTGTGAACTACTGTAACTCATCATAATCTGTGATATTACCTGCAGAAGCGCGCTCCTTCAGCCTCGCCTCCAGGCACACACAGTATTCATCAAACATACAGATTCCCCCGCTTGTGTCATCCTCCACACACACACACACACACACACACACACACACACACACACACACACACACACACACACACACACACACACACACACACACACACACACACACACACAGTAAAGTCAACGTACAGTTTATAACGAACACAAAGATGACTATAATGATGAGTGTTAAAAGAAGACTTGTAAAAAAATGAAGCAGTGGATAATCAAACGTCTCTTTGAGAAGTGGTGAACATTTTAAATGAAGGAACTCAGTTTTTTTTTTTTTGCGAGAGAAGTCCTAAGGAATTATAAAAACAATTGTTATTAAATATACTTGTTGCTGCTGCTGTTGTTGTTGCTGCTGTTGTTGTTGTTGCTGTTGCTGCTGTTGTTGTTGTTGCTGTTGTTGCTGCTGCTGTTGCTGTTGCTGCTGTTGCTGTTGCTACTGCTGTTGTTGTTGCTGCTGTTGTTGTTGTTGCTGTTGCTGCTGCTGTTGTTGTTGCTGTTGTTGTTGTTGCTGTTGCTGTTGCTGCTGCTGTTGTTGCTGCTGTTGCTGTTGTTATTGTTGTTGTTGTTGCTGCTGCTGTTGTTGTTGCTGCTGCTTCTGCTGCTGCTTCAACAACAATAATAACAACAATAATAAAAACAGTAATAATAACAACAGCAACAATAATAAATATATTTATCATTACAATAATGATAGACATTATCTACAGTAACAGGAAATACACAGGTGCAACACCTGTGTAGCTTTATGTGTAGACGTTTCTCCAACCAGTGGTTTTATTAGTTCGATACAGAGATGATATATGAAGACAGTGGGAGATGAGTTAATCAGTCCCCTTGCAGAACTATACATAGATGACAGTGAATTATTCGGTAATCAGTGCCTCAGTCTTGCTGATGTAGACACAGAAGACTGTGAAACTTGAGGTAATCAGTCCCTCAGCCTGGAAGCTGGTGTTCTTGATGAATCGAAAACCTAGGCAAGAAACCTAGACAGGAAGATAGGAAGGAAGCCTAGGGAAGAAGCCTAGGCAGGAAGATAGGAAGGAAGCCTAGGGAAGAAGCCTAGGCAGGAAGATAGGAAGGAAGCCTAGGGAAGAAGCCTAGGCAGGAAGATAGGAAGGAAGCCTAGGGAAGAAGCCTAGGCAGGAAGATAGGAAGGAAGCCTAGGGAAGAAGCCTAGGCAGGAAGATAGGAAGGCAGCCTAGGGAAGAAGCCTAGGCAGGAAGATAGGAAGGCAGCCTACGGAAGAAGCCTGGGCAGGAAGAAAATGCTTTACTATGCATACAGGTGCCTACAGGCATGGTAGTTATGACGGAGCAGCTCTCTATCTGGGCAACGTTTCGCTCTACTGCGAGAGAAACGTTGTGAGTCTTCACAAGAGCAGGAGAAGCAGCAGCGGTGCAGGTTGCACACCTATACACCGCTATATTCTGGCGCAATGAAGAGATTACTGCATCACGAGGAAGTTGTAAGGAATCGTAAGTGGCTGTGGTCATGCAATGTTACTTGCTGTGGGTGTGGTCATGGTGACACGTGATACTTGCTGTGGGTGTGGTCATGGTGACACGTGATACTTGCTGTGGGTGTGGTCATGGTGACATGTGATACTTGCTGTGGGTGTGGTCATGGTGACACGTGATACTTGCTGTGGGTGTGGTCCATGTGACACATGATACTTGCTGTGGGTGTGGTCATGGTGACACGTGATACTTGCTGTGGGTGTGGTCATAGTGACACGTGGTGCTTGCTGTGGGTGTGGTCATGGTGACACGTGATACTTTCTGTGGGTGTGATCATGGTGACACATGATACTTGCTGTGGGTGTGGTCATGGTGACACGTGATACTTGCTGTGGGTGTGGTCATGGTGACACGTGATACTTGCTGTGGGTGTGGTCATAGTGACACGTGATACTTGCTGTGGGTGTGGTCCATGTGACACATGATACTTGCTGTGGGTGTGGTCATGGTGACACGTGATACTTGCTGTGGGTGTGGTCATAGTGACACGTGGTGCTTGCTGTGGGTGTGGTCATGGTGACACGTGATACTTGCTGTGGGTGTGGTCATGGTGACACATGATACTTGCTGTGGGTGTGGTCATGGTGACACGTGGTACTTGCTGTGAGTGTGGTCATGGTGACACGTGATACTTGCTGTGGGTGTGGTCATGGTGACACGTGATACTTGCTGTGGGTGTGGTCTTGGTGACACGTTATACTTGCTGTGGGTGTGGTCATGGTGACACGTGATACTTGCTGTGGATGTGGTCATGGTGACACGTGATATTTGCTGTGGGTGTGGTCATGGTGACACGTGATACTTGCTGTGGGTGTGGTCATGGTGACACGTGATACTTGCTGTGGGTGTGGTCATGTTGACACGTGATACTTGCTGTGCGTGTGGTCATGGTGACACGTGATACTTGCTGTGGGTGTGGTCATGGTGACACGTGATACTTGCTGTGGGTGTGGTCATGTTGACACGTGATACTTGCTGTGGGTGTGGTCATGGTGACACGTGATACTTGCTGTGGGTGTGGTCATGGTGACACGTGGTACTTGCTGTGGGTGTGGCCATGGTGACACGTGATACTTGCTGTGGGTGTGGTCATGGTGACACGTGATACTTGCTGTGGGTGTGGTCATAGTGACACGTGGTGCTTGCTGTGGGTGTGGTCATGGTGACACGTGATACTTGCTGTGGGTGTGGTCATGGTGACACATGATACTTGCTGTGGGTGTGGTCATGGTGACACGTGATACTTGCTGTGGGTGTGGTCATGGTGACACGTGATACTTGCTGTGGGTGTGGTCATGGTGACACGTGATACTTGCTGTGGGTGTGGTCCATGTGACACATGATACTTGCTGTGGGTGTGGTCATAGTGACACGTGGTGCTTGCTGTGGGTGTGGTCATGGTGACACGTGATACTTGCTGTGGGTGTGGTCATGGTGACACATGATACTTGCTGTGGGTGTGGTCATGGTGACACGTGGTACTTGCTGTGAGTGTGGTCATGGTGACACGTGATACTTGCTGTGGGTGTGGTCATGGTGACACGTGATACTTGCTGTGGGTGTGGTCTTGGTGACACGTTATACTTGCTGTGGGTGTGGTCATGGTGACACGTGATACTTGCTGTGGATGTGGTCATGGTGACACGTGATATTTGCTGTGGGTGTGGTCATGGTGACACGTGATACTTGCTGTGGGTGTGGTCATGGTGACACGTGATACTTGCTGTGGGTGTGGTCATGGTGACACGTGATACTTGCTGTGCGTGTGGTCATGGTGACACGTGATACTTGCTGTGGGTGTGGTCATGGTGACACGTGATACTTGCTGTGGGTGTGGTCATGGTGACACGTGATACTTGCTGTGGGTGTGGTCATGGTGACACGTGATACTTGCTGTGGGTGTGGTCATGGTGACACGTGGTACTTGCTGTGGGTGTGGTCATGGTGACACGTGATACTTGCTGTGGGTGTGGTCATGGTGACATGTGATACTTGCTGTGGGTGTGGTCTTGGTGACACGTGATACTTGCTGTGGGTGTGGTCATGGTGACACGTGATACTTGCTGTGGATGTGGTCATGGTGACACGTGATATTTGCTGTGGGTGTGGTCATGGTGACACGTGATACTTGCTGTGGGTGTAGTCATGGTGACACGTGATACTTGCTGTGGGCGTGGTCATGGTGACATGTGATACTTGCTGTGCGTGTGGTCATGGTGACACGTGATACTTGCTGTGGGTGTGGTCATGGTGACACGTGATACTTGCTGTGGGTGTGGTCATGGTGACACGTGGTACTTGTTGTGCGTGTGGTCATGGTGACACGTGATACTTGCTGTGGGTGTGGTCATGGTGACACGTGATACTTGCTGTGGGTGTGGTCATGGTGACACGTGATACTTGCTGTGGGTGTGGACATGGTGACACGTGATACTTGCTGTGGGTGTGGTCATGGTGACACGTGATACTTGCTGTGGGTGTGGTCATGGTGACACGTGATACTTGTTGTGGGTGTGGTCATGATGACACATGATACTTGCTGTGGGTGTGGTCATGATGACACGTGATACTTGCTGTGGGTGTGGTTATGGTGACACGTGATACTTGTGGGTTTGTTCATGATGACACGTGATACTTGCTGTGGGTGTGGTCATGGTGACACGTGATACTTTCTGTGGGTGTGGTCATGATGACACATGATACTTGCTGTGGGTGTGGTCATGATGACACGTGATACTTGCTGTGGGTGTGGTTATGGTGACACGTGATACTTGTTGTGGGTTTGGTCATGATGACACGTGATACTTGCTGTGGGTGTGGTCATGGTGACACGTGATACTTGCTGTGGGTGTGGTCATGGTGACACGTGATACTTGTTGTGGGTGTGGTCATGATGACACATGATACTTGCTGTGGGTGTGGTCATGGTGACACGTGATACTTGCTGTGGGTGTGGTCATAGTGACACGTGGTGCTTGCTGTGGGTGTGGTCATGGTGACACGTGATACTTTCTGTGGGTGTGATCATGGTGACACATGATACTTGCTGTGGGTGTGGTCATGGTGACACGTGATACTTGCTGTGGGTGTGGTCATGGTGACACGTGATACTTGCTGTGGGTGTGGTCATAGTGATACGTGATACTTGCTGTGGGTGTGGTCCATGTGACACATGATACTTGCTGTGGGTGTGGTCATGGTGACACGTGATACTTGCTGTGGGTGTGGTCATAGTGACACGTGGTGCTTGCTGTGGGTGTGGTCATGGTGACACGTGATACTTGCTGTGGGTGTGGTCATGGTGACACATGATACTTGCTGTGGGTGTGGTCATGGTGACACGTGGTACTTGCTGTGAGTGTGGTCATGGTGACACGTGATACTTGCTGTGGGTGTGGTCATGGTGACACGTGATACTTGCTGTGGGTGTGGTCTTGGTGACACGTTATACTTGCTGTGGGTGTGGTCATGGTGACACGTGATACTTGCTGTGGATGTGGTCATGGTGACACGTGATATTTGCTGTGGGTGTGGTCATGGTGACACGTGATACTTGCTGTGGGTGTGGTCATGGTGACACGTGATACTTGCTGTGGGTGTGGTCATGTTGACACGTGATACTTGCTGTGCGTGTGGTCATGGTGACACGTGATACTTGCTGTGGGTGTGGTCATGGTGACACGTGATACTTGCTGTGGGTGTGGTCATGGTGACACGTGATACTTGCTGTGGGTGTGGTCATAGTGACACGTGGTGCTTGCTGTGGGTGTGGTCATGGTGACACGTGATACTTGCTGTGGGTGTGGTCATGGTGACACATGATACTTGCTGTGGGTGTGGTCATGGTGACACGTGATACTTGCTGTGGGTGTGGTCATGGTGACACGTGATACTTGCTGTGGGTGTGGTCATGGTGACACGTGATACTTGCTGTGGGTGTGGTCCATGTGACACATGATACTTGCTGTGGGTGTGGTCATAGTGACACGTGGTGCTTGCTGTGGGTGTGGTCATGGTGACACGTGATACTTGCTGTGGGTGTGGTCATGGTGACACATGATACTTGCTGTGGGTGTGGTCATGGTGACACGTGGTACTTGCTGTGAGTGTGGTCATGGTGACACGTGATACTTGCTGTGGGTGTGGTCATGGTGACACGTGATACTTGCTGTGGGTGTGGTCTTGGTGACACGTTATACTTGCTGTGGGTGTGGTCATGGTGACACGTGATACTTGCTGTGGATGTGGTCATGGTGACACGTGATATTTGCTGTGGGTGTGGTCATGGTGACACGTGATACTTGCTGTGGGTGTGGTCATGGTGACACGTGGTACTTGCTGTGGGTGTGGTCATGGTGACACGTGATACTTGCTGTGCGTGTGGTCATGGTGACACGTGATACTTGCTGTGGGTGTGGTCATGGTGACACGTGATACTTGCTGTGGGTGTGGTCATGGTGACACGTGATACTTGCTGTGGGTGTGGTCATGGTGACACGTGATACTTGCTGTGGGTGTGATCATGGTGACACGTGGTACTTGCTGTGGGTGTGGTCATGGTGACACGTGATACTTGCTGTGGGTGTGGTCATGGTGACACGTGATACTTGCTGTGGGTGTGGTCTTGGTGACACGTGATACTTGCTGTGGGTGTGGTCATGGTGACACGTGATACTTGCTGTGGATGTGGTCATGGTGACACGTGATATTTGCTGTGGGTGTGGTCATGGTGACACGTGATACTTGCTGTGGGTGTGGTCATGGTGACACGTGATACTTGCTGTGGGCGTGGTCATGGTGACACGTGATACTTGCTGTGCGTGTGGTCATGGTGACACGTGATACTTGCTGTGGGTGTGGTCATGGTGACACGTGATACTTGCTGTGGGTGTGGTCATGGTGACACGTGATACTTGCTGTGGGTGTGGACATGGTGACACGTGATACTTGCTGTGGGTGTGGTCATGGTGACACGTGATACTTGCTGTGGGTGTGGTCATGGTGACACGTGATACTTGTTGTGGGTGTGGTCATGATGACACATGATACTTGCTGTGGGTGTGGTCATGATGACACGTGATACTTGCTGTGGGTGTGGTTATGGTGACACGTGATACTTGTTGTGGGTTTGGTCATGATGACACGTGATACTTGCTGTGGGTGTGGTCATGGTGACACGTGATACTTTCTGTGGGTGTGGTCATGATGACACATGATACTTGCTGTGGGTGTGGTCATGATGACACGTGATACTTGCTGTGGGTGTGGTTATGGTGACACGTGATACTTGTTGTGGGTTTGGTCATGATGACACGTGATACTTGCTGTGGGTGTGGTCATGGTGACACGTGATACTTGCTGTGGGTGTGGTCATGGTGACACGTGATACTTGTTGTGGGTGTGGTCATGATGACACATGATACTTGCTGTGGGTGTGGTCATGATGACACGTGATACTTGCTGTGGGTGTGGTTATGGTGACACGTGATACTTGTTGTGGGTTTGGTCATGATGACACGTGATACTTGCTGTGGGTGTGGTCATGGTGACACGTGATACTTGCTGTGGGTGTGGTCATGGTGACACGTGATACTTGCTGTGGGTGTGGTCATGTTGACACGTGATACTTGCTGTGGGTGTGGTCATGGTGACACGTGATACTTGTTGTGGGTGTGGTCATGGTGACACGTGATACTTGCTGTGGGTGTGGTCATGATGACACGTGATACTTGCTGTGGGTGTGGTCATGGTGACACGTGATACTTGCTGTGGGTGTGGTCATGGTGACACGTGATACTTGCTGTGGGTGTGGTCATGGTGACACGTGATACTTGCTGTGGGTGTGGTCATGTTGACACGTGATACTTGCTGTGGGTGTGGTCATGGTGACACGTGATACTTGCTGTGGGTGTGGTCATGGTGACACGTGATACTTGCTGTGGGTGTGGTCATGGTGACACGTGATACTTGCTGTGGGTGTGGTCATGGTGACACGTGATACTTGCTGTGGGTGTGGTCATGGTGACACGTGATACTTGCTGTGGGTGTGGTCCATGTGACACATGATACTTGCTGTGGGTGTGGTCATAGTGACACGTGGTGCTTGCTGTGGGTGTGGTCATGGTGACACGTGATACTTGCTGTGGGTGTGGTCATGGTGACACATGATACTTGCTGTGGGTGTGGTCATGGTGACACGTGGTACTTGCTGTGAGTGTGGTCATGGTGACACGTGATACTTGCTGTGGGTGTGGTCATGGTGACACGTGATACTTGCTGTGGGTGTGGTCTTGGTGACACGTTATACTTGCTGTGGGTGTGGTCATGGTGACACGTGATACTTGCTGTGGGTGTGGTCATGGTGACACGTGATACTTGCTGTGGGTGTGGTCATGGTGACACGTGATACTTGCTGTGGGTGTGGTCATGGTGACACGTGATACTTGCTGTGGGTGTGGTCCATGTGACACATGATACTTGCTGTGGGTGTGGTCATAGTGACACGTGGTGCTTGCTGTGGGTGTGGTCATGGTGACACGTGATACTTGCTGTGGGTGTGGTCATGGTGACACATGATACTTGCTGTGGGTGTGGTCATGGTGACACGTGGTACTTGCTGTGAGTGTGGTCATGGTGACACGTGATACTTGCTGTGGGTGTGGTCATGGTGACACGTGATACTTGCTGTGGGTGTGGTCTTGGTGACACGTTATACTTGCTGTGGGTGTGGTCATGGTGACACGTGATACTTGCTGTGGATGTGGTCATGGTGACACGTGATATTTGCTGTGGGTGTGGTCATGGTGACACGTGATACTTGCTGTGGGTGTGGTCATGGTGACACGTGATACTTGCTGTGGGTGTGGTCATGGTGACACGTGATACTTGCTGTGCGTGTGGTCATGGTGACACGTGATACTTGCTGTGGGTGTGGTCATGGTGACACGTGATACTTGCTGTGGGTGTGGTCATGGTGACACGTGATACTTGCTGTGGGTGTGGTCATGGTGACACGTGATACTTGCTGTGGGTGTGGTCATGGTGACAGTGGTACTTGCTGTGGGTGTGGTCATGGTGACACGTGATACTTGCTGTGGGTGTGGTCATGGTGACATGTGATACTTGCTGTGGGTGTGGTCTTGGTGACACGTGATACTTGCTGTGGGTGTGGTCATGGTGACACGTGATACTTGCTGTGGATGTGGTCATGGTGACACGTGATATTTGCTGTGGGTGTGGTCATGGTGACACGTGATACTTGCTGTGGGTGTAGTCATGGTGACACGTGATACTTGCTGTGGGCGTGGTCATGGTGACATGTGATACTTGCTGTGCGTGTGGTCATGGTGACACGTGATACTTGCTGTGGGTGTGGTCATGGTGACACGTGATACTTGCTGTGGGTGTGGTCATGGTGACACGTGGTACTTGTTGTGCGTGTGGTCATGGTGACACGTGATACTTGCTGTGGGTGTGGTCATGGTGACACGTGATACTTGCTGTGGGTGTGGTCATGGTGACACGTGATACTTGCTGTGGGTGTGGACATGGTGACACGTGATACTTGCTGTGGGTGTGGTCATGGTGACACGTGATACTTGCTGTGGGTGTGGTCATGGTGACACGTGATACTTGTTGTGGGTGTGGTCATGATGACACATGATACTTGCTGTGGGTGTGGTCATGATGACACGTGATACTTGCTGTGGGTGTGGTTATGGTGACACGTGATACTTGTTGTGGGTTTGTTCATGATGACACGTGATACTTGCTGTGGGTGTGGTCATGGTGACACGTGATACTTTCTGTGGGTGTGGTCATGATGACACATGATACTTGCTGTGGGTGTGGTCATGATGACACGTGATACTTGCTGTGGGTGTGGTTATGGTGACACGTGATACTTGTTGTGGGTTTGGTCATGATGACACGTGATACTTGCTGTGGGTGTGGTCATGGTGACACGTGATACTTGCTGTGGGTGTGGTCATGGTGACACGTGATACTTGTTGTGGGTGTGGTCATGATGACACATGATACTTGCTGTGGGTGTGGTCATGGTGACACGTGATACTTGCTGTGGGTGTGGTCATAGTGACACGTGGTGCTTGCTGTGGGTGTGGTCATGGTGACACGTGATACTTTCTGTGGGTGTGATCATGGTGACACATGATACTTGCTGTGGGTGTGGTCATGGTGACACGTGATACTTGCTGTGGGTGTGGTCATGGTGACACGTGATACTTGCTGTGGGTGTGGTCATAGTGATACGTGATACTTGCTGTGGGTGTGGTCCATGTGACACATGATACTTGCTGTGGGTGTGGTCATGGTGACACGTGATACTTGCTGTGGGTGTGGTCATAGTGACACGTGGTGCTTGCTGTGGGTGTGGTCATGGTGACACGTGATACTTGCTGTGGGTGTGGTCATGGTGACACATGATACTTGCTGTGGGTGTGGTCATGGTGACACGTGGTACTTGCTGTGAGTGTGGTCATGGTGACACGTGATACTTGCTGTGGGTGTGGTCATGGTGACACGTGATACTTGCTGTGGGTGTGGTCTTGGTGACACGTTATACTTGCTGTGGGTGTGGTCATGGTGACACGTGATACTTGCTGTGGATGTGGTCATGGTGACACGTGATATTTGCTGTGGGTGTGGTCATGGTGACACGTGATACTTGCTGTGGGTGTGGTCATGGTGACACGTGATACTTGCTGTGGGTGTGGTCATGTTGACACGTGATACTTGCTGTGCGTGTGGTCATGGTGACACGTGATACTTGCTGTGGGTGTGGTCATGGTGACACGTGATACTTGCTGTGGGTGTGGTCATGGTGACACGTGATACTTGCTGTGGGTGTGGTCATAGTGACACGTGGTGCTTGCTGTGGGTGTGGTCATGGTGACACGTGATACTTGCTGTGGGTGTGGTCATGGTGACACATGATACTTGCTGTGGGTGTGGTCATGGTGACACGTGATACTTGCTGTGGGTGTGGTCATGGTGACACGTGATACTTGCTGTGGGTGTGGTCATGGTGACACGTGATACTTGCTGTGGGTGTGGTCCATGTGACACATGATACTTGCTGTGGGTGTGGTCATAGTGACACGTGGTGCTTGCTGTGGGTGTGGTCATGGTGACACGTGATACTTGCTGTGGGTGTGGTCATGGTGACACATGATACTTGCTGTGGGTGTGGTCATGGTGACACGTGGTACTTGCTGTGAGTGTGGTCATGGTGACACGTGATACTTGCTGTGGGTGTGGTCATGGTGACACGTGATACTTGCTGTGGGTGTGGTCTTGGTGACACGTTATACTTGCTGTGGGTGTGGTCATGGTGACACGTGATACTTGCTGTGGATGTGGTCATGGTGACACGTGATATTTGCTGTGGGTGTGGTCATGGTGACACGTGATACTTGCTGTGGGTGTGGTCATGGTGACACGTGGTACTTGCTGTGGGTGTGGTCATGGTGACACGTGATACTTGCTGTGCGTGTGGTCATGGTGACACGTGATACTTGCTGTGGGTGTGGTCATGGTGACACGTGATACTTGCTGTGGGTGTGGTCATGGTGACACGTGATACTTGCTGTGGGTGTGGTCATGGTGACACGTGATACTTGCTGTGGGTGTGATCATGGTGACACGTGGTACTTGCTGTGGGTGTGGTCATGGTGACACGTGATACTTGCTGTGGGTGTGGTCATGGTGACACGTGATACTTGCTGTGGGTGTGGTCTTGGTGACACGTGATACTTGCTGTGGGTGTGGTCATGGTGACACGTGATACTTGCTGTGGATGTGGTCATGGTGACACGTGATATTTGCTGTGGGTGTGGTCATGGTGACACGTGATACTTGCTGTGGGTGTGGTCATGGTGACACGTGATACTTGCTGTGGGCGTGGTCATGGTGACACGTGATACTTGCTGTGCGTGTGGTCATGGTGACACGTGATACTTGCTGTGGGTGTGGTCATGGTGACACGTGATACTTGCTGTGGGTGTGGTCATGGTGACACGTGATACTTGCTGTGGGTGTGGACATGGTGACACGTGATACTTGCTGTGGGTGTGGTCATGGTGACACGTGATACTTGCTGTGGGTGTGGTCATGGTGACACGTGATACTTGTTGTGGGTGTGGTCATGATGACACATGATACTTGCTGTGGGTGTGGTCATGATGACACGTGATACTTGCTGTGGGTGTGGTTATGGTGACACGTGATACTTGTTGTGGGTTTGGTCATGATGACACGTGATACTTGCTGTGGGTGTGGTCATGGTGACACGTGATACTTTCTGTGGGTGTGGTCATGATGACACATGATACTTGCTGTGGGTGTGGTCATGATGACACGTGATACTTGCTGTGGGTGTGGTTATGGTGACACGTGATACTTGTTGTGGGTTTGGTCATGATGACACGTGATACTTGCTGTGGGTGTGGTCATGGTGACACGTGATACTTGCTGTGGGTGTGGTCATGGTGACACGTGATACTTGTTGTGGGTGTGGTCATGATGACACATGATACTTGCTGTGGGTGTGGTCATGATGACACGTGATACTTGCTGTGGGTGTGGTTATGGTGACACGTGATACTTGTTGTGGGTTTGGTCATGATGACACGTGATACTTGCTGTGGGTGTGGTCATGGTGACACGTGATACTTGCTGTGGGTGTGGTCATGGTGACACGTGATACTTGCTGTGGGTGTGGTCATGTTGACACGTGATACTTGCTGTGGGTGTGGTCATGGTGACACGTGATACTTGTTGTGGGTGTGGTCATGGTGACACGTGATACTTGCTGTGGGTGTGGTCATGATGACACGTGATACTTGCTGTGGGTGTGGTCATGGTGACACGTGATACTTGCTGTGGGTGTGGTCATGGTGACACGTGATACTTGCTGTGGGTGTGGTCATGGTGACACGTGATACTTGCTGTGGGTGTGGTCATGTTGACACGTGATACTTGCTGTGGGTGTGGTCATGGTGACACGTGATACTTGCTGTGGGTGTGGTCATGGTGACACGTGATACTTGCTGTGGGTGTGGTCATGGTGACACGTGATACTTGCTGTGGGTGTGGTCATGGTGACACGTGATACTTGCTGTGGGTGTGGTCATGGTGACACGTGATACTTGCTGTGGGTGTGGTCATGGTGACACGTGATACTTGCTGTGGGTGTGGTCATGGTGACACGTGATACTTGCTGTGGGTGTGGTCATGGTGACACGTGATACTTGCTGTGGGTGTGGTCATGGTGACACGTGATACTTGCTGTGGGTGTGGTCATGGTGACACGTGATACTTGCTGTGGGTGTGGTCATGGTGACACGTGATACTTGCTGTGGGTGTGGTCATGGTGACACTTGCTGTGGATGTGGCCGTTACCTGGAGGTTACCTGGAGGTTATTCCGGGGATCAACGCCCCCGCGGCCCGGTCCATGACCAGGCCTCCCAATAGATCAGGGCCTGATCAACTAGGCTGTTACTGCTGGCCGCACGCAGTCCAACGTACGAGCCACAGCCCGGCTGATCCGGCACTGACTTTAGGTATCTGTCCAGCTCTCTCTTGAAGGCAGCCAGGGGCTTATTGGCAATTCCCCTAATGCTTGATGGGAGGCTGTTGAACAGTTTTGGGCCCCGGACACTTATGGTGTTTTCCCTTAGTGTACCAATGGCGCCCCTACTTTTTATTGGGGGCATTCTGCATCGCCTGCCCAGTCTTTTACTTTCGTAGGGAGTGATTTCTGTGTGCAGATTTGGGACCATTCCTTCCAAGATTTTCCAAGTATAGATTATGATATATCTCTCCCTCCTGCGTTCCAACGAGTACAAGTCAAGTGCTTCCAAGCGTTCCCAGTAGTTAAGGTGCTTGACAGAACTTATACGTTCAGTAAAGGATCTCTGTACACTCTCTAGATCTGCGATTTCACCTGCTTTGAATGGAGATGTTAATGTACAGCAGTATTCCAGCCTAGAGAGAACAAGTGATTTGGGTGTGGTCTTACTGACACTTGCTGTGAGTGTGGTCATGGTGACATGTGATACTTGCTGTGGGTGTGGTCATGGTGACACGTGATACTTGCTGTGGGTGTGGTCATGTTGACACGTGATATTTGCTGTGGGTGTGGTCATGGTGACACTTGCTTTGGGTGTGGTCTTAGTGACACTTGCTGTGGGTGTGGTCATGGTGACACTTGCTGTGGGTGTGGTTATGGTGACATTTGCTGTGGATGTGGTCATAGTGACACTTGCTGTGGATGTGGCCATGGTGACACTTGCTGCGGGTGTGGTCTTAGTGACACTTGCTGTGGGTGTGGTCATAGTGACACTTGCTGTGGGTGTGGTCATAGTGACACTTGCTGTGGGTGTGGTCATAGTGACACTTGCTGTGGATGTGGCCATGGTGACACTTGCTGCGGGTGTGGTCTTAGTGACACTTGCTGTGGGTGTGGTCATAGTGACACTTGCTGTGGGTGTGGTCATAGTGACACTTGCTGTGGGTGTGGTCATAGTGACACTTGCTGTGGATGTGGCCATGGTGACACTTGCTGTGACGGTTCCAAGAGCTTTCTTGCTCCAAGTCCTGCATGTGGCCAGGTTGCCTCGTCAACCAGGCTGTTGCTGTTAGGGGCCTGCTGATTCACATATCCATCGCGGCCTGGTTGATCTCTACCAAGTTGCCATTGAAGAGTTCCACACTTGTTCCAGCAATATTTCTCACACCTGCTGGTAGTATGTTAAACAGTCTGGGACCACTGATGTTGAGACGGTTGTCTTGTACCAATGGTTGGTCTTGTGACCATGGCTGGTCTTGTACCCGTTTGTCCATGGCTGGGTCTTGTACCAATGGCTGGTCTTGTGACCATGGCGTCCCCGCCTGTCACTGGGTTTATTTTACACTTTCTCCCACATTTTTTACTCCAGTATATTGTTATGTGTACATTTAGGATCAGGTCCTCAAGTATCTTCCACGTATTATCATGTTTCTCTCTCTCTCTCTCTCTCTCTCTCTCTCTCTCTCTCTCTCTCTCTCTCTCTCTCTCTCTCTCTCTCTCTCTCTCTCTCTCTCTCTCTCTCTCTCTCTCTCTCTCTTTCTCTCTGTCTGTCTGTCTGTCTGTCTGTCTGTCTCTCTCTCTCTCTCTCTCTCTCTCTCTCTCTCTCTCTCTCTCTGTTTGTCTGTCTGTCTGTCTGTCTCTCTCTCTCTCTCTCTCTCTCTCTCTCTCTCTGCTCCAGAGAGTACATATTCATAACCCCGAGGAGTTCCCAGTACTTAAAATGTTTTATTGGCTCTATGCGGGCATTAAACGATCTCTGTATTTGTTTCAGCTCTGATATCTCTCCTGCCCTGAACGGCGCAGCTAACACTGAACAGTTCTCTGAACACAAATGATTTAATCTATTTCACCACTGGCATTATTTCCGTTGTCTTGAAAGCTCTCGTTATCCACAGTATCGTTTTCCTGGCTTTCGTGACATTTTCCTAGCGTCTTCTCTGAATGATAGATCAGCTGGTACTGCTACACCCAGATCTTTCAAATGTTCCTGTTGTTCTATGTGGTACTGTTGTGTTTTATATACAGTGGCTACATTTCGGTTCTTCCTTTTTGCCATGTTTAAGCAGTCGCAATTTTGGCGCCTCTTCTACCGAAGAGACTTTCATGCTGTGTTCATATGGTCCGCCAATGATACGAAGCTGTGGCTAGTGTTTTTATTTATGTCCGCTAGGAGGATGAGTAATGGCGACAAGACCGTACCTTGGGGTACTGCCCTTTTTACAATGCTAAGACTGGATTTGGCGTTATTTATTGCTACCCCTTGTGTTCTGTTTGTCAGAAAATTAATTAAATATCTATTTGCTTACTTTTCTCACTGTACTTACCTTATTTTATGGGCTATCAGTCAATCATCGCATTTTTCCAATGCCTGCGCAAAATTCGTGTAAATCACACGTGCGTTTTCACTTTCTTCCAAGACCTCGGTAATTCTGTCGTGATGTTCACCAGCTGTGACAAATATAATTTTCTCACTTTATATTTATGTTATTTTTTGGGGGATTGTACAGCTCATGCTTTTTCATAAAGATTGTAATTTGATGTGTCACCCTTTTAAAAACCTTGAAGATTTGTGATGTTAGTGTGACTTGCCTGTAATTCTGTTGCCAGCACTCTGCTACCAGCACTCTGCTGCCAGCACTCTGCTGCCAGCACTCTGCTGCCAGCACTCTGCTGCCAGCACTCTGCTGCCGTCTTTGTGAAGAGACCAATGTATCCAAAATTCTTTAGAAGAGCAAACAGGCACAATACCGTGACTGGAACACTTCACAGATGATCCGCACATAGGAGGGAGAAGCTTATAGCGACGTTTCGGCCCGACATCGGCCATTTACAAGTCACACTAACACACGAAGGTGAGGGAAACAGTAACGTCGTCATAAGCTTGTCTTTCCTATGTGCGGGTTATTTATGTAAGTCTCTTCTCAAGAGAATACTGGAATGATGTTTTGCACTTCTTTATAAACAAGGAATTCCATGAATCTGACCAAGGTGCCGCATGTATGGGCATGTTTACTATTTTTTGAATTCTGTGAGGTTATTGATTATGTCAGATATATAATTTTTAGGGTAGGCAGTGTGAATGAAAAAGTCTGCAGGTATCAATCCAGTTCCATTTAGCGGATTGCCGAACATAAATTCATAATGGTCCTTTGAGATCTGGACAATTTCCTTTTCGAGTACTAGGTCAGTTCCACAGATGGTTGGAAATATGAACACATATGCAGTATAATGTGATTCTTTATTGACATCGTTTCGCCCACACAGTGGGCTTTTTCAAGTCATAAACAGGAAACGTTGTCAATAAAGGATCACATTATACTGCATATGTGTTTATATTTCCATTGTGTCGGTATTTTATACCATTTATTTCCATCTGCAGATAGTTATCGACTTGGATTTCGGATATATGTAGAAATATTTAATCCCGGTATTTCCTACATCTGAAATAACACATTTTAGCACTTCTTTGAGATTCTGATCTAGGTATATTGTCCTTGAGCTTGCTACGTATGTCTCTGATTAGTACCCCATTCTTCATGAAGATCAAGCGTATTGTCATTTCTATATTTATATAGTTATTCCTTCTCATAAATCGCATGAGACAATACTGGTGGCCGCTACTGGACCTTGTGGGACCAAAGCTGTAACAACATACCTGGAGACATTTTGCATTTATCACTGTTTACACCTTTTTTTCACACGAAAATGTTTTATCAACTGTTGTAGCAGTTTACTCCTCGTATATTTTATTACTGCTGTGTTAGCTTGTCACGAGCAACACTCACCAGAGATGATAAGAAAAAGGCACAATACCGTGACTGGAACGATACACAAATAACTCGCACATAGAAGAGAGGAGCTTGCGACGACGTTTCGGTCCGACTTGGACCATTTACAAAGTCACACTAACCAGAAGTGGAGCAGGACGGCTATATATAGGCAGGAACAGGTAGTGGTGGTAGTAGTAGTAGTAGTAGTAGTAGTAGTAGAGATGATATGTAATGAGAGCAAATGCTGTTCTCATCCGTTTCTTTCTTGCGTAATTTTCGCCATTCTTTGATGGTAGCTGAATTTTGTACGTAAGGACTTGTTTGTCTAACCTTTGATACATTTGATATACCTTTGATGAGTTCCGAGAGTTTTTCTACTCCCGGAGCCCGGCAATGGGCAAGGCTCCTCTGGTGATTGCCTGATCAACCAGGCTGTTGCTGTCTAAAACAGAACTATTTGCTAATCAACATTTTCTTGCATTCCACCTTTATCTTTTTTCCCCTGGGTTCATACGATAATCGTCAGGTAATCAGGTCTTTTTAGAATAACCTCCACGCGCAAGGGAGTTTACAGTACCTTATATCTCTCAGGACATTACCCTCTTATATGGTATTCAATACCCCGTGGTCAGCAGCACGATCCTCCCGGCCTGTTCCAACTTCTCCCTCAGAATACCTCACGTTTTTTTTTTTTTTTTTTTTTTTTTTTTTTTTTTTTTTTTTTTTTTTTTTGGGGGGGTGGGGCGGGTAGGACGAACATGTCTTCCATGATTCGTAAATAATTGGACCGTTTTTTTCCTTTCCCTCCCAGCCTCAACAATGGTATTATAAATATTTAACTGAAGTGTTTTAAAGATGAGCTCCGGCAGCTGTATCAGGATGACGTACGAACTACTGCGTCAGATCATTCTTGAACTTCAATCTGGATTTAAATCCATTCTTCGGTCGCTGGAAACAGCCACAGCAAAAACCACTTTCGCCCCAAGTAGCTGAAGGATGAAAAAAGACTTCTGTCGTGAACAGCCGCAAGGAAAAAAAAAAAAAAGGACTTTTGTCGAATACAGGTGCTCCGGAAGAACAAAAGCTCTCCTCGTACGTAGCATTGTTGGTGTTCTCGCGTGTGTTGGAGGCTGGTGTTGAGGACGCCACCCACCGCTGCGTCGACACATAACTGAAACATTCACAGACAACAACACGAGTTCAACCACCAAACATTTTTCTAAAAGAGCCCCTTCGATGTTGAGTGAATGTTTCAGGTGACGCTGGAGGTGGGAGTCAGGCGGTGTGGCAAGCTACCCTCCTCCTCAACCTTAAACAAGCACAGTACTGTTTCCAACTGTTTAAACTGCAAATATGTCTTCCCAGCTGCAATGTTAGGTTATATTAAATGAATTAGACACATGTGCAACACTTGTGCATCTCTGTTAAGGAGACGTTCCACCAACCAGTGGTTTTATCTCTCCACTATAAAGAACAATACTGGAGACGGTGGAAGACATGAGGTAGTAGTTTGAAGTGATCAGTATCTCAGCTTTGAAAGGTTTTCAGTCCATCGCTATTGATGGAGGATGGAGACATACTGGAGACAGGTAAGGTGGCAGTTTAGAAAGGGCGTCACAGGTGGGCAGGACTCACAAGTGGGAGTACGTCATGCCAATAGGTTAAGCAAGAGTTAGATTTGTAGGAATTCTATATACCGAGATCCCAAAAAGTCTGTGTGTCAGACAAGTATTATATATTAATAGAGTACAAAACCAACAAGTGGGTAAAAAATAAAAAGGAACATTTTCAACATTCGGGTATCGTTACTGTGGAAACTTTTCGCCTGAACATCTTCCAAGGCCGAAGGACTGACCATCTGAAACTACTTCATGTACTGTACTGGACTGATAAAGCCACTGGTTGGCGACACGTCTCCACAATAAAAACAATAAAAACACCTACTTATCTAATGTGACTATAATTTAGCTCTGGCAGCAACTTAGATCGTACGGTAATGGATGCAGTGCAATGAATTGGAAAAGTGACTATTTGGAGAAGAACAAAAGGATTTTATTTGGATTATTAACCTGCAGGGTTAGCAACCCAGTAAAGTCAGCTGTTGTCTAACAGACACCCGCTGACCAGGAGGACAGGGGCAAGAGTTGTAAGGAAAAATAGTCAATGTTTCCTCTCGTTCGGGGACTGAACCCCGGTTCCTAAGTTGAGGCCTCTACCAACTGAGCCACTAGGAGATGTTGTTGTGGTAGGCAACCAAATTCAGGATTTTTGTTGCTGGTTATTCGCAGGTTACCTGTGTTGTGTAGCTGCGTGTTGTGGAGCTGTGTGTTGTGTAGCTGTGTGTTGTGTAGCTGTGTGTTGTGTAGCTGTGTGTGTTGTGGAGCTGTGTGTGTTGTGGAGCTGTGTGTGTTGTGGAGCTGTGTGTGTTGTGTAGCTGTGTGTTGTGGAGCTGTGTGTTGTGGAGCTGTGTGTTGTGTAGCTGTGTGTTGTGTAGCTGTGTGTGTTGTGTAGCTGTGTGTGTTGTGGAGCTGTGTGTTGTGTAGCTGTGTGTTGTGTAGCTGTGTGTGTTGTGTAGCTGTGTGTGTTGTGGAGCTGTGTGTGTTGTTGAGCTGTGTGTGTTGCGTAGCTGTGTGTGTTTTGTAGCTGTGTGTGTTGTGTAGCTGTGTGTTGTGGAACTGTCTGTATTTTGTAGCTGTGTGTTGTGTAGCTGTGTGTGTTGTGTAGCTGTGTGTTGTGGAACTGTCTGTATTTTGTAGCTGTGTGTTGTGGAGCTGTGTGTGTTGTGTAGCTGTGTGTTGTGGAGCTGTGTGTTGTGTAGCTGTGTGTTGTATAGCTGTGTGTTGTGTAGCTGTGTGTTGTGGAGCTGTGTGTTGTGTAGCTGTGTGTTGTGTAGCTGTGTGTTGCGGAGCTGTGTGTTGTGTAGCTGTGTGTTGTGTAGCTGTGTGTTGTGTAGCTGTGTGTGTTGTGGAGCTGTGTGTTGTGGAGCTGTGTGTGTTGTGGAGCTGTGTGTGTTGTGGAGCTGTGTGTGTTGTGGAGCTGTATGTGTTGTGGAGCTTTGCGTGTTGTGGAACTTTGTGTGTTGTGGAGCTGTGTGTGTTGTGGAGCTTTGTGTGTTGTGGAGCTGTGTGTGTTGTGGAGCTGTGTGTGTTGTGGAGCTTTGTGTGTTGTGGAGCTGTGTGTGTTGTGGAGCTGTGTGTTGTGTAGCTGTGTGTGTTGTGCAGCTGTGTGTTGTGTAGCTGTGTGTTGTGTAGCTGTGTGTTGTGTAGCTGTGTGTTGTGGAGCTGTGTTGTGGTGCTGTGTGTGTTGTGTAGCTGTGAGTGTTGTGTAGCTGTGTGTTGTGTAGCTGTGTGTTGTGTAGCTGTGTGTGCTGTGTAGCTGTGTGTTGTGTAGCTGTGTGTTGTGTAGCTGTGTGTGTTGTGTAGCTGTGTGTGTTGTGTAGCTGTGTGTTGTGTAGCTGTGTGTTGTGTAGCTGTGAGTGTTGTGTAGCTGTGTGTTGTGTAGCTGTGTGTTGTGTAGCTGTGTGTTGTGTAGCTGTGTGTTGTGGAGCTGTGTGTTGTGGATCTGTGTGTGTTGTGTAGCTGTGTGTTGTATAGCTGTGTGTGTTGTATAGCTGTGTGTTGTGGAGCTGTGTGTGTTGTATAGCTGTGTGTTGTGGAGCTGTGTGTGTTGTGTAGCTGTGTGTTGTGTAGCTGTGTGTTGTGGAGCTGTGTGTTGTGTAGCTGTGTGTTGTGTAGCTGTGTGTTGTGGAGCTGTGTGTTGTGTAGCTGTGTGTTGTGTAGCTGTGTGTTGTGGAGCTGTGTGTTGTGTAGCTGTGTGTTGTGTAGCTGTGTGTTGTGGAGCTGTGTGTTGTGTAGCTGTGTGTTGTGTAGCTGTGTGTTGTGTAGCTGTGTGTTGTGTAGCTGTGTGTTGTGGAGCTGTGTGTTGTGTAGTTGTGTGTGTTGTGTAACTGTGTGTTGTGGAGCTGTGTGTGTTGTGTAGCTGTGTGTTGTGGAGTTGTGTGTGTTGTGCAGCTGTGTGTTGTGTAGCTGTGTGTTGTGTAGCTGTGTGTTGTGTAGCTGTGTGTGTTGTGTAGCTGTGTGTTGTGGAGTTGTGTGTGTTGTGGAGCTGTGTGTGTTGTGTAGCTGTGTGTTGTGTAGCTGTGTGTTGTGTAGCTGTGTGTGTTGTGTAGCTGTGTGTTGTGTAGCTGTGTGTTGTGTAGCTGTGTGTTGTGTAGCTGTGTGTGTTGTGTAGCTGTGTGTTGTGTAGCTGTGTGTGTTGTGTAGCTGTGTGTGTTGTGTAGCTGTGTGTTGTGTAGCTGTGTGTGTTGTGTAGCTGTGTGTGTTGTGTAGCTGTGTGTTGTGTAGCTGTGTGTTGTGTAGCTGTGTGTGTTGTGTAGCTGTGTGTTGTGTAGCTGTGTGTTGTTTAGCTGTGTGTGTTGTGTAGCTGTGTGTTGTGGAGCTGTGTTGTGGTGCTGTGTGTGTTGTGGAGCTGTGTGTGTTGCGGAGCTGTGTGTGTTGTGTAGCTGTGTGTTGTGTAGCTGTGTGTGTTGTGTAGCTGTGTATGTTTTGTAGCTGTGTGTGTTGTGTAGCTGTGTGGTTTGGAACTGTCTGTATTTTGTAGCTGTGTGTTGTGGAGCTGTGTGTGTTGTGTAGCTGTGTGTTGTGGAGCTGTGTGTTGTGTAGCTGTGTGTTGTGTAGCTGTGTGTTGTGTAGCTGTGTGTTGTGGAGCTGTGTGTTGTGTAGCTGTGTGTTGTGTAGCTGTGTGTTGTGTAGCTGTGTGTTGTGGAGCTGTGTGTTGTGTAGTTGTGTGTTGTGTAGCTGTGTATTGTGTAGCTGTGTGTGTTGTGGAGCTGTGTGTTGTGGAGCTGTGTGTGTTGTGGAGCTGTGTGTGTTGTGGAGCTGTGTGTGTTGTGGAGCTGTGTGTTGTGTAGCTGTGTGTGTTGTGCAGCTGTGTGTTGTGTAGCTGTGTGTTGTGTAGCTGTGTGTTGTGTAGCTGTGTGTGTTGTGGAGCTGTGTGTGTTGTGGAGCTGTGTGTTGTGTAGCTGTGTGTGTTGTGCAGCTGTGTGTGTGGTGGAGCTGTGTGTGTTGTGGAGCTTTGTGTGTGGTGGAGCTGTGTGTGTTGTTGAGCTGTGTGTGTTGTGGAGCTTTGTGTGTTGTGGAGCTTTGTGTGTTGTGGAGCTGTGTGTGTTGTGGAACTTTGTGTGTTGTGGAGCTGTGTGTGTTGTGGAGCTGTATGTGTTGTGGAACTTTGTGTGTTGTGGAGCTGTGTGTGTTGTGGAGCTTTGTGTGTTGTGGAGCTGTGTGTGTTGTGGAGCTGTGTGTGTTGTGGAGTTTTGTGTGTTGTGGAGCTTTGTGTGTTGTGGAGCTGTGTGTGTTGTAGAGCTGTGTGTGTTGTGGAGCTGTGTGTGTTGTGGAGCTGTGTGTTGTGTAGCTGTGTGTGTTGTGCAGCTGTGTGTTGTGTAGCTGTGTGTTGTGTAGCTGTGTGTTGTGTAGCTGTGTGTTGTGGAGCTGTGTTGTGGTGCTGTGTGTGTTGTGTAGCTGTGAGTGTTGTGTAGCTGTGTGTTGTGTAGCTGTGTGTGTTGTGTAGCTGTGTGTGTTGTGTAGCTGTGTGTTGTGTAGCTGTGTGTTGTGTAGCTGTGTGTGTTTTGTAGCTGTGTGTTGTGGAGCTGTGTGTGTTGTGGAGCTGTGTGTGTTGTGTAGCTGTGTGTTGTATAGCTGTGTGTGTTGTATAGCTGTGTGTTGTGGAGCTGTGTGTGTTGTATAGCTGTGCGTTGTGGAGCTGTGTGTGTTGTGTAGCTGTGTGTTGTGGAGCTGTGTGTTGTGTAGCTGTGTGTTGTGGAGCTGTGTGTTGTGTAGCTGTGTGTTGTGTAGCTGTGTGTTGTGGAGCTGTGTGTTGTGTAGCTGTGTGTTGTGTAGCTGTGTGTTGTGTAGCTGTGTGTTGTGGAGCTGTGTGTTGTGGAGCTGTGTGTTGTGGAGCTGTGTGTTGTGTAGCTGTGTGTTGTGTAGCTGTGTGTTGTGGAGCTGTGTGTTGTGTAGCTGTGTGTTGTGTAGCTGTGTGTTGTGGAGCTGTGTGTTGTGGAGCTGTGTGTTGTGTAGCTGTGTGTTGTGTAGTTGTGTGTTGTGTAGTGTGTGTTGTGTAGTTGTGTGTTGTGTAGTTGTGTGTTGTGTAGTTGTGTGTGTTGTGTAGTGTGTGTTGTGTAGTTGTGTGTGTTGTGTAGTTGTGTGTGTTGTGTAGTTGTGTGTGTTGTGTAGTTGTGTGTTGTGTAGTTGTGTGTTGTGTAGTTGTGTGTGTTGTGTAGTTGTGTGTGTTGTGTAGTGTGTGTTGTGTAGTTGTGTGTTGTGTAGCTGTGTGTGTTGTGTAGCTGTGTGTTGTGGAGCTGTGTTGTGGTGCTGTGTGTGTTGTGTAGCTGTGTGTGTTGTGTAGCTGTGTGTTGTGTAGCTGTGTGTTGTGTAGCTGTGTGTGTTGTGTAGCTGTGTGTTGTGTAGCTGTGTGTTGTGTAGCTGTGTGTGTTGTGTAGCTGTGTGTTGTGGAGCTGTGTGTGTTGTGTAGCTGTGTGTTGTATAGCTGTGTGTTGTATAGCTGTGTGTTGTGGAGCTGTGTATGTTGTATAGCTGTGTGTTGTGGAGCTGTGTATGTTGTATAGCTGTGTGTTGTGGAGCTGTGTATGTTGTATTGCTGTGTGTTGTGGAGCTGTGTGTTGTGTAGCTGTGTGTTGTGGAGCTGTGTGTTGTGTAGCTGTGTGTTGTGGAGCTGTGTGTTGTGTAGCTGTGTGTTGTGTAGCTGTGTGTTGTGTAACTGTGTGTTGTGTAGCTGTGTGTTGTGTAGCTGTGTGTTGTGTAGCTGTGTGTTGTGTAGCTGTGTGTTGTGTAGCTGTGCGTTGTGTAGCTGTGTGTTGTGGAGCTGTGTGTTGTGTAGCTGTGTGTTGTGGAGCTGTGTGTTGTGTAGCTGTGTGTTGTGTAGCTGTGTGTTGTGTAGCTGTGTGTTGTGTAGCTGTGTGTTGTGTAGCTGTGTGTTGTGTAACTGTGTGTTGTGTAGCTGTGTGTTGTGTAGCTGTGTGTTGTGTAACTGTGTGTTGTGTAGCTGTGTGTTGTGTAGCTGTGTGTTGTGTAGCTGTGTGTTGTGGAGCTGTGTGTTGTGTAGCTGTGTGTTGTGGAGCTGTGTGTTGTGTAGCTGTGTGTTGTGTAGCTGTGTGTTGTGTAGCTGTGTGTTGTGTAGCTGTGTGTTGTGTAGCTGTGTGTTGTGTAACTGTGTGTTGTGTAACTGTGTGTTGTGTAGCTGTGTGTTGTGTAACTGTGTGTTGTGTAGCTGTGTGTTGTGTAGCTGTGTGTTGTGTAGCTGTGTGTTGTGTAACTGTGTGTTGTGTAACTGTGTGTTGTGTAGCTGTGTGTTGTGGAGCTGTGTGTTGTGGAGCTGTGTGTTGTGTAGCTGTGTGTTGTGTAGCTGTGTGTTGTGTAATTGTGTGTGTTGTGGAGCTGTGTGTTGTGTAGCTGTGTGTTGTGTAGCTGTGTGTTGTGTAACTGTGTGTTGTGTAGCTGTGTTCTGTAACTGTGTGTTGTGTAACTGTGTGTGTTGTGGAGCTGTGTGTTGTGTAGCTGTGTGTTGTGTAGCTGTGTGTTGTGTAACTGTGTGTTGTGTAACTGTGTGTGTTGTGTAGCTGTGTGTTGTGTAGCTGTGTGTTGTGTAACTGTGTGTGTTGTGGAGCTGTGTGTTGTGTAGCTGTGTGTTGTGTAGCTGTGTGTTGTGTAACTGTGTGTTGTGTAGCTGTGTGTTGTGTAACTGTGTGTTGTGTAGCTGTGTGTTGTGTAACTGTGTGTTGTGGAGCTGTGTGTTGTGGAGCTGTGTGTTGTGGAGCTGTGTGTCGTGTAGCTGTGTGTTGTGTAGCTGTGTGTTGTGTAGCTGTGTGTTGTGTAGCTGTGTGTTGTGTAGCTGTGTGTTGTGTAGCTGTGTGTTGTGTAGCTGTGTGTTGTGTAGTTGTGTGTTGTGGAGCTGTGTGTTGTGTAGCTGTGTGTTGTGTAACTGTGTGTTGTGGAGCTGTGTGTTGTGTAGCTGTGTGTTGTGTAGCTGTGTGTTGTGGAGTTGTGTGTGTTGTGGAGCTGTGTGTGTTGTGTAGCTGTGTGTTGTGGTGCTGTGTGTTGTGGAGCTGTGTGTTGTGTAGCTGTGTGTTGTGGAGCTGTGTGTTGTGTAGCTGTGTGTTGTGTAGCTGTGTGTTGTGGAGCTGTGTGTTGTGTAGCTGTGTGTTGTGTAGCTGTGTGTTGTGGAGCTGTGTGTTGTGTAGTTGTGTGTTGTGTAACTGTGTGTTGTGTAGTTGTGTGTGTTGTGTAACTGTGTGTTGTGGAGTTGTGTGTGTTGTGGAGCTGTGTGTTGTGTAGCTGTGTGTTGTGTAGCTGTGTGTTGTGTAGCTGTGTGTTGTGTAGCTGTGTGTTGTGTAGCTGTGTGTTGTGTAGCTGTGTGTTGTGTAGCTGTGTGTTCTGTAGCTGTGTGTTGTGGAGCTGTGTGTTGTGTAGCTGTGTGTTGTGTAGCTGTGTGTTGTGTAGTTGTGTGTTGTGTAGTTGTGTGTTGTGTAGTTGTGTGTGTTGTGTAGCTGTGTGTTGTGGAGCTGTGTGTTGTGTAGTTGTGTGTGTTGTGTAACTGTGTGTTGTGGAGTTGTGTGTGTTGTGGAGCTGTGTGTTGTGTAGCTGTGTGTTGTGGAGCTGTGTGTTGTGTAGCTGTGTGTTGTGTAGCTGTGTGTTGTGTAGCTGTGTGTTGTGGAGCTGTGTGTTGTGTAGCTGTGTGTTGTGTAGCTGTGTGTTGTGTAGCTGTGTGTTGTGTAGCTGTGTGTTGTGAAGCTGTGTGTTGTGTAGCTGTGTGTTGTGGAGCTGTGTGTTGTGTAGCTGTGTGTTGTGTAGCTGTGTGTTGTGTAGCTGTGTGTGTTGTGTAGCTGTGTGTGTTGTGGAGCTGTGTGTTGTGTAGCTGTGTGTTGTGTAGCTGTGTGTTGTGTAGCTGTGTGTTGTGTAGCTGTGTGTTGTGTAGCTGTGTGTTGTGTAGCTGTGTGTTGTGTAGCTGTGTGTGTTGTGTAGCTGAGTGTTGTGGAGCTTTGTGTGTTGTGTAGCTGTGTGTTGTGGAGCTTTGTGTTGTGTAGCTGTGTGTTGTGTAGCTGTGTGTTGTGTAGCTGTGTGTTGTGGAGCTTTGTGTTGTGTAGCTGTGTGTTGTGTAGCTGTGTGTTGTGGAGCTTTGTGTTGTGTAGCTGTGTGTTGTGTAGCTGTGTGTTGTGTAGCTGTGTGTTGTGTAGCTGTATGTTGTGTAGCTGTGTGTTGTGTAGCTGTGTGTGTTGTATAGCTGTGTGTTGTGTAGCTGTGTGTGTCGTGTAGCTGTGTGTTGTGGAGCTGTGTGTGTTGTGTAGCTGTGTGTTGTGGAGCTGTGTGTGTTGTGTAGCTGTGTGTTGTGGAGCTTTGTGTTGTGTAGCTGTGTGTTGTGTAGCTGTGTGTTGTGTAGCTGTGTGTTGTGTAGCTGTGTGTTGTGGAGCTTTGTGTTGTGTAGCTGTGTGTTGTGTAGCTGTGTGGTGTGTAGCTGTGCGTTGTGGAGCTTTGTGTTGTGTAGCTGTGTGTTGTGGAGCTTTGTGTTGTGTAGCTGTGTGTTGTGTAGCTGTGTGTTGTGTAGCTGTGTGTTGTGTAGCTGTGTGTTGTGTAGCTGTATGTTGTGTAGCTGTGTGTTGTGTAGCTGTGTGTTGTGTAGCTGTATGTTGTGTAGCTGTGTGTTGTGTAGCTGTGTGTTGTGTAGCTGTGTGTTGTGTAGCTGTGTGTTGTGTAGCTGTGTGTTGTGTAGCTGTGTGTTGTGTAGCTGTGTGTTGTGTAGCTGTGTGTTGTGGAGCTGTGTGTTGTGGAGCTGTGTGTTGTGGAGCTGTGTGTTGTGTAGCTGTGTGTTGTGTAGCTGTGTGTTGTGTAGCTGTGTGTTGTTTAGCTGTGTGTTGTGGAGCTGTGTGTTGTGTAGCTGTGTGTTGTGTAGCTGTGTGGTGTGTAGCTGTGTGTTGTGTAGCTGTGTGTTGTGTAGCTGTGTGTGTTGTGTAGCTGTGTGTGTTGTGTAGCTGTGTGTGTTGTGGAGCTGTGTGTGTTGTGTAGCTGTGTGTGTTGTGTAGCTGTGTGTTGTGGAGCTGTGTGTGTGTTGTGTAGCTGTGTGTGTTGTGTAGCTCTGTGTGTTGTGTAGCTGTGTGTTGGGGAGCTGTGTGTGTTGTGTAGCTGTGTGTGTTGTGTAGCTGTGTGTTGGGGAGCTGTGTGTGTTGTGTAGCTCTGTGTGTTGTGTAGCTGTGTGTTGGGGAGCTGTGTGTGTTGTGTAGCTCTGTGTGTTGTGTAGCTCTGTGTGTTGTGTAGCTGTGTGTTGTGTAGCTGTGTGTTGTGTAGCTGTGTGTTGTGTAGCTGTGTGTTGTGTTGCTGTGTGTTGTGTAGCTGTGTGTTGTGTAGCTGTTTGTATATTGTGTAGCTGCGTGTTAAGTAGCTCAGTATTGTGGAACTTAGTATTGTTGAGCTCAGCGTGTTGTTGAGCTCAAGCTGTCAGCTCTCGTGTGAGATTATCTCTTGACGTTGAAAGACTACAGTCATAATAATTGTGCGAGTTCTTTTTTTTTTTAGTCCCCTTCCAGCGGGGCTCTTTATAATACTATCCTTATGAAGGAGGTCACAATGAGTAGAGGAGGTGGAGAGGGTCCGGCCGCTATGACACACTAAGTTAAATTATATATATATATATATATATATATATATATATATATATATATATATATATATATATATATATATATATATATATATATATATATATAAAAAACAGGTCGTAGCCTAGTAATCCTTGCAAGTGCAGAATTTTTTTTCGTTAGAGCCTTTTTTTTAAATCCATGTGTACTACATGCAGTAAAAATGATTGTTTGGCTAGGTGGGGATGCTACTGCTACTGCTGCTGATGCTGTTGCCCTTCCTATCACAGCTGCCGATGCTGTTGCTGCTTTTCCTATCACAGCTGCTGACCCTGCTGTAGTTAGGAGAAAATGGCATGAAGAAATTCGCTTGAACTTCAATATTAAGTTTTAGTTATCACTGTATACGCAAATCCGTCTCGTATTCGGGTTTGTAGGTACTTACCAAGGCGTTTCGCTCACCAAAGGCTTATTTTTTAATCCATTCAAAAGTCTCATCGATAAATCCCCTGGTAGGAGACGAGTGAGGAAGGCTTCATTGTATAATATGCAGAACATTCAGTTTTTAGTGTTGCAATTAATGTGGCATTCCAAATTAAGGTGTCTCCCTAATTTCCTAAAATACACATCCATATCCACTAACATTGTGGGGGTTAATCACCAATTTTGACCTAAAGGGAATTTCGTCTGGTGTCCTGCTAGGGGTGACCCTTGTCCTTTTGATCTATACATAATTTCGTTAACATCTTATACGTCCGCCAGATCTTTCCCAGTGTCTTGATCATTACAGCGTTAACAGCCCGGGTTTAATGCAACTGTATGGTGAAACAACATAAATATTCCTGTTTGGGAGAACAATAAACAATATATGGCTATAAATGCGCTGAAGTTTGGCTAATTTATACCACTAGTCAAAGATTTTGTAATCCTTTACATACTGTTTGAATAAACTCTCAGCGTATACACGCTATGTACATTTCTCAGTGTATATATATTGGCCGATAGGTGATGGTATATTTGTCAGGAAACTCAAGTGTCTCCTGGCACAGGTCTTCATCAGATAATAATCCATTAAGTGGTTCAGTATAGCAGCGGAGAAGCTAGACAAGTTGTGGGAAAAACCTTCCTTGGTTCCATGATAATCATACTGTAACTATAAGTTCGAGTACTTGATATGTTTTAGTATATGTTACATATGAAAAAGTCGTGAACAAGCGATACAAGATGCAAAACAGCTACGGGGCTCTAGGCCTTTCGTGTTGCAATCAACACATCATGAGGAGGTTGCAATGTAGCAGAAATGAGTAGGAAGTCCAGGTAGATAGAGTCGTTCCCTTCAACGTATCTACCTAGATTTCTTACACATTTCTGCAACATTGTAAGCTCCTGATGATGTGTTGATTGCAAAACGAAAAGCCTAGAGCTATTCAACTCCCACCCGTGGTGTGTATATATATATATATATATATATATATATATATATATATATATATATATATATATATATATATATATATATATACAAAAGTCTGTTGAGTATTCCTGGTAAAGTGTATGGTAGAGTTATTATTGAAAGAATTAAGAAGACGGAGAGTAGGATAGCAGATGAACAAGGAGGCTTTAGGAAAGGTAGGGGGTGTGTAGACCAGTGAAACATATAGGCGAACAGTATTTAGCTAAGGCTAAAGAGATTTTTTGTGGCATTTATGGATTTGGAAAAGGCGTATGACAGGGTGGGTAGGGCGAGGCAATGTGGCAAATGTTGCGGGTGTAGGGTATAGGAGGTAGGTCACTGAAAGCAGTGAAGAGTTTTTACGAGGATAGTGAGGCTCAGGTTAGAGTATGTAGGAGAGAGGGAGATTATTTCCCAGTAAAAGTAGGCCTTAGACAAGGATGTGTGATGTTACCATGGTTGTTCAATATATTTATAGATGGGGTTGTAAGAGAAGTGAATGCGCGGGTGTTGGCAAGAGGTGTGGAGTTAAAAGATAAAGAATCAAACACAAAGTGGGAGCTGTCACAGTTGCTTTTTGCCGATGACACTGTGCTCTTGGGAGATTCTGAAGAGAAGTTGCAGAGGTTGGTGGATGAATTTGGTAGGGTATGTAAAAGAAGAAAATTAAAAGTGAATATAGGAAAGAGTAAGGTTATGAGGATAAAAAGATTAGGTGATGAAAGATTGGATATCAGATTAAAGGGAGAGAGTGCAGAGGAGGTGAATGTATTCAGATATTTGGGAGTGGACGTGTCAGTAGATGGGTCTATGAAAGATGAAATGAATCAGAATTGATGAGTGAAAAAGGTGAGCGGTGCACTTAGGAGTCTGTGGAGACAAAGAACTTTGTCCTTGGAAGCAAAGAGGGGAATATATGAGAGTATAGTTTTACCAACGCTCTTAAATGGGTGTGAAGCATGGGTGATGAATGTTGAAGCGAGGAGAAGGCTGGAGGTAGTGGAGATGTCATGTTTGAGGGCAATGTGTGGTGTGAATATAATGTAGAGAATTCGTAGTTCCGAAGTTAGGAGGAGGTGCGGGATTGCCAAAACTGTTGTCCAGAGGGCTGAGGAAGGGTTGTTGAGGTGGTTCGGACATGTAGAGAGAATGGAGCGAAACAGAATGACTTTGAGTGTATAAATCTGTAGTGGAGGGAAGGCGGGGTAGGGGTCGGCCTAGGAAAGGTTGGAGGGAGGGGGTAAAGGAGGTTTTGTTTGCGAGGGGCTTGGGCTTCCAGCAAGCATGTGTGAGCGTATTTGATAGGAGTGAATGGAGACAAATGGTTTTTAATACCTGACGTGCTGTTGGAGTGTGAGCAAAGTAACATTTATGAAGGGATTCAGGGAAACCGGCAGGCCGGACTTGAGTCCTGGAGATGGGAAGTACAGTGCCTGCACTCTGAAGGAGGGGTGTTAATGTTGCAGTTTAAAAACTGTAGTGTAAAGCACCCTTCTGGCAAGACAGTGATGGAGTGAATGATGGTGAAAGTTTTTCTTTTTCGGGCCACCCTGCCTTGGTGGGAATAGGCCAGTGTGCTAATAAGTAAATAAATATGTTTATATATATATATATATATATATATATATATATATATATATATATATATATATATATATATATATATATATATATATGTCGTGCCGAATAGGCAGAACTTGCGATCTTGGCTTAAATAGCAACGCTCATCTTGCCATATAGGACAAGTGAAAATTTGTGTATGCAATAATTTCGCCAAAATCATTCTGAGCCTAACGAAAAAATATATTTTATTGTGTTTGTTTAGTATTAAATTATTGTAAACAAATTTATAATATATTTAGTTGGGTTAGGCTAAAATAAATTGTTCTTGTTATAATAAGGTTAGGTAAGTTTTCTAAGTTTCTTTTGGTGCAAATTAAAAATTTTTACATCAACATTAATTAAAAATATATATCTTTAAACGTATAAGAGAAAATTTTGGAAAGGACTTAATTTTAAATGAGTTCTTGCTAACTGACCAATTTTGCATATTCGGCACGACATTATATATATATATATATATATATATATATATATATATATATATATATATATATATATATATATATATATATATATATATATATATATATATATACATACATACATACATACATAATTACGAGGTTGTTACAGTGTATGTTTGTTACATTAACAATCATTTTAGTACCTAGCGCAGTACCTACTATTTTAGTACCTAGCGCAGTACCTACTATTTTAGTACCTAGCGCAGTACCTACTATTTTAGTACCTAGCGCAGTACCTGCTATTTTAGTACCTAGCGCTGTACCTACCATTTATTTCATACTTGGAAAACTAACAAGAATGTTGCCAAATATTTACAAAATTCACTTTTTTAATATAAACTAGAACAAACATGCAGAGCGAATTTAAGTAATGTACCGGAAAGATACTAGTATTTTATTACGAAAAAATATATTTATAAATTGACCAATGTTTAAATCGGAAAATTATTTAAAAGCCTAAATTAAATATTTTTCGTTGTTTAAACGTCATAGAAATTTATACTGTTAGCAACATGTAGCTAAATAGATTTAAATTTATATATATCACATGCGTGTGGGAAGAGCATGGAAGGTCAGTGTGTGTGAGAGGAGCCTGGCGGGCGCACGCGCGCTGCTACACTACACTCTGGACGTACCTTCACACACCAACATCGGAGTTTAACGCTCTGATGATGCAGAGCTTTAGTGTGTCAAGAAACCAGTTACTGACATCATGAAACATTTAGTCGCAGGTAAGCTCTGCTGTCATGCATGTCTTGAAATTTTAGTTACTAGTACCCATTTTGGGACTCTTGGGCGCCTCGGTGTTAAAGGTATAGTGTATATACACAGTGAGGTGTATGTCTGTCAGTGTATGTATGTTGAGATCTTATTTTACACTCCCTGTTTTTGATGAACAGGTTGTAAGCAGCCTTAATGACCCTTGTGTAGTCGATAGGCTTTTAAACCCCATTAACCAGCCATCAGCGTTGAATGGCACACTGCTTACGACTTTTGTATATATATATCTAATACTGTGCACTAACAGGAGCGGTAGAAAACCATGATTTTTTAAAGAGGTAAACCGGTAAGCCAGTGGAAGTCTTCGGTCAGATGACCAAAAGCTCCAGCTGTGGTTCATCATATGACTAAATAAGACCCTCGTCAGGAAACATTTGCCCTGTGTCCTGGAAAACATTATACCTACCTACTTGTATATACCGTCATCAAACAATTAGGGAATGTTAGTTACAGCTTTGTGTTATACTTACATAGTTAAAAATGAACGAATGTTGCATTAAAATTGCCCTCGAGGGAGGTAAGTTTGTGTTCCTTGATGCCAGTGGGGACTTGTTCCAAGGTAAGACTTGACCTTGCCTTCCTTATATCAAACTTGATTACCTCCCATCCTCCTAGGCGCTGTATGACCTCCTTCGGGTTAAGTATTCCTCTTCCCATCAATTTAATAAATTTATATTAAAATCCATCAAGTTATCCCATATATATATGTTTGTTTGGCTATAGTTTACAACTCGGAGAAACTGACTATTTTACGGTTTTTAATACAGCCTATTCATCAGGTAATGATATTTATTGTGCAATTTTTATTTTGGGAGATATCGAAAATAGGTCAGATTTATGTTAAGTTAGGTTACATTTGCTAGTTTAGGTCCTAACTTGACCCGAGAACACCACCCATCATTGTTTACTTTGGACCAGGCCAGACTTCAATATACTGTTTTCATTTTCCTTATCCATCTCGAAATAGCAATTTACACAAGAAATATTTATTCCATGATGTACGTTGTATGCATTGAAAACTGTGAAATATTGACAAAATTCCACTGAGTAGTTGTCGGTAACTTAGCTTTCTTTCAAACCACAGGTTTCACACCACTCATCGTCTACCACCACCACCACCTCTCACTCACCAACATCTTTTCTGTGGCAGAATCGGCTATATCTTCTGTATGTTAGTTACATAGAGGGAACGAAAGCTGGTTGCTTCCCCGTCATATTCCAACACGGGATGAGACTCTTGATTAGTATCTTATGGGATGGATATTAAAGAAGGGAGGGAGGGGGGGTCACGTGTACACGATATACCTACTCTTTTTTTTTTTACGAATCGGCTGTGATTTTGTTTCCTCTGTGGTATAAATCGTCAACTTTAAACTGTATTTTAATATAATCAGTGATAGAAATGGGTGGGAGGATTTGTACTCTTGTGCAGGCACACAGATGTACACTCTTAAATTTCTCGTCACGCTCTCACAACTAATACCCTCAACAAATAATAACCCACCACAACCACAACCTCCCACTCACCTTCCCGCCGCTACACTATAGTTACGACCACCCTCACCACTACTATCAATACCATACTACTACCACCACCACTACTACCACCAACACCATTCTACCACCACCACCACTACTACCACCAACACCATTCTACCACCACTACTACCACCAACACCATTCTACCACCACCACCACCACCACTACTACCACCAACACCATTCTACCACCACCACCACCACTACTACCACCAACACCATTCTACCACCACCACCACCACTACTACCACCAACACCATTCTACCACCACCACCACCACTACTACCACCAACACCATTCTACCACCACCACCACCACTACTACCACCAACACCATTCTACCACCACCACCACTACTACCACCAACACCATTCTACCACCACCACCACTACTACCACCAACACCATTCTACCACCACCACCACTACCACCACCACCACTACCACCAACACCATTCTACCACCACCACCACTACTACCACCAACACCATTCTACCACCACCACCACTACTACCACCAACACCATTCTACCACCACCACCACTACTACCACCAACACCATTCTACCACCACCACCACTACTACCACCAACACCATTCTACCACCACCACCACTACTACCACCAACACCATTCTACCACCACCACCACTACTACCACCAACACCATTCTACTACCACCACCACTACTACCACCAACACCATTCTACCACCACCACCACTACTACCACCAACACCATTCTACCACCACCACCACTACTACCACCAACACCATTCTACCACCACCACTACTACCACCAACACCATTCTACCACCACCACCACTACTACCACCAACACCATTCTACCACCACCACCACTACTACCACCAACACCATTCTACCACCACCACCACTACTACCACCAACACCATTCTACCACCACCACCACTACTACCACCAACACCATTCTACTACCACCACCACTACTACCACCAACACCATTCTACCACCACCACCACTACTACCACCAACACCATTCTACCACCACCACTACTACCACCAACACCATTCTACCACCACCACCACTACTACCACCAACACCATTCTACCACCACCACCACTACTACCACCAACACCATTCTACCACCACCACCACTACTACCACCAACACCATTCTACCACCACCACCACCACTACTACCACCAACACCATTCTACCACCACCACCACTACTACCACCAACACCATTCTACCACCACCACCACTACTACCACCAACACCATTCTACTACCACCACCACTACTACCACCAACACCATTCTACCACCACCACCACTACTACCACCAACACCATTCTACCACCACCACTACTACCACCAACACCATTCTACCACCACCACCACTACTACCACCAACACCATTCTACCACCACCACCACTACTACCACCAACACCATTCTACCACCACCACCACTACTACCACCAACACCATTCTACCACCACCACCACTACTACCACCAACACCATTCTACCACCACCACCACTACTACCACCAACACCATTCTACCACCACCACCACTACTACCACCAACACCATTCTACCACCACCACCACTACTACCACCAACACCATTCTACCACCACCACCACTACCACCAACACCATTCTACCACCACCACCACTACTACCACCAACACCATTCTACCACCACCACTACTACCACCACCACCATTCTACCACCAACACCATTCTACCACCACCACCACTACTACCACCAACACCATTCTACCACTACTACCACCAACACCATTCTACCACCACCACCACTACTACCACCAACACCATTCTACCACCACCACCACTACTACCACCAACACCATTCTACCACCAACACCATTCTACCACCAACACCATTCTACCACCACCACTACCACCACCAACACCATTCTACCACCACTACTACCATCAACACCATAATACCACCACCACCGCTACAGAAAGGCCAAATGACTCCACTGAGGCTGGTGTTATCACAGGTGATGCACAGTGGCTTGACACTCACACAGCCACACACACAATAATCACCAAGATTACACAGTGTTATCTAGACTTACATGACACTGCCCGCAGCTCGTGGGAATCTGGCACAAGTGGAGGCTAATGCTGGTACTTGCACAAAGGGGTAGACGTGTAGGTGCAAAATTGAAGTCGAAGCTGGTGCACACTTTGTATGTATTACACAGTTAATAATAATAATAATAATAATAATAATATCTTTTCTACAAGTACATGTACAAGGTGTTAGGTAAGACACATAAGCAACAGTTAGGTATCTATTTCGAAACGTTTCGCCTACCCAGGAGGCTTCTTCAGTCGAGTACAGAAAAGTTGGTAGAAACAGGAGAGATGTGAAGACGATGTACAGTCCATCACCCTTGAAGATTTAGTTTTGAGGTGGTCAGTCCCTCAGCCTGGAGACTATGGGACAAATACACTTTTCCAGGCTGAGGGACTGACGACCTCAAAACTACGTCTCCAAGGGTGATGGACTGTACATCGTCTTCACATCTCTCCTGCTTCTACCAATTTTTCTGTACTCGACTGAAGAAGCTTGATGGGTAGGCGAAACGTTTCGAAATAGATACCTAACTGTTGTTTGTGTCTTCTTGCGTAATAACCTGTTGGTATTTTATTCCATTTTAATATTCACATATACAAGGTATACAGACCTAGCTGACATCAGTGACACAATAGAAAGTCGTTTGTCATGCAGAGCATTTCTGGCAAATTAGGTCAGTTTTGTCCCAGGATGCGACCCACACCAGTCCACTAACACCCAGGTACCCATTTTACTGAAGACAGACAACTGGTGTAAAGAAACACGACCAATGCTTCTGCCCTCGCCGGGAATCGAACTCTGACCCTCACGGGGTGAAGCGAGAGCTTTAGCCACCAGGCCACGGGGCAACTTGGACTTTAACTTGTTAAACACATTACCCTCTACCCCTTGCACTTCAACTCGCATCGCTGTATGACCCGTACGGGTTTAGCGTATGTTTAATATAATGGTACCCTTCTTGCTGTTCACCGTGGCTAAGGTAGTCTATCATTTGTTATGGGAATTCACTTAAATTTCTAGGTCATTGTTGCGGATGGTCTCTGGATCCGTTTAAATGATTTACAACACCGACAAGTTGATAATTGAGACTAGTACAACATTTGGGAATCTTTATTCTGGAAACGTTTCGCCACGCAGTGGCTTCTTCAGTCCAATGCAGAGAAAGGTGGAAGATGAGAAGTGTGAGGTAGTCAGTCCCTCAGCCTAGAGTCGATGTGTTCGGTCCATCAATCTAGGCTGAGGGACTGATTACCTCAAACTTTGCACTGGACTGAAGAAGCCACTGTGTGGCGAAACGTTTCCAGAATAGTCCCAAATGTCGTACTAGTATCTCATTTATGGACTCTGGATATATGGAATCGTGACCTCCGCTTCCCTTCTCTGGAGCGACTCCGAATACCTCCCCTCCCCCTCCCGTCTTTTCCAAGCGCTGTGTAGCCCTACGGGTTTAGTTCTCCCTTATTAATATAATCGACTGTATGCTCGACGGTGTTTTTATTTGTTAACTTAGCTGTGTGATCCTTTCAGGTTTAGCGCCTAAATTTATCTCGTAAACAGGCGAAACAATTAAGGTTTTCTATATCCAGAGTCTATCATCAATTTGGTTCCCTTAGGGTTTACCGCTTAGTTGTGAGTTATAATTAAATCAATTTTATTACTCCTCAAGGGTGGTTCCTTGAAGCTGGTGAGGGGCTCTTGATCCCAGGAATTGAACCTGCTCTCCTCTTCCTTGGCTCGAACCATTCCCGAGACGCTCTATGACCCCCTACTCGTTTAGCGCTCCCATCTTAAATATAATAATTTTGTTTTGACCGAACAGTACGGGTTTAGCACTTCCCAACCACAGTTATATACACATCTTGCAAGATTCATTTATTTTGAAATAACTGTAACGTGTTTTTTTAAATTAGTGATAATCATTATTTCTACAGTATATCAGTGATATGCAAATTATTGCAGTTTTTTTCTGAGCTAATTATTACTTGTCAGTAACGATGTCTTGTTGTTATATTTGTATATCCATTTTTTTTGCTGCCTGCTTGCCTCTGTAATTATTTTTTGTTTTATTTATATTCTACCTACCTGAAGGGTATTCCGGGGATCAATGCCCCCGCGGCCCGGTTCACGACCAGGCCTCACGGTGGACTAAGGCCAGATCAACGAGGCTGTTACTGCTGGCCACACGTAGCTCAACGTACGAACCACAGCCCGGCTGATCCGGTACTGGCTTTAGGTATCTGTCTATTGCGCCCCCTGAATGTGGCCCAGTGTTTATAGTGTATATTGTATGTATATATTAACTTCTTCATATAATTTTATATTGCCGATATTTTCATTAATAGCTAAAATGAAAATATCTTTTTTTATATTATTTGACTTATATTTATTTTATTTATATAGGATGTAATATATTACACTTCTCACTGTGCTCGCTGTTGAAGAGTTGTAATTGGCTGTCCGCATTTGTAAACTGCTTAGCTAACTATCACCTCGCTTGTTTACCTGCCAACGTCTCGGCAGTACATGCCCCTCAAGGTAGGTTCCTTGATGCTGGTGAGGGGCTCTCGATCTAGGGAATTGTATCTGTGTTCCAGTTCCCTGAATTAAGCCTGAATACCTTCCTCATCTCCCCCACAGGCGCTGCATAAGCCTACGGATTTAGTGCTCTCCTTAGATAATAATAATCGGTAGTACCTGGGGAGAGTCTCGTGATATCACCTGATGTGAAACCTGTACTCGATTATTATAATCATGGGGAGCGCTAAACCCGTAGGATTATACAGCGCATATGGGGGGATGGGAGGCATTCAGGCTCAATTCAGGGAATTAGAGCACAGATCCAATTCTCTAGATCAAGAGCCCCCTCACCAGTGTCAAGGAACCGCCCTTGAGGGGACATGGAGTCAAGAAATCACTCTCTCCATAGCTGGTCATCGCTCGACAAGCACCTCTCTCTCCATCTGCTAGTCCTGGAAGCATCTTTCGAAAGACTTCTACGAGAAACCTCTCTCCAGGGATCTCTCTCGTCTCTGGGTGCAGTTTAGCGCTTCTTTTGATTATTATAATAATCTCCTCTCTGGTGCTTGTTAGTTATTTAGACTGTTTTGGTAGAGTATGGTTTCGCTGGTGAGTTCGAAACGTATCTCTCGTTCAGACTTCGTAGTTCTGTCGTTTTGCAGAGGTGTGTCGTGTGGAGACTCTTCCACCCTCTTGCCCTGTTTCCTGACAAACCTAACCTAACCTAACCTTCAACCTTTGTCTTTTATGGAGGATCTGCTGACGGTCCTCAGGGTTGTTATTTTGTCTCCTTGTTCCTGACGCTGTGCGGCTGCTTGGTACATTATAGCTGGCGAATGTTTCGTCATTTTGAACAAGCTAGCTGTTTTGATTACCTTGATGGCCGAGGACTTACTGTAAGCCACTAAGTCTATTTTGAGTCAAGTCTTACTGAGACATTACGAGCACACACACATTCACATTCATACACTTGTATATATTTGTATTATTCGTATTCAAGAATATATCTCATCGTAGTAAAGTACTCACGATTTGTACGGCACGAAAAGTGTATTACCATATGCACAATTCAATATTGCACTACGAGACACATGAAGGATCTTGTGTCCTAAACTATGTAATACTTATTATCCACCTAGACAACTTTTGTATAAAAGATCTCAAATTTTATTTCGTTGGATTATTATCACCATTTGTAATCCCAAAATTCTGTTAATATTTCACTCTATTCAGGGGATAACTAGACATGATCTTATTCTGATAATTTGTTACAAAAACCAGAAACAGGCTGAATGCTAGAGGGGGAGACCTCCTAGTATTCTCTGGAGATGTCTATATAGATATCGCCTTGTAACACTGTCTAGCTTCCTGTTTAAGACAACCAGTTCTTGCACAGCATTGAGGAATTGCAGTAATAACTTATTTCAACACTAAAGTTTTTGTGATGCTAATAGTTGATTGCAATTATACAAAAATTACATGTTTTTAATTTTTATTTTATTTTGTGTTTTGCTATAATTCACGGAACCTGTCACAACATTTCTTTGGCTGAGACCCACAAGGGTCACCTGGCATATATGTATCTGTATTTACTTCTTGGGAATTGAACACTGTGCCTTGCGATTGTGAGTTGAATGTTCCCAGCAGAGAGATTGAAATGAGGGTGGGTGATCTAGGGCGGGCGAGGCTTCCATGGGTGCACGGGGCGGGTGGTGGGTTGAGGGTGGAAGGTGTGGGTGAGAGTGGGCGGGCTGGGGAGACAGTGGTGTCAGCTTACTGGTGTTGGTGGTACTTAAGGATTCTGACACTGACTCTCCGAATTAAAACTTGTCCGCCAGCATGATGAACCTGCAACTTGCATTACTGAAACACAAATTTGTTGATAGCAGGAGAGGTAGAAGGTAGAGGGAAGGAGATGGAGAATGGATAAGACATCATCCTCTCTCAACTGGTCGCGTTATATTAGACTGGGTTCATTTGTCCGCTCTAGTTACTAAGAAGACTAAGTATTTCCTATTACATTAGATTTTTTTTTTTTTTTGCTAATGTTATGTTACTCGTTACATTCATAAGTGTTGCCACACATATTCATCACACACACACACACACACACACACACACACACACACTTGCCTACACACTCACCCAGTCTAAAGTAATCTGACCTGATGTACACTCACCTCAGTCACTGTGGACGTGACGTCACATCCACAGTGACTATAGGCTCTGCATATGAAAGTGTAAGCAAAGGTTTTCCACACAAATGGAGTTGCTGACCTCTATATTCATGCCTGGTGTTGTATCCTTGTTTATACTCAAGGAGACGCGGCTGGAGGCTCAGTTCTGGGTGCTTCAGTAGTTACTTGTAGGGGGAAGTACAGTCGTTGTTATAGTATTCATCTGTTTCTGCCTGCAGGGGTTGATTCATAGTTCCTTTATATCCACCTCATTTTCAATTGGTTGAGTGATGAATTGGTGGGTGGGAGTGACTGTGGGCGGCTGGCCGTAGGGTAGTGACAGATGGATAGAACACTTTCGGGCGCGACTGTGCGTGTGTGGGTGGATGGGTGGGAGTTTGTGGGCGTGAATGAGTGGGTCTATGGGCGTGAATGAGTGGGTCTATGGGCGTTTGAACTTTGCCAACTCCATCATCACCCATCTCTGACTCGCAGCTTGTTACACCCACATACCCTCCCCAACAACCCCTACAGTAAACCCCAACAAGCAGTCATCCCCTTCCCCTCACCCACCAGTTCCTCCAATTCTAACTGCGCGTTTACCCGCTAACCACCCGAAAGTTTATTGAATGAATAGGGTGGGAATGTTTGGGTGCTGGTTAATTAGCCCAGTTTAACCGGACTAGGGATGGAATGAGCGAGGTTTGGCGTTAATGAACCAGCTACCCACATTAATGTCTCACTCCCACTGTTGTATCACTAGGCCTGATTCTGCCTTATTTAATTTGTGTATTTTATTGTTTGTTTATTTGTTTGAACTTATTTGAGTTGTTGGTTCAAATGCATGCACGGATGCATCTATTAGTTTGCTGATACGCCGCCAGCAACAACAGCCTGGTTAACCAGGCAAGCTCCAAACAAGCCTGACCCAGGGCCCGGCTGTTAGACCAGAGAAAACCCTCGAAATTCATCAAAAATATATCTAGAGCCTAAGGGTTATAACGATGGTCTGTGTACAGCCTACGGCTGCAATTAATCCTTTCTTCAGTAATATTCTTGCAGCTGTCCAGGTGCTAATGAATAATAGACAGTTATCTTTATTGTAGAGACGCTTCACCAAGTAATGGCTTTATCAAGTCTAATGCAGAGAATAAATATTCGAGACGGTGAATGACGTGAAGAGGTAATTTGAGACGATGTCTCTCAGCCTTGAAAGGTATTCAGTCTCTCAACACATGTCTTATTCATCTGTTAGTCGGTTTTGTTGACTGTTAATAATAGTTTCCTGGTGCTGCTCAACCACTGCCTTGCCAGTGTCTGCTGTTTTTCTAATTTGCATATGTAGTTAAATATAAATTATATATATGTATGTAAGGCAACTGGACTTGAGAGTGCAAGTTTCCGGGGGTAACGTTCTGGAAGTGACGGGGAAAATCACGCAAGAGAATAGACGTAGTTATACGAGGATACGTTGGCCTCTTGCGTCTACGAAAGTGTGCGCATCCTCAGAGGCTGGAGGGGGGGGGGGGGAGTCCTGGCCAAGCGCTTCGCTTCGAGTTACCCCCACCAGCTGACACATGTAAACAAACTTGCGCTGATTGCACTTCCAGTTTAGAGGAGTTGGTGGGGGGGGGAGTTGTGTGCGCATATGTTTACACACACACACACACACACACACACACACACACACACACACACACACACACACACACACACACCTTGGTTTTCACTTGCACAGAACACTACTAAGTAGCGACTTTCTCTTTTATATATATGTAGCTTGGAATACCTACTCTCGCATATTTTGATCTTTATTTTTTGTAACATAGTGGTACTCGGTGCACTGGTAAATTATTAATGTGGATTAAGGGAACAGTGAAGGACAAGAGCAAAAGTATTATTTCATGGAAGGTATTGAAAAGTGCAGAGTGGAAGTGGGTACACCCCAAGTGTCCTCAGACCTGAAGGATGCCTCAACACTTGAAGGATGTCTGAACACTTGAAGGATGTCTGAATATCTCAAGGATACCTGAGAACCTCGAGGATATTCTGGAGAGTCAGCGCCCCGGTGACACGGTCCCAGACCAGGTTTTATGGTGGGCCTAAGTCTAATGTTCTGATGAACATAGTCGCGATAATAAATGATCCTATGATGAGAGCCACATAGAGTATGTTGGTACATAGTCCAATTTGATGGAACGGGCACTGGAAGAACTTTATGCAAAGTGAGTGTAATACTGTTCTTTCCTGTTAAGATGAAATGGGAAATAAACTCGTTTCTTTCAAATTTTATTGTACTTCGGGTGTATTTACGGGTCAGCTACAAATACTCAGGTACGTCTGATAAACATGATATTGGTTAGGTCGGCTGCGTCTTATTTGACGGTACCATAACCCGGTTACCCGCTGGCTTTTGAGCCCAGACCAGTACGTATAACTTCAGCAGTTTCTGAGATATGCTGAGTAACATCCCCCTAAGAGTAATTATATTTATAATTATCCCTTACAGCTCCGTGGTTGTAGAACAACTGTGTCACATCGAAGGTACTTACTGGGAGAAGCTGCGGGAGGCAGAGACACCGACGAAGCTAAGTATCCTCATTACTGATGCAAAGTTAATTTCTTCTATAGATTTATTGACCATAATTTGGTGAGATAAATTTACCATTGCTGGTGTTTAGTGTAATAATTGTATAGAGTATGTAGATGGTACCTGTGATGTATGACCCTTGTAGGTTTAGCGCTTCTTTAATATAAATGGTACTATCCTTATATATGTACTAAACAATTGTTACACTGTTAACACAGGTTACCTCCAGTGACAGGCAGGGTGTTACCTCCAGTGACAGGCAGGGTGTTACCTCCAGTGACAGGCAGGGTGTTACCTCCAGTGACAGGCAGGGTGTTACCTCCAGTGACAGGCAGGGTGTTACCTCCAGTGACAGGCGGGGTGTTACCTCCAGTGACAGGCAGGGTGTTACCTCCAATGACAGGCGGGGTGTTATCTCCAGTGACAGGCAGGGTGTTATCTCCAGTGACAGGCGGGGTGTTACCTCCAGTGACAGGCAGGGTGTTATCTCCAGTGACAGGCGGGGTGTTATCTCCAGTGACAGGCAGGGTGTTATCTCCAGTGACAGGCGGGGTGTTACCTCCGGTGACAGGCAGGGTGTTATCTCCAGTGACAGGCGGGGTGTTATCTCCAGTGACAGGCGGGGTGTTACCTCCAGTGACAGGCAGGGGAACAATGAGTACACTGATAACTCAAGTATAAATGGTCCACGACTCTTAAACACCCTTCATGCATAACGGGGGACTACCCCTCCCCCTCCCCAAAAGAAAAACCTCCAAGAGGGAAATCGACAAATTCCTCGAAAACAGTTCCTGATCAGCAGGGCTGTAGTGCATAATTTGGATCGCAGGCTGAGGGCACTAACAGCTTGATCGATAAGGCCAGCAACCAGGAGGCCTGGTCCGGGCCGTGGGAAGGGAATGGTATCTCCGGAAGAGACGCCAGGTAACCACGTACGTACTTTGTAAAAATATGCTGTGTGTGTATATATATATATATATATATATATATATATATATATATATATATATAATGATTTTGCTTTGTAATTCTTTGATATTGCAAAGTTATTGCAGAAATGTCTACCAGCGACTCGGGTGTTCATCCAGCACCTGGTATTACCTCCAGTTGTAGGTATTATTCATTTCTCTTAACAGGTGTACGACCCATTAGAATTTAGGGCTTTGATTATTATTAGCGTGTGTAACAGAAGTGGGTATAAGAACTGCATCCACTCGGGTATGGTAACCCACACCCAGTTCAGGTAAGGGTATGGTAACGACATCCACTGTGGTTAAGGGTATAATAATCCGCCCCTCCCACTGCAGTCTAGGGTAACCGGAACCCCGAACCCACTACAGGTCAGGATAATTGGTACCTCCACCCACTATAGGTAGGGATATTTGGTACCCCTACCCACTACAAGTAAAGGTAATTGGAACGCCCACTACTGTTAAGGGTAATTGGAACGCCCACTACTGTTAAGGGTATGGAAGACCACACCCACTACTGTTAAGGGTATGGAAGACCACACCCACTACTGTTAAGGGTATGGATTACCACACCCACTACTGTTAAGGGTACGGAGGACCACACCCACTACTGTTAAGAGTATGGTGAATCACGTCCACTACGTCGGTCATTCACTGAGCCAGTACAGTGCTCACTGTGGTGTATCTGGCAAAGATGTGAAGTGTGCCGGAAACCGGTTTATCAAGCTTGGCCAGGATCAGCCACTCCCACTTCAGTATGCTTGTCTAATGTCACTGTCAGCCACTCCCACTTCATTACCCTCGTCTGATGTCACTGTCAGGCACTCCCACTTCATTACCCTCGTCTAATGTCACTGTCAGCCACTCCCACTTCATTACGCTCGTCTAATGTCACTGTCAGGCACTCCCACTTCATTACCCTCGTCTAATGTCACTGTCAGGCACTCCCACTTCAGTATGCTTGTCTAATGTCACTGTCAGGCACTCCCACTTCATTACCCTCGTCTAATGTCACTGTCAGGCACTCCCACTTCATTACGCTCGTCTAATGTCACTGTCAGGCACTCCCACTTCATTACCCTCGTCTAATGTCACTGTCAGGCACTCCCACTTCATTACCCTCGTCTAATGTCACTGTCAGGCACTCCCACTTCATTACGCTCGTCTAATGTCACTGTCAGGCACTCCCACTTCATTACGCTCGTCTAATGTCACTGTCAGGCACTCCCACTTCATTACGCTCGTCTAATGTCACTGTCAGGCACTCCCACTTCATTACCCTCGTCTAATGTCACTGTCAGGCACTCCCACTTCATTACCCTCGTCTAATGTCACTGTCAGGCACTCCCACTTCATTACGCTCGTCTAATGTCACTGTCAGGCACTCCCACTTCATTACGCTCGTCTAATGTCACTGTCAGGCACTCCCACTTCATTACGCTCGTCTAATGTCACTGTCAGGCACTCCCACTTCATTATGCTCGTCTAATGTCACTGTCAGGCACTCCCACTTCATTATGCTCGTCTAATGTCACTGTCAGGCACTCCTACTTCATTATGCTCGTCTAATGTCACTGTCAGGCACTCCCACTTCATTATGCTTGTCTAATGTCACTGTCAGCCACTCCCACTTCATTACCCTCGTCTAATGTCACTGTCAGGCACTCCCACTTCATTACCCTCGTCTAATGTCACTGTCAGGCACTCCCACTTCATTATGCTCGTCTAATGTCACTGTCAGGCACTCCTACTTCATTATGCTCGTCTAATGTCACTGTCAGGCACTCCCACTTCATTACGCTCGTCTGTCACTGTCAGGCACTCCCACTTCATTATGCTCGTCTAATGTCACTGTCAGGCACTCCCACTTCATTATGCTCGTCTAATGTCACTGTCAGGCACTCCCACTTCATTATGCTCGTCTAATGTCACTGTCAGGCACTCCCACTTCATTATGCTCGTCTAATGTCACTGTCGACATATAAATAGAGCGGTGATGGGTGTTGCTTATCAAAGCTCCTGATGAGTGAGCTTGATGGGTTTAGGCTAGACATAAGACAGGCAGTGAGGGAGACGCGAGATGCAGCGATGGAGACGCAAGAGAGAGGCGAGAGGCAGTGAGGGAGACGCAAGTGAGAGGCGAGAGACAGTGAGGGAGACGCAAGAGAGAGGCGAGAGGCAGTGAGGGAGACGCAAGAGAGGCGAGAGGCAGTGAGGGAGACGCAAGAGAGAGGCGAGAGGCAGTGAGGGAGACGCAAGAGAGAGGCGAGAGGCAGTGAGGGAGACGCAAGAGAGAGGCGAGAGGCAGTGAGGGAGACGCAAGAGAGAGGCGAGAGGCAGTGAGGGAGACGCGAGAGGCAGTGAGGGAGACGCAAGAGAGACGCGAGAGGCAGTGAGGGAGACGCGAGAGGCAGTGAGGGAGACGCAAGAGAGAGGCGAGAGGCAGTGATTGAGATGCAAGAGAGAGGCGAGAGGCAGTGACGGAGACGCGAGAGGCAGTGAGGGAGACGCAAGAGAGAGGCGAGAGGCAGTGAGGGAGACGCAAGAGAGAGGCGAGAGGCAGTGAGGGAGACGCGAGAGGCAGTGAGGGAGACGCGAGAGGCAGTGAGGGAGACGCAAGAGAGAGAGGCGAGAGGCAGTGAGGGAGACGCAAGAGAGAGGCGAGAGGCAGTGAGGGAGACGCAAGAGAGAGGCGAGAGGCAGTGAGGGAGACGCAAGAGAGAGGCGAGAGGCAGTGAGGGAGACGCGAGAGGCAGTGAGGGAGACGCAAGAGGCAGTGAGGGAGACGCAAGAGAGAGGCGAGAGGCAGTGAGGGAGACGCAAGAGAGAGGCGAGAGACAGTGAGGGAGACGCAAGAGAGGCGAGAGGCAGTGAGGGAGACGCAAGTGAGAGGCGAGAGGCAGTGAGGGAGACGCGAGAGAGAGGCGAGAGGCAGTGAGGGAGACGCAAGAGAGAGGCGAGAGGCAGTGAGGGAGACGCAAGAGAGAGGCGAGAGGCAGTGAGGGAGACGCAAGTGAGAGGCGAGAGGCAGTGAGGGAGACGCAAGAGAGAGGCGAGAGGCAGTGAGGGAGACGCAAGAGAGAGGCGAGAGGCAGTGAGGGAGACGCAAGAGAGAGGCGAGAGGCAGTGAGGGAGACGCAAGAGAGGCGAGAGGCAGTGAGGGAGACGCAAGAGAGGCGAGAGGCAGTGAGGGAGACGCAAGAGAGAGGCGAGAGGCAGTGAGGGAGACGCAAGAGAGAGGCGAGAGGCAGTGAGGGAGACGCAAGTGAGAGGCGAGAGGCAGTGAGGGAGACGCAAGAGAGAGGCGAGAGGCAGTGAGGGAGACGCAAGAGAGAGGCGAGAGGCAGTGAGGGAGACGCAAGAGAGGCGAGAGGCAGTGAGAGACGCAAGTGAGAGGCGAGAGGCAGTGCGGGAGACGCAAGTGAGAGGCGAGAGGCAGTGAGGGAGAGGCGAGAGGCAGTGAGGGAGACGCAAGAGAGGCGAGAGGCAGTGAGGGAGACGCAAGAGAGAGGCGAGAGGCAGTGAGGGAGACGCAAGAGAGAGGCGAGAGGCAGTGAGGGAGACGCAAGAGAGAGGCGAGAGGCAGTGAGTGAGACGCAAGTGAGAGGCGAGAGGCAGTGAGGGAGACGCAAGAGAGAGGCGAGAGGCAGTGAGGGAGACGCAAGTGAGAGGCGAGAGGCAGTGAGGGAGACGCAAGTGAGAGGCGAGAGGCAGCGAGGGAGACGCAAGTGAGAGGCGAGAGGCAGCGAGGGAGACGCAAGTGAGAGGCGAGAGGCAGCGAGGGAGACGCAAGTGAGAGGCGAGAGGCAGTGAGGGAGACGCAAGTGAGAGGCGAGAGGCAGTGAGGGAGACGCAAGAGAGGCGAGAGGCAGTGAGGGAGACGCAAGAGAGAGGCGAGAGGCAGTGAGGGAGACGCAAGAGAGAGGCGAGAGGCAGTGAGGGAGACGCAAGAGAGAGGCGAGAGGCAGTGAGGGAGACGCAAGAGAGAGGCGAGAGGCAGTGAGGGAGACGCAAGAGAGGCGAGAGGCAGTGAGGGAGACGCAAGAGAGGCGAGAGGCAGTGAGGGAGACGCAAGTGAGAGGCGAGAGGCAGTGAGGGAGACGCAAGTGAGAGGCGAGAGGCAGTGAGGGAGACGCAAGTGAGAGGCGAGAGGCAGTGAGGGAGACGCGAGAGAGAGGCGAGAGGCAGTGAGGGAGACGCAAGAGAGAGGCGAGAGGCAGTGAGGGAGACGCAAGAGAGGCGAGAGGCAGTGAGAGACGCAAGTGAGAGGCGAGAGGCAGTGAGGGAGACGCAAGTGAGAGGCGAGAGGCAGTGAGGGAGAGGCGAGAGGCAGTGAGGGAGACGCAAGAGAGGCGAGAGGCAGTGAGGGAGACGCAAGAGAGAGGCGAGAGGCAGTGAGGGAGACGCAAGAGAGAGGCGAGAGGCAGTGAGTGAGACGCAAGTGAGAGGCGAGAGGCAGTGAGGGAGACGCAAGAGAGAGGCGAGAGGCAGTGAGGGAGACGCAAGTGAGAGGCGAGAGGCAGTGAGGGAGACGCAAGTGAGAGGCGAGAGGCAGCGAGGGAGACGCAAGTGAGAGGCGAGAGGCAGTGAGGGAGACGCAAGTGAGAGGCGAGAGGCAGCGAGGGAGACGCAAGTGAGAGGCGAAAGGCAGTGAGGGAGACGCAAGTGAGAGGTGAGAGGCAGTGAGGGAGACGCAAGTGAGAGGTGAGAGGCAGCGAGGGAGACGCAAGAGACGCGAGAGGCAGTGAGGGAGACGCAAGAGAGAGGCGAGAGGCAGTAAGGGAGACGCAAGAGGCGAGAGGCAGTGAGGGAGACGCAAGTGAGAGGCGAGAGGCAGTGAGGGAGACGCAAGTGAGAGGCGAGAGGCAGTGAGGGAGACGCAAGTGAGAGGCGAGAGGCAGTGAGGGAGACGCAAGTGAGAGGCGAGAGGCAGTGAGGGAGACGCAAGTGAGAGGCGAGAGGCAGTGAGGGAGACGCAAGTGAGAGGCGAGAGGCAGTAAGAGAGACGCAAGTGAGAGGCGAGAGGCAGGGAGAAGTTTTACAGTGCTATTTGATTCCATTACATTAATGGAACAGTAAGCTGGTGTCGGCTGTTGTGTTCCTAGAGTATTTACTAGACATTCATCGTCTACATTATCCACGGCTCACAGGTCGTACTTCATTGTATAACTGGCTTTTTTTTTTTTTTTTTTTTTTGTCGTTCATTGGTCGGTCGTACATTGGAGAGTCAGTTTTAGTAATTTTTTGTCGTTTGGTTTATTGGAAAGTTAGTTTAGCGCTGTTTTGTTAGCGAGTATAGTATTTCGTTAATTAGCCAGTTCTGGTGGTGTTTTGTAGTTAATTATCTAGTTCTGGTGGTGTTTTGTAGTTAATTATCTAGTTCTGGTGGTGTTTTGTCGTTAATTATCTAGTTCTGGTGGTGTTTTGTAGTTAATTATCTAGTTCTGGTGGTGTTTTGTCGTTAATTATCTAGTTCTGGTGGTGTTTTGTAGTTAATTATCTAGTTCTGGTGGTGTTTTGTCGTTAATTATCTAGTTCTGGTGGTGTTTTGTAGTTAATTATCTAGTTCTGGTGGTGTTTTGTCGTTAATTATCTAGTTCTGGTGGTGTTTTGTAGTTAATTATCTAGTTCTGGTGGTGTTTTGTCGTTAATTATCTAGTTCTGGTGGTGTTTTGTAGTTAATTATCTAGTTCTGGTGGTGCTTTGTCGTTCATTAGCCAGTTCTGGTGGTGTTTTGTAGTTAATTATCTAGTTCTGGTGGTGTTTTGTCGTTCATTAGCCAGTTCTGGTGGTGTTTTAAGAACATAAGAATGTAGGAACACTGCAGAAGGCCTACTGGCCCATACGAGGCAGGTCCTTATCAAAGCGACATCTACCTGGATGGAAATAAATGGTATAAAATACCGACACAATGGCAATATAAACACAGATGCAGTATAATGTGATCCTTTATTGACTACGTTTCGCCCACACAGTGGGCTTTTTCAAGTCACAAACAGAACTACCTGGGGTGGAAGGAACGCGAGTATTTATAGTCCAGCTGAGGTCAGGTGAAGAATGCTGCATCTGATGATGTACCGAGTGGGGTTATAGAGTCTAAAAACTTGGGTAGCTTGGAAAGGAGATTGGATAAGTTGTGAGCAGACCTTCTACAGTGTTCTTATGTGGGATAGCGATGAAGAAGTTTCTTGGCAAGTGGTTCAGCTATGTTATAGAAGCCACTATTCTGGTTGAAGTTGTCGGATATGGAAATGAGTGATGATTCCAGGATTCTTCGGTATTGAGTGTTGTCTTCTGTGGCGATAAGTCTCGAGTTTCTGTAGTTTATCAAGTGGTTGTGTGAATTACGGTGTTGTACGCAGGCATTCCTTGTGTCGTCAGACCTGCTTGCGTATTGGTGTTCTGAAATACGTGTTTGGAGGTCCCTTGATGTTTCGCCCACGTATAACTTGTTGCAGTCATTACAAGGGATTATGTATACCCCTGCAGAGGATGGAGGCTTGTCCTGCCTACTACTGGTGATGTCCTTGATGGTCGTGGTTGTGGAGGTAGATACTTGGAATGATGTTTTGGCAAAGATGTTGGAAACATGTTTGGCAATGGAGTTGGTGGGAAGGACTATGTATCTCTTCTCGGCAGTGTCTTCTCTGGGTGTGTTGAAGATGTTTAATGCTCGCCGTCTGCAGTCTCTGATGAAGTGACGAGGATAGTGGAGTTTAGAAAATATTTGTTCAATTATAGTGCATTCTTCCTCAAGGAACTCGTTGCTGCAGATTCTGAGTGCACGCAGGAAGAAGCCTATAATTACACCACGTTTGGTTTTGGTGTCGTGGTGAGAGTAGAAGTGGAGAAGATCGTTTTGGTTGGTGGGTTTTCGATAGACTTTAAAACGAAGTTCGTGGTCAGCTTTGCAGAGCAGGACATCAAGGAAAGGAAGAGTGTTGTCGACTTCTTCTTCAAGTGTGAACTGGATTGAAGGCTTGACCTGGTTGAGCTTGTCTTGGAGAGCTTGAACGTTGAAGCGTTTAGGAGTTATGAGGAGAATGTCGTCAACATAACGGAGCCAAGTGACAGACGAAGGAATAATGGTGGAGAAACGTTCGGCTTCTAGATGTTAAATGTATAGGTTCGCCAGGACTGCACTGAGTGGCGAACCCATGGGTAGTCCAAAAGTCTGCTGAAAGAGGTGATTTTCGAAAGAGAAACACGTAAAGCCAACACATAGTTCAACAAGGTCGATGAAATCGCTGGCTGGAATGGGAAGATCAAGTGAATCGTCAATTTTTCTGCGCAAGAGATCGATGGCTTGTGTAGTAGGTACTTTGGTGAATAGGGAAGTCACGTCAAGGCTGGAAAGTTTCTTGTTCCTGATGTTGATGTTGCGAATGCGATTGAGAAGATCACCCGAGTGTTTGAGATGTGCTGGACTGATAGTGCCCAAGAGTTTAGAGAGGTGTTTGGCGAGAATTCCTGAGAGCTGGTGGGGAGCACTGCCTATTCCCGAGGATATGGGCCTCAGTGGGATACCAGGCTTGTGAGTCTTTGGCAGGCCGTACATTCTGGCAGGTCTGGGGTTGCTGGGGATGGTGTGCAGAAGTTTCTTCCCTTGTTCTGAGCCCCTCAGAATGCGGCGAGTCCTTTGAAGAAAAGTTTTAGTAAGGGACCTCCAAACACGTATTTCAGAACACCAATACGCAAGCAGGTCTGACGACACAAGGAATGCCTGCGTACAACACCGTAATTCACACAACCACTTGATAAACTACAGAAACTCGAGACTTATCGCCACAGAAGACAACACTCAATACCGAAGAATCCTGGAATCATCACTCATTTCCATATCCGACAACTTCAACCAGAATAGTGGCTTCTATAACATAGCTGAACCACTTGCCAAGAAACTTCTTCATCGCTATCCCACATAAGAACACTGTAGAAGGTCTGCTCACAACTTATCCAATCTCCTTTCCAAGCTACCCAAGTTTTTAGACTCTATAACCCCACTCGGTACATCATCAGATGCAGCATTCTTCACCTGACCTCAGCTGGACTATAAATACTCGCGTTCCTTCCACCCCAGGTAGTTCTGTTTGTGACTTGAAAAAGCCCACTGTGTGGGCGAAACGTAGTCAATAAAGGATCACATTATACTGCATCTGTGTTTATATCGACATCTACCTAAAGCTACTCAAGAAATAACTCCCGTACCCCATGACACCAATCAAACCCAGCCCCTCCCACTCATATATTTGTCCAGTCTCTTCTTAAAGCTACCCAAGGTCCTAGCCTCTATCACCCCACTGGGAAGACTGTTCCACGCATCTACAACTCTGTTAGAAAACCAGTACTTACCTATGTCCTTTCTAAATCTAAATTTATCCAACTTAAATCCATTATTCCTGGTTCTTACCTGGTTCGACACCCTCAGTACTTTATTAATGTCTCCCTTGTTTATGCCCGTCATCCACTTCAATGATATCTCCCCTCATTCTACGCCTCTCCAGAGAGTGGAGATTTAAGGCTTTAAGTCTATCTTCATACGGGAGGTTCCTTACACAGTAAATCATTTTAGTCATTCTTCTCTGTATGTGGAAAAAGACACTTATGTACAGTTCAGGACATTTATTAAAGGAAACGTTTCGCCACGAGTGGCTTCTTCAGTCCTAATACAGAGAAAACTAAGAAAACATTTATATATATAGTGGCAGGAGTCAGGTGAGGTGACGCGTGGGTAGAGGTGGTAGTAGTAGTAGTAATGGAACTAAGGAGGTGAGGCAAGAGAGGGACCTGCTGGCATCAAGTAACACCAGTTCCCAGGATGGGTAATATCCTCTTGCTTAGTAATTTTGAAATACTGTAACTACCGGATTTTTGCTTTATAGTGTTACTGACAGAAATTAGTGCAGCTTCAATGCATTTTCTCCGTCTTAAGTCGTCTTCTTTAATAACTAGTTTAGCTTCATTGAATTTCATGAGGTGTCCAACATCGTCTCTATGTTGAACACATGCGTTTTTGTAATAAAGTTGGTAGAATTACCGACAATATGTAAAGTAAAAGGACACAAGTGCAACTAATGTGACATTTATTGTGGCAACGTTTCGCTCTCCAGGAGCTTTATCAAGCCATTACAAACAATACATGGACACAGAGGGTATATAAAGGCTCAGAGTGAGGTGAATACTAGTGAGGTACCATTTCGATGTTCACTAGTGGTAGTAGTAGTAGTAGTAGTGGTAGTGACAAAAGTAATACAACATGGTAGAGCAATTAATTCGTACATGAGTAAAAGGATATAAAAGCTTGTAATAAAGTTGGTAGAATTACCGACGATGAACATCAAAATGGTATACAATACCGACAGGGTCAGTCGTCACGTGAGGTCACAGACCCTGAGCTGCTTTGGGGATTAGCGTGGACGGTTACAAAGCATGGCTTGCTTCTTGATAAATTAGACACATGTGCAACTCTTGGGTATCTTTATTGAGGAAACGTTTCGCGCCACAGTGGCTTCATCAGTCCATACAAAGGAGAATCTTGAAAAATAGGAGGAGAATGAGGTAATCAGTCCCTCAACCTTGAGTCGATGTGGTCAGTCCATCAATCTTGAATAGAATACGGCATACGTGCTGAGAAGGAGCTTATATACCGTTGGCAGGAGAGGTGAAGCAGTCAGAGGCAGTGTAACACTTATTCAATGTTGAAGTAGGTCGTGCCCAAGAATTAGGCAAGCGAAGAATTCCCAAGTATTAAGATCCCAAGAAGATGCAGTGTCTGACAGCTTTGTAGATGAATGGTTCAGAGAACCGACATGTTGATAAATTAGACACATGTGCAACTCTTGGGTATCTTTATTGAGGAAACGTTTCGCCACACAGTGGCTTCATCAGTCCATACAAAGGAGAATCTTGAAAAATAGGAGGAGAATGAGGTAATCAGTCCCTCAACCTTGAGTCGATGTGGTCAGTCCATCAATCTTGAATAGAATACGGCATACGTGCTGAGAAGGAGCTTATATACCGTTGGCAGGAGAGGTGAAGCAGTCAGAGGCAGTGTAACACTTATTCAATGTTGAAGTAGGTCGTGCCCAAGAATTAGGCAAGCGAAGAATTCCCAAGTATTAAGATCCCAAGAAGATGCAGTGTCTGACAGCTTTGTAGATGAATGGTTCAGAGAACCGACATGTTGATAAATTAGACACATGTGCAACTCTTGGGTATCTTTATTGAGGAAACGTTTCGCCACACAGTGGCTTCATCAGTCCATACAAAGGAGAATCTTGAAAAATAGGAGGAGAATGAGGTAATCAGTCCCTCAACCTTGAGTCGATGTGGTCAGTCCATCAATCTTGAATAGAATACGGCATACGTGCTGAGAAGGAGCTTATATACCGTTGGCAGGAGAGGTGAAGCAGTCAGAGGCAGTGTAACACTTATTCAATGTTGAAGTAGGTCGTGCCCAAGAATTAGGCAAGCGAAGAATTCCCAAGTATTAAGATCCCAAGAAGATGCAGTGTCGGTTCTCTGAACCATTCATCTACAAAGCTGTCAGACACTGCATCTTCTTGGGATCTTAATACTTGGGAATTCTTCGCTTGCCTAATTCTTGGGCACGACCTACTTCAACATTGAATAAGTGTTACACTGCCTCTGACTGCTTCACCTCTCCTGCCAACGGTATATAAGCTCCTTCTCAGCACGTATGCCGTATTCTATTCAAGATTGATGGACTGACCACATCGACTCAAGGTTGAGGGACTGATTACCTCATTCTCCTCCTATTTTTCAAGATTCTCCTTTGTATGGACTGATGAAGCCACTGTGTGGCGAAACGTTTCCTCAATAAAGATACCCAAGAGTTGCACATGTGTCTAATTTATCAACATGTCGGTTCTCTGAACCATTCATCTACATGGCTTGTTTCTGCAGTGTTTTAAAAACTGAGGTTGGAGAGTTGAAGGAGGAGGTCTTGCTTCTCCAGGAGGAGATTAGGAGGCTGAAGGTCCACCTCAATGGGTCTGGGAGAGAGTGTGAGGTGGCTGGAGTTGTGGGGAATGAGACTTCTAGCAGTGAGGTGCAGTCTCTCTCGCTGTGAGGAGGCTGTAGTTGGGGAGGTAGCAACGGCTACCAGCAGTGAGGTGCAGCCCAGCACCTGCTACAAGTGGCGAGTTGTTCACAGTAATGGGAGGCGCATCAGAGTAAGGAAAGTTAAGAGTGAAGATCTGAAGGTAGGAAATCGCTTCTCTGTTCTCCAGGATGAATGTACTTCAGTGGCCAGTGAAGGTAAGGGTACTACTGCCCCTGCTAATGAAGGTAAGCGCATTCTTGTGGTTGGTGACTCTCAGGTAAGATATATTGACCGTGCTTTTTGTAATAGGAATAAGAAGATGAGAGATAGAGTGTGCTTCCCTGGAGCTGGTGTTGGGGACATTGTCAACAGGCTGGATAATATCATGTCAGGTAATGGGAACAAGCCCATTATCTGTCTCAGTGCTGGTGGAAATGATATTGGGAAGGGTAGGAGAGAAGAGCTGCTAGATAAGTACAGGTCAGCTATAGATTTCATTAAGTCTAAGGGAGGGATCCCAATCATATGTAGCATCTTGCCTAGAAGGGGAGTAGGAAATGAATGGTTGTCTAGGGCAATTGGTGTAAATTGCTGGCTAGACAGATACTGCAAGGAACTTGCAATCCCATTCATTGACAACTGGAACAACTTTTATGGCAAACATGATATGTATGCAAGGGATGGGGTACATCTCTCTGGGGCAGGGGTGGTAGCACTTGCAGACTCGATTGAGAAGGCCATTGGTGAAATGCCTATGATTTTAAACTGATGGAAGATAGAGGTATGGGTGTGTGTGGGAAACAAGCAGGTTGCAACACTAGGGTTGGAAACAGTAAATGTATAAAAGGCATTCAGCATGAAGTTATAAATAAAGACAATAGAACAGGTCAGCAAACAAAGGGGGACAGCAGAGGGCAGCAAGGGACTAGCTCCCTTAAGGTTTACTATACTAATAGCAGGAGTGTTAGAAATAAGATAGATGAGCTAAGATTAATTGCAAGTGCAGGAAACATAGATATTATTGCTATAACAGAGACCTGGCTCAATCTGAAAGATAGAGAGATGCCCTCTGAATGTCACATACAAGGCTATAAATTATTCCACACTGACAGGGTCAACAGGAAAGGTGGTGGAGTAGCGATGTATGTCAGAGACAATTTAAATTGTTGTGTTAGACAAGATATTAAATTAGAAGCGTCAGCCACTGAATCTGTTTGGTTACAGCTTCTCGAGGGCCGAGAAAAACTAATTTTGGGTGTGATTTACAGGGCCCCAAATCTTGATAGGGAGTGCAGTAAACTTCTATGGGACGAAATTCGTAAGGCATCTACATACGAAAATGTTGTGCTAATGGGAGATTTCAACTATAGACAGATTGACTGGAGCAATTTGACAGGAAATTTAGAGTCGGGTGACTTTCTTGATACGATCCAGGATTGTTTTTTAAAACAGTTTGTGACAGAGCCAACTAGGGGAAATGACCTCCTTGACTTGGTTCTTGCCAGTAGGGAAACACTAATTAATAATCTTGAGGTTAATGATGAGCTTGGGGAGAGTGATCACAAATCACTCAGTTTTAATATATCATGGAATTCCCCTAATAATGGCAATCAAGTCTCCGTCCCTGACTTTCGCTTGGCTGATTTCATAGGACTGAAAAATTACTTAGGTGGGCTGAACTGGAATGACCTGACTAAGGGTCAGGTAGGTGGTGATGGTTGCCGATATGATGCTTTCCAGGGCATAGTTCTAGCTGCTCAGACAAATTATGTTCCAAATAGGGAAATCAGATCAAACAAAAATGATCCTAAATGGATGAACAATAGATTAAAATATCTGATTGGTCAAAAGAGAGGCATATATAGGCAAATCAAAAGAGGAGAGGGGCAATTAAGAAATCGATATATTCAGTTAAAGAGAGAAATAAAAAAGGGAATTAGAAAAGCAAAAAGAGATTATGAGGTTAAAGTTGCAAGAGAATCGAAGACTAACCCAAAAGGATTCTTTCAGGTATACAGAAGTAAGATCAGGGACAAGATAGGCCCACTCAAAAGTTCCTCGGGTCAGCTCACTGACAGTGATAAGGAAATGTGTAGAATTTTTAACACATACTTCCTCTCAGTTTTTACACAGGAGGATACCAGCGATATTCCAGTAATGATAAATTATGTAGAACAGGACGATAATAAACTGTGCACTATTAGGGTCACAAGTGACATGGTCCTTAGGCAAATAGATAAATTAAAACCTAACAAATCCCCAGGCCCTGATGAACTGTATGCAAGGGTTCTAAAGGAATGTAAAGAGGAGCTTAGCACACCTTTGGCTAATCTTTTCAACATATCACTACAAACTGGCATGGTGCCAGATAAGTGGAAAATGGCAAATGTGATACCTATTTTCAAAACAGGTGACAGGTCCTTAGCTTCGAACTATAGACCAATAAGCCTAACCTCCATAGTGGGAAAATTTATGGAATCAATAATTGCCGAGGCAGTTCGTAGCCACCTTGAAAAGCATAAATTAATCAACGAATCTCAGCATGGTTTTACAAAGGGGCGTTCCTGCCTTACGAATTTATTAACTTTTTTCACTAAGGTATTTGAGGAGGTAGATCATGGTAATGAATATGATATTGTGTATATGGACTTCAGTAAGGCTTTTGACAGGGTCCCACATCAGAGACTATTGAGGAAAATTAAAGCACATGGAATAGGAGGAGACATTTTTTCCTGGATAGAGGCATGGTTGACAAATAGGCAGCAGAGAGTTTGCATAAATGGGGAGAAATCAGAGTGGGGAAGCGTCACGAGCGGTGTTCCACAGGGGTCAGTGTTGGGCCCCCTGCTGTTCACAATCTACATAAACGACATAGATGAGGGCATAAAGAGCGACATCGGCAAGTTTGCCGATGACACCAAAATAGGCCGTCGAATTCATTCTGACGAGGACATTCGAGCACTCCAGGAAGATTTGAATAGACTGATGCAGTGGTCGGAGAAGTGGCAGATGCAGTTTAATATAGACAAATGCAAAGTTCTAAATGTTGGACAGGACAATAACCATGCCACATATAAACTAAATAATGTAGATCTTAATATTACGGATTGCGAAAAAGATTTAGGAGTTCTGGTTAGCAGTAATCTGAAACCAAGACAACAGTGCATAAGTGTTCGCAATAAAGCTAATAGAATCCTTGGCTTCATATCAAGAAGCATAAATAATAGGAGTCCTCAGGTTGTTCTTCAACTCTATACATCCTTGGTTAGGCCTCATTTAGATTATGCTGCACAGTTTTGGTCACCGTATTACAGAATGGATATAAATTCTCTGGAAAATGTACAAAGGAGGATGACAAAGATGATCCCATGTATCAGAAACCTTCCCTATGAGGATAGACTAAGGGCCCTGAAACTGCACTCTCTAGAAAGACGTAGAATTAGGGGGGATATGATTGAGGTGTATAAGTGGAAGACAGGAATAAATAAAGGGGATGTAAATAGTGTGCTGAAAATATCTAGCCTAGACAGGACTCGCAGCAATGGTTTTAAGTTGGAAAAATTCAGATTCAGGAAGGATATAGGAAAGTACTGGTTTGGTAAGAGTTGTGGATGAGTGGAACAAACTCCCATGTACCGTTATAGAGGCCAGAACGTTGTGTAGCTTTAAAAATAGGTTGGATAAATACATGAGTAGATGTGGGTGGGTGTGAGTTAGACCTGATAGCTTGTGCTAACAGGTCGGTTGCCGTGTTCCTCCCTTAAGTCAATGTGACCTGACCTGACTAGGTTGGGTGCATTGGCTTAAGCCGGTAGGAGACTTGGACCTGCCTCGCATGGGCCAGTAGGCCTTCTGCAGTGTTCCTTCGTTCTTATGTTCTTATGTTCTTGTGTAGCTTTAAGAAGAGACTGGACAAATATATGAGTGGGAGGGGCTGGGTTTGATTGGTGTCATTGGGTACGGGAGTTATTTCTTGGGTGGCTTTAGGTAGAGATCGTTTTGATAAGGACCTGCCTCGTATGGGCCAGTAGGCCTTCTGCAGTGTTCCTACATTCTTATGTTCTTATGTTCTTAGGTTGGTAGTAAGACACATAGGCAACAGTTAGGCAACTTTATTCCGAAACGTTTCGCCTACACAGTAGGCTTCTTCAGTCGAATACAGAAAGTAGGCAGGAACAGTAGAGATGTGAAGACGATGTAATCAGTCCATCACCCTTAAAGTCGTAGAATTTGAGGTTGTCAGTCCCTCGGCCTGGAGAAGTTTCAGTTCCATTTTGATGTTCATCTTGTCAGACACTGCAACACGTGGCATCTTGGTACAGAAAACACCTTGGACAAGCTTTTCAAGTGAGAAGGGTTGGATCTGAGAGGGACCTGACCACTCAGTGGCTACACTCTCACTACTACTACTACTACTACTCTGCACCTCTCCTTCCGACAGTATTTAAGTCTCCGCACTGTCGCTTGATCTTCAGATAGTTCCTGACTATGGAACTGAACTTCTCCAGGCCGAGGGACTGACAACCTCAAATTCTACGACTTCAAGGGTGATGGACTGATTACATCGTCTTCACATCTCTACTGTTCCTGCCTACTTTCTGTATTCGACTGAAGAAGCCTACTGTGTAGGCGAAACGTTTCGGAATAAAGTTGCCTAACTGTTGCCTATGTGTCTTACTACCAGAATTACCGACAATATGTAAAGTAAAAGGACACAAGTGCAACTAATGTGACATTTATTGTGGCAACGTTTCGCTCTCCAGGAGCTTTATCAAGCCATTACAAACAATACATGGACACAGAGGGTATATAAAGGCTCAGAGTGAGGTGAATACTAGTGAGGTACCATTTCGATGTTCACTAGTGGTAGTAGTAGTAGTAGTGGTAGTGACAAAAGTAATACAACATGGTAGAGCAATTAATTCGTACATGAGTAAAAGGATATAAAAGCTTGTAATAAAGTTGGTAGAATTACCGACAATATGTAAAGTAAAAGGACACAAGTGCAACTAATGTGACATTTATTGTGGCAACGTTTCGCTCTCCAGGAGCTTTATCAAGCCATTACAAACAATGTGGAAAAAGACACTTATGTACAGTTCAGGACATTTATTAAAGGAAACGTTTCGCCACGAGTGGCTTCTTCAGTCCTAATACAGAGAAAACTAAGAAAACACACATATATATAGTGGTGGGAGTCAGGTGAGGTGAAGCGTGGGTAGAGGTGGTAATAGTAGTAGTAGTAGTAATGGAACTAAGGAGGTGAGGTTAGAGAGGGACCTGCTGGCATCAAGTAACACCAGTTCCCAGGATGGGTAATATCCTCTTGCTTAGTAATTTTGAAATACTGTAACTACCAGATTTTTGCTTTATAGTGTTACTGACAGAAATTAGTGCAGCTTCAATGCATTTTCTCCGTCTTAAGTCGTCTTCTTTAATTAGTTTAGCTTCATTGAATTTCATGAGGTGTCCAACATCGTCTCTATGTTGAACACATGCGTTTTTGCGGTCATCATTTCTGCAAGCATTTTTGTGTTCTGCTATTCTAATGTCCAGAGTTCTGGCTGTTTCCCCTACATATACTTTGTCACACCCCCCACATGGTATAGTGTAGATTCCTGCACTTGTGCCAGAATCATGCTTGGGTTTTTGTATCAGGTTCCTAATAGTATGTAAAGAGAAGAGCTGGTAGATATTTTAGCCAGTTTTCTGTCAAACATTTTTGAAACATTAGTGGCAACGTTGCTGACCGGTAAAACGATGTAACTTGGAGGCTTTTCTTCAATTTGATAGGTGTTGGTCTTGCTGAGGATACGTGTTGCACGTTTCCTGCAGTCACGTATGAAGTGTAGGGGAAAGTGTAGTGAACTAAAAGAGTTGGTGATGTATGTACATTCTTCTTCGAGGAACTGCGGACTGGAAATTCTGTAGGCTCTCAGAAAGAAGCCAATAACTACCCCTGCACTAATTTCTGTCAGTAACACTATAAAGCAAAAATCTGGTAGTTACAGTATTTCAAAATTACTAAGCAAGAGGATATTACCCATCCTGGGAACTGGTGTTACTTGATGCCAGCAGGTCCCTCTCTAACCTCACCTCCTTAGTTCCATTACTACTACTACTACTATTACCACCTCTACCCACGCTTCACCTCACCTGACTCCCACCACTATATATATGTGTGTTTTCTTAGTTTTCTCTGTATTAGGACTGAAGAAGCCACTCGTGGCGAAACGTTTCCTTTAATAAATGTCCTGAACTGTACATAAGTGTCTTTTTCCACATCTTGTCGGTATCACCATACCATTTCCTCATTACAAACAATACATGGACACAGAGGGTATATAAAGGCTCAGAGTGAGGTGAATACTAGTGAGGTACAATTTCGATGTTCACTAGTGGTGGTAGTAGTAGTAGTAGTGGTAGTGACAAAAGTAATACAATATGGTAGAGCAATTAATTCGTACATGAGTAAAAGGATATAAAAGCTATTACTTGGGTAACATAAAAATAGGTTGGACTAAAATGATGGACCTTTTGAATGATCAATCTACATACGAACCCATCAGCACTCAACAGTGGGAGACGCTCACCAAAGATTTTCTATACAAAACCAGACAAATACTTAAACGCACTAGAGAAGGGAAGAAACTTCTGTACTTGTTACCAAGCAACCCTAAACCAGCACACATGTATGGTTTACCCAAGACCCATAAACACAATATTCCTCTCAGACCAATCACGTCAGGAATAGGCAGTGCTCCACACAAACTAGCCGGAGTTCTTGCCAAACATCTTCCCTGCCTTCTGGGGACCATCAGCCCCGCTCATCTTAAACACTCAGGTGACCTTCTCAACCGCATCCGTAACCTCTCCATCCGTAACAAGAAACTAAGCAGTTTGGATGTGACTTCCCTCTTCACAAAAGTACCTACCAAAAAAGCCATCGAAGTTCTACGACGTAAAGTCAATCAGGACCTTAATCTTCCTCTACCTCCCGGAGATTTTGACTTAATTGAACTCTGTGTTAATTTCAACTGTTTTTCTTTCAATAACAAGCTCTACAAACAAACCTACGGCATGGGAATGGGGTCCCCCATCAGTGCCGTCCTAGCCAACTTATACATGGAACACCTAGAGTCCGAACACTTCGCCAACATCATCCCTTCAAGCGTCACTTGGTTACGTTACGTGGACGATGTCCTCGTAATAACTCCAAAACGTTTTGATGTACGGGATCTTCAGGCAAGGCTCAACGCAGTTGAACCGGCGATCCAGTTTACACTAGAAGAAGAGTCCAATGACAAGCTACCTTTCCTCGACGTCCTCATTCACAAAGTAGACAACAACCTAAGATTTCAAGTTTATCGGAAACCCACCAATAAAAATGATCTCACACACTTCTATTCCAGTCAATATACCAAGACCAAAAGAGGCATCATCATCGGGTTTTTCCTAAGAGCATACCGAATTTGTAGTCCTGAGTTTCTTGACGAGGAGTGTACATACATTCACCAAACATTCACAGAGTTACATTTTCCTTCTTTTTTCATCAAAGACTGCAAGAAAAGAGCTCTTCAGATCATAAATTCTCCACGCATCAACACCACTCCCAGCAAAGTTATAATTCTTCCCAACAGTCAGGTTGCACTGAACGTCTCAAAATCACTTTCACAAGCTAACACCAGAGTCGCCATCGCTTCTAGCACTTCAATAAAGGATATAACCAGGACAAAATCCAAGCACCACGAACCAGTCAATGCAGGAGTTTACACTATACCCTGTGGAGGCTGTGACAAGATTTACGTAGGTGAAACAGCCAGAAACCTCGACACCCGCCTCAATGAACACATTTACGCATGTAGGAACGATAACCTGAACAACGCCTGTGTACAACACCGAAATTCCACCAATCATTTCATGAAATTCAGAGACGCCCAATTAGTGATCAAAGAAACTAATTTCCGCAGACGCAAGTGCCTCGAATCAGCACTGATCGCTGTTTCGAATACAATTAAACAAAACAACGGCAGCTTCACCATCTCCGAAGTCTTAGCAAGAATCCTCCTGAAAACAGTAAACCCTGCCATCACATAGTCTCTCCTGTTATACTACACAAAGCACAGAGAGTGAACACTGAAACAAGCTGCCTCATTCCAGTTTATATTTGTCCAACCTATTTTTATGTTACCCAAGTAATAGCTTTTATATCCTTTTACTCATGTACGAATTAATTGCTCTACCATGTTGTATTACTTTTGTCACTACCACTACTACTACCACTAGTGAACATCGAAATGGTACCTCACTAGTATTCACCTCACTCTGAGCCTTTATATACCCTCTGTGTCCATGTATTGTTTGTAATGGCTTGATAAAGCTCCTGGAGAGCGAAACGTTGCCACAATAAATGTCACATTAGTTGCACTTGTGTCCTTTTACTTTACATGCGTTTTTGCGGTCATCATTTCTGCAAGCATTTTTGTGTTCTGCTATTCTAATGTCCAGAGTTCTGGCTGTTTCCCCTACATATACTTTGTCACACCCCCCACATGGTATAGTGTAGATTCCTGCACTTGTGCCAGAATCATGCTTGGGTTTTTGTATCAGGTTCCTAATAGTAGTTGAAGAGCTGGTAGATATTTTAGCCAGTTTTCTGTCAAACATTTTTGAAACATTAGAGGCAACGTTGCTGACCGGTAAAACGATGTAACTTGGAGGCTTTTCTTCAATTTGATAGGTGTTGGTCTTGCTGAGGATACGTGTCGCACGTTTCCTACAGTCACGTATGAAGTGTAGGGGAAAGTGCAGTGAACTAAAAGAGTTGGTGATGTATGTACATTCTTCTTCGAGGAACTGTGGACTGGAAATTCTGTAGGCTCTCAGAAAGAAGCCAATAACTACCCCTCTTTTAGTTCTTGTGTCATGGTGAGAGAAGAAATGTAGAAGATCGTTCTTGTAGGTAGGCTTCCGGTAGACTTTAAAAGAAAGTTTATTTTCCCCTGTGCGTAAGAGAACGTCGAGAAAAGGTAATTGGTTGTCCTCCTCTAGTGTGAATTTAATAGTAGGTTCCAGAGTGTTGATGGTGTTGAGGATGCCCCCTACGTCAAGATTTTTGGGTACCGCATCCATGTAACTGAGCCTTGGATGTTACTGAGGATCCTTCTTGATTCCAGGTCCTTCATATATAAATTGGCAAGAACTGCACTAAGGGGGGATCCCATGGCTAGTCTGAAGAGTTGTTTGTACGTCTTGTCCTCAAACCTAAAACAGTTATAACGAACACAAAGTTCGACAAGGCTCACAAAATCTTGGCGGGGTACAGGTAACTCTGTATCATCTTTAATCACCCTGCGAAGAAGATCAATGGCTTGATCAACTGGGACATTGGTGAATAAGGCAGTCACGTCAAAACTTGCAAGCTTCTTATCACTCATGTCGAGATCCCTGATACGGTTAAGGAGGTCACCCGAATGCTTTAGATGAGCCTGACTGATTGTACCCAGGAGCTTTGACAAATATTTCGCCAAAACTCCTGCTAGACTGTGAGGGGCGCTGCCGATTCCAGATGTAATGGGTCTCATAGGCACATTTGGTTTGTGGGTCTTTGGTAAACCATAAAGTCTTGATGACTTGGGGTTGGTAGGGATGTGGCGCAAGAGCTTTTTACCTTCTGATTTCCTGAGTATGCTGCGGGTCTTACTGAGAAAAGAATCTGTTTCTTTCTTCCATGCATGTTCGGGGATGGAAACGTATGTGTTGGCGTCGTTCAATAAATCTTGCATCTTACTAACGTATTCTGTACTGTTGAGGATGACCACTCCTCCTCCTTTGTCCGCTGTGGTGATGAGGATATCATTATTAGTAGCTAAGTTTTTGAGTGCCTGGATGTAGCGACGAGGAATGACTGGACGACTAGGTTCAGAAACTGCAGCTGCAATAAGTCCTTGTATGAAACCTTTGTTAAACTCAGAGTCACCGAAGAAATGGTTTTTGATCACTGTGTCTAACTCGCATTTAGGCTTCTGTATGCCAGTAGCAAACTTGAGACCTAAGCTGAGTGCTTCGGATTCTGTATCACTGAGAACATAAGAAGAAAGGTTATTGATGATGTCAGCTCTACCAATATCTTTCCATTTGCTGTGTTGACAGAGAGAGGAAAGTTTTCTTTAGAGCAGTAGTTTCTGCTGTAGGTTGGTGGTGGTAACTTTGCTTAGGATGTGTTCGGCGGTCCGTCTGTCAGGAGCGGGAAGGGAAGTGAGAGCTAGGTGAGCACTATAGAAATAATCTTTGGAGCAAGCTGATAGATCTTCCTTGCACTCTCGTAGGTAGTGGTAAGTAGCAGGAGAGAAGGGATGTTTAGAATCCGTGAGATGGTGTGGAGTGGATCTAGGTGCGACCATTTCTTCAATGCAGTCTTGTAGAAAGGAGGAACGGTTCTTGAAGCTGTGTGCCTTCAGGAGGAGAGAAAGGTAGTCTCTGTATTAAACGTCCATCACTAGTACTGTGTCTTGACAATGAGGAAATGGTATGGTGATACCGACAAGATGTGGAAAAAGACACTTATGTACAGTCCTGAACTGTACATAAGTGTCTTTTTCCACATCTTGTCGGTATCACCATACCATTTCCTTCTCTGTATGTTCTCTAATGAGTCTATATCCATCCTGTAGTAAGGGGACCAAAACTGAGCAGCATAATCTAAATGAGGCCTCACTAGTGATGTATAGAGCTGTAAAATAACTTTTGGACTTCTGTTACTTATACTTCTTGAGATAAATCCAAGTAATCTGTTGGCCTTGTTGCGCACACTAAGGCACTGCTGTCTTGGCTTTAGATTTCTGCTTACCATGACTCCCAAGTCTTTTTCACATTCTGTATGACCAAGCTCTACTTCACCTAGATTATAGCTTCGAGGATTATTTTCATTACCAAGGGCAAGTACCTTACACTTATCCACATTAAACTTCATCTGCCATTTTTCAGACCAAGACATTAATTTGTTCAAATCGTCCTGGAGTTCATTGATATCCTACTCAGAGTGAATTATACGGCCTATCTTTGTATCATCAGCAAACTTACTCATGTCACTAGTAATCCCTTCATCAAGGTCATTAATGTAAATTATGAACAGGAGAGGGCCTAAAACTGATCCTTGTGGAACGCCACTAGTGACTAATCCCCATTCAGATTTCACTCCATTAATGGTAACTCTCTGCTTTCTATTGGTAAGCCATGCCTCAATCCATGCTAGAACTTTACCTCCTATACCATGAGCTGCCACTTTTCTTAAGAGTCTCTTGTGAGGTACTCTGTCGAAGGCTTTACTAAAATCCAAATAAACAATATCATATTCCTTTTCACTGTCAACTGCCTCAAATGTTCTATTGAAGAACGTCAGTAAGTTTGTCAGGCAGGAACGACCTCTCGTGAATCCATGCTGAGATTCATTTATCAAGTTATGCTCTTCAAGGTGACTTCTGATAATGTCAGCTATAATTGATTCTAATAACTTGCCCACTATAGATGTCAGGCTTATTGGACGGTAATTTGAAGGAGTGGACTTATCCCCTGATTTGAATATAGGAACCACATTAGCCATCTTCCACAACTCTGGCACAACACTGGTAAGGATGGACGCATTGAATACACTCGTTAATGGCTGACTAAGCTCCATCTTGCATTCCTTAAGTACCCTTGAAAACAACTCATCGGGTCCCGGGGACTTATTTTGTTTCAGTTTGTCTATCTGTTTAATAACCATGTCCCTCGTGACAGTAATATTAGTTAACATAAATTCATCAGGAACTAAATAATTGTTAATTACTGGAATCTCATTTACATCTTCCTGTGTAAAAACTGACAAAAAATAGTCATTAAATAAGGAACACATTTCCAGTTCATTATCCGTCAGCTGTCCATTCCCAGATTTCAGAGGTCCTACTTTTTCCTTCACCTTCGTCCTATACACTTGAAAGAACCCCTTTGGATTAGTCTTTGATTCATTAGCAACTCTAGTTTCATAGTCACGTTTAGCCTTTCTAATCGCCTTTTTTTACTTCTCTTTTAAGCTGAACATATTGGTCAGTAAGGTTAACCTCTCCCCTTCTGATGCGCCTATAAATTCCCCTTTTCTCCCCTAATAGATGCTTTAGCCTCCTGTTAACCCATTTGGGATCGTTATTATTAGACCTAATTTCTCTCTGGGGAATGTATATACTCTGGGCACTGTGTACATTAAGAAAACAATCATAAAAGCAGATCCCTTCATATTCATAAGTATGATTATCGTCAATAAAATCATTAGCTAGATAACCCCAATCAAGATTATACAGATGTTCCCTAAGTCCATTATAATCGGCAGAACGAAAATCAGGGATTTTTACTGTATTATCATTATTCTTGCATTCCCAGTTAATGCTAAAAGTGATGGATTTGTGATCACTTGCGCCAAGCTCTTCAGTGATCTCCAGATTATTCACGAGTGTTTCCTTATTTGACAAGACTAGGTCTAGCAAATTATTACCCCTGGTAGGCTCAGTTACGCTCTGTTTCAGAAAACAGTCCTGAACTGTTTCCATAAAGTCACTGGACTCTAGATTACCTGTCAAAGAATTCCAGTCAATTTGACTAAAGTTAAAGTCCCCTACTATGACTATGTTACTGTGTCCAGAAGCCCTAACAATTTCGTCCCAAAGAAGTCTCCCTCTATCGTGATCCAAGCCTGGAGGTCGGTATATTACACATAGAATTAGTTTTTCTTGACCCTCCACGAACTCGACCCAAACACACTGTTACTGCTCCATCTATTTTTATACCTGTTTTTATGCAACAATTAATATTTTCTCGAACATACAATACAACTCCTCCCCCCTTCCCATTACATCTATCCACATTGAACAACTTAAATCCCTGAATATTATACTCAGCAGTCAAATCCCGACTCTTTAAATCATACCACGTTTCAGTTAATGCAATGATATCAAAGTTCCCAGCACATGCTACCAAATGTAGTTCATTAATTTTATTTCTTGCACTTCGACTGTTAGCATAAAATACCATCATATGTTTTTTCTTCTGCACATTTTTCCTATTCATCTTTGTTTTTACACAATTTCTGAAATTATCATTACCCAGAGTTACTCCATGACAGTTACTATTAAGATTCTTAATATCAGAGCATAAGTCAATATATCCATACTCATTATTTATCATTTCTAAACCCATACCTCTAACTAATCCTAGTTTAAAGTCCTAACAACCCCCTCAACTGAGTTAGCAAGAAAACCCACACCTGCCCTGGATAAGTGAACCCCATCCCTGGCATACATGTCATTTCGGCCATAGAAGATGTCCCAGTTGTCAATGAATGGTACTGCATTATCCTTAGTGTTTATCCAGCCAACAATTAATACCAATTGCTCTGGACAACCATTCATTACCAACACCTATTCTTGGCAAAATGCCACATATAACAGGGCGCCCCCCCCTTCTTCCAAATTATGTCTATAGCTGTCCTGAACTTTCTAACTAAATCCTCACTTCTACGCTTGCCTACATCATTGCCTCCAGCACTGAGGCAAATAATAGGATTGATCCCATTACCGTTCATGATGTTGTCAAGCCAGCTAACAATGTCCTCCATCCCAGCCCCAGGAAAGCATACCCTTTGTCTCCTACTCCTGTCCTTCAAGCAGAATGCCCTATCCATGTATCTAGTTGAAGATTGAGACACTTATGCAGCATATGGGAATCTTTATTCAGGAAACGTTTCGCCACACAGTGGCTTCATCAGTCCAATACAAAGAGGAAGGCGTAAGGAGAGGAGGAGTATGAGGTAATCAGTCCCTCAGCCTGGAGTCGATGTGTTCAGTCCATCAATCTTGTAGAATGTACAGCATAGGGCCGTAGACGTGGCTTATATACTGTAGTGAGGTGAAGTGAAGCAGGCGGAGGCGGGGTCATAGTGGTACCATCCACTAGTCGAAGTAGGTCTTTGTCCAAAGGTTGAACAAGTGTTGAAGAATTCTTTGTAACAAGATCCCATGATGCTGCAGTGTCTGACAGTTGTGATGAATGGTTTGAAAAACCGACAAGTTGAAGATTGAGACACTTATGCAGCATATGGGAATCTTTATTCAGGAAACGTTTCGCCACACAGTGACTTCATCAGTCCAATACAAAGAGGAAGGCGTAAGGAGAGGAGGAGTATGAGGTAATCAGTCCCTCAGCCTGGAGTCGATGTGTTCAGTCCATCAATCTTGTAGAATGTACAGCATAGGGCCGTAGACGTGGCTTATATACTGTAGTGAGGTGAAGTGAAGCAGGCGGAGGCGGGGTCATAGTGGTACCATCCACTAGTCGAAGAATTCTTCAACACTTGTTCAACCTTTGGACAAAGACCTACTTCGACTAGTGGATGGTACCACTATGACCCCGCCTCCGCCTGCTTCACTTCACCTCACTACAGTATATAAGCCACGTCTACGGCCCTATGCTGTACATTCTACAAGATTGATGGACTGAACACATCGACTCCAGGCTGAGGGACTGATTACCTCATACTCCTCCTCTCCTTACGCCTTCCTCTTTGTATTGGACTGATGAAGTCACTGTGTGGCGAAACGTTTCCTGAATAAAGATTCCCATATGCTGCATAAGTGTCTCAATCTTCAACTTGTCGGTTTTTCAAACCATTCATCACATCCATGTATCTAACCTGGCTATCCCCAACAACAACAATATTCTTACCTTCCTTGTTGTCGTTCGTCGTGACGATCCCAGTAGTCGACTCACATTCGTCGGGTAGCACCGAGAATGCGTTGGAGGTTTCCACAGGAGTTTCCACAGCAGTCTCTTTCTTCTTCATCGTTTCTGGCTTTCCATTCGTCTTCTTGATCGTCAACTTCGTCGTCCCCTGCTGTCCAGCCACTGACCACGATCCCTTCTTGACCTGAGGACTCGAAACAGGAGGACTACTACGAATCCTCTTGTTTTCCTCGGTCAATCGCCGTATCTCCATCTTCGCTGCCCTCAATTCTTCCTTAAGTTGCTGGTAAAGTTGCTCGATGGAGGGCATCTTGGTTCAGTCCACGGGAGCAAACAAGACACTTCTTGAACATTAAAATGGTATAAAATACCGACAGATTGTTAGGTAAGACACATATGCAACAGTTAGGTATCTTTATTTTGAAACGTTTCGCCTACACAGTAGGCTTCTTCAGTCGAGTACAGAAAAGTTGATAGAAGCAGAAGATACTTGAAGACGATGTAATCAGTCCATCACCCTTAAAGTTTTGAGGTGGTCAGTCCCTCAGTCTGGAGAAGAGCATTGTTCCGTTGTCTGAAACAATATGAAGTTGAAGTGACAGAATCGGGCCTTATATAGTGCCAGGAGGTGAGACGTAGGTTGATTTGGGAGGGCAGGTCCTTCTCAAACCCAGCCGTTCTCACTAGTAGAGGTTGTCGAAGTAGATGGTCTGTACCAAGATACCCTTGTGTTGCAGTGTCTGACAGAATGAACATTAAAATGGTATAAAATACCGACAGATTGTTAGGTAAGACACATATGCAACAGTTAGGTATCTTTATTTTGAAACGTTTCGCCTACACAGTAGGCTTCTTCAGTCGAGTACAGAAAAGTTGATAGAAGCAGAAGATACTTGAAGACGATGTAATCAGTCCATCACTGTCACTTCAACTTCATATTGTTTCAGACAACGGAACAATGCTCTTCTCCAGACTGAGGGACTGACCACCTCAAAACTTTAAGGGTGATGGACTGATTACATCGTCTTCAAGTATCTTCTGCTTCTATCAACTTTTCTGTACTCGACTGAAGAAGCCTACTGTGTAGGCGAAACGTTTCAAAATAAAGATACCTAACTGTTGCATATGTGTCTTACCTAACACTTCTTCACAGAGTTAAGTACAGGTCACCACTGGTGTTTTGTCGTTCATTAGCCAGTTCTGGTGGTGTTTTGTCGTTCATTAGCCAGTTCTGGTGGTGTTTTGTCGTTCATTAGCCAGTTCTGGTGGTGTTTTGTCGCTCATTACTGGGATTTATGTCAAGTGTAAGCAACAGAAGTCCAGAGGTTATACTGCAGCTTTATACATCATTAGTAAGGCCTCACCTAGATTATGCAGCTCAGTTCTGGTCTCCATATTACAGAATGGACATAAATTCGTTAGAAAACATTCAGCGTAGGATGACTAAATTAATACATAGCATTAGAAATCTTCCTTATGAAGAAAGATTGAAGACTCTTAAGTTACATTCGCTTGTTAGACGAAGAATGAGGGGAGACCTGATTGAAGTGTATAAGTGGAAGATAGGTATTAATAAAGGGGATATTAACAAGGTCTTGAGGATATCTCTCCAAGAGAGAACCCGCAGTAATGGATTTAAATTAGATAAGTTTAGATTTAGAAAGGACATAGGAAAGTATTGGTTTGGAAATAGGGTAGTTGATGAGTGGAACAGTCTACCTAGTTGGGTTATTGAGGCTAGGACTTTGGGTAGTTTCAAATTTAGGTTGGATAAGTACACGAGTGGGAGGGGTTGGATTTGAGTGGGACTTGCACATCAGAGCTTATTTCTTGGGTAGCTTATTTCTTGGGTTGGTCAAATGTTTGTTAGTGGGATGAATTGTAAAGGACCTGCCTAGTATGGGCCAACAGGCCTGCTGCAGTGTTCCTCCTTTCTTATGTTCTTATGTTCATTAGCCAGTTCTGGTGGTGTTTTGTCGTTCATTAGCCAGTTCTGGTGGTTTGTCATTAGCCAGTTCTGGCGGTTTGTCGTTCATTAGCCAGTTTTGGCGGTTTGTCGTTCATTAACCAGTTCTGGTGGTGTTTTGTCGTTCATTAGCCAGTTCTGGCGGTTCGTCGTTCATTAGCCAGTTCTGGTGGTGTTTTATCGTTTGTGGCATGCAAAGAGTACGTAACCTTTCTTCGGCGCATGTACACACCCTCATTTACAGGCTATCTCCCCAAACCAGCGAACCAGGTTGCTGAGAGTTGATGATGGGGTCCCGTCGTTCAGCTAGTGACCAGGTTCCAGCCAATAACAAGATGGTTTTGGCAATCGCAGAGGTTATGTGGGTACCACTCTCCTGTCTGCCCTTGTCATTCCCATTCTAGAGCTGGTTGAAGCACGGTCTGCTCTCTAGTGGCTTCTGTTCTGCCTTGCTTACCGTGGAGTGCACTATACTTACCACTGTACATAGTGTACATATTGCTGGTGAAGGATAATATCAAAACTTTTCTGCAGTGTTTATTTTGCTCCCTTTACACCCAGGATAACAGGCCATTTGGATTCCTGGGTTGTAATATCGTTCATTAGCCAGTTCTGGTGTTTTGTCGTTCATTCGCCAGTTCTGGCGTTTTGTCGTTCATTAGCCAGTTCTGACGGTGTTTTGTCGTTCATTAGCCAGTTCTGGTGGTGTTTTGTCGTTCATTCGCCAGTTTTGGCGTTTTGTCGTTCATTAGCCAGTTCTGGTGGTGTTTTGTCGTTCATTAGCCAGTTCTGGTGGTGTTTTGTCGTTCATTAGCCAGTTCTGACGGTGTTTTGTCGTTCATTAGCCAGTTCTGGTGGTGTTGTGCCATTGAGTTTACTTCTTTGCTGATAACGTATTTAAGGGGTCTCGTGAACGTGTAGGATAGAGGTAACACTTAAGCATTTCTTTCATTCAGAATACATCATTACTCGCTTCAGAGCCATCGGCTGCCCTACCATCACGGGTGTCCTTAGTCTGACCGTCTTGTTATTTACACATGTCCTAAGACTATCTTACTACACACGTGTCCTAAGACTGTCTTGCCACGGCCTCGCCACAGCAGGCACCACTGAGCGGCTCTTCTTACGTCAGTCTTATGTCAGACACTTGTCGGGTGACTTTCCCCCGACGAATGAAGCAACAACAACAACAAGAAACTTTTGCTTTCTTTTTAATCACCATGTGGGTTGGTTGGTGGTAGTGGCTACTGGCGACGAACTAACACGCTCAGGAAAACCTACGTGTGGAAGCCATTGTTTTCTCAGAAAAGTCTTACCAGGTGATTTTGTTTTTGGTGTTTTAAGTGTTGCTTTTCATATTTTTTTTTCGGGCTTTTTATGAGCTCTTTGTTTGATTTGATTTCATGATCGAATTTGCTTCAATTAGTTATTGTGAAAGCGCCTTCTTGATTTTTTATTTATTTTGGTCGTTTTATACTGGTGTTGAAGGTTTGTAGTGTGTGTGTGTGTGTGTGTGTGTGTGTGTGTGTGTGTAAAATGTTAAGTTTCATTACACAGGATGGCTGTCATATATTTAAATGTGTCAATGAGGATCTTCCAGTAATGGTTCACCAGACAAGGCAGAGCTGTAGTTACTGTTACTTATAAGTTACCATCTCGACTTATCCCATCCTCAGCAGAAATGAGATTTTTATGAAGTTATTCTTCACAGAGCAGCAGTAAAAATTATAAGAATGAAAAGAAAGATATGATACCTTATCTAAGACTACGTGCGTTCATTTTTTTTCAACGCACCGGCCGTCTATCACAGAGGTAGGGTGGCCCAAAACAGAAGAAACACATTCAGCGTCATTCACTCATTGTCTTTCCAGAAGCGTGCTGACATGACACTTCAGATGGCTCTCTAAACTGCAGAATCCTCACCCCTACTTTAAAGTATAGAGTATTGTCTTCCCACCTCCAGGACTCGAGTCCGGCTAACCGACTTCCCCCAATCTCTTGGAGGAAGTCCATGCTCCAACAATACGTCAAGTAATAAAGATTTGTATCCACTCCGATTTAACGTCCTTACACTAGCCTGTTGGATGCTCAATACCACAGGACTTAAAAGCCTTCTTTACCCTCTTCATCCCTTCTTTGGACGGCCCCAGCCCCTCCCTTCTTCCACCTTAGATTTATATTACCTCATAATCATCCCATTCTGCTCAATCTGAATTTTCAGACCACTTCAGCAATCCCTCCTAAGTCTGCATTCTTAATTTTGAGTAATATTCTTGACACACATTGCCTTCAAAAACATCTCCAAATAAGTTTTAGCTTTGTTTTTCCAATTAAATGCAATTGTAGCAGTAGTGTCGATGAAAATTGTGCAACATTTAAGTCCATGCTTCACACCCACAAGTGTTGGTACTAGCATGCTTTCGTACATTTCCCTTTTTTCCCCTCCATTGACAAGGTTCTTTGTGTCTCGAAATGACTCTACGTACCACCCATGTTATTCACTTGCCTGTTCTGTGGTTCACCTCCTCTTTCATAGATCCGTCTGCCGACAAGTCCTCTTCCAAACATCTGAATACGTTTACACAACCCGCACATAGAAAGAAGCGTATGACGACGTTTCGATTCGACTTGGACCATTAACTAGCTAATGGTCCAAGTCGAACCGATACATCGTCATAAGGTTCTTTTTCGTATGTTCTTGTTATTTGTATATTGTTCTTGTCACGGTATTGTGCCTTTTTGTTCTGAATACGTTTACTTCCTCCATACTTCTCTCAAATCTGATATCCAGTCTTTCATTGCCAAGATTTTTTTTGTTACTCTCATCACCTTTCTCTTTCCTACGTTCCCTTTCAGTTTTTTTTTTTTACATTCCCTCCCAATTCCCCTTCCAGCCTTTGAGACTTCTCTTCAGACCCTCCTAAATGAACCAAGTTATCGGCAAAGAGCGACTGTGCGAACTCCCACTATGTATTGAATTCGCTTTTCTTTTAATTCCACACCTCCCCCCAAACACTAGCATTCACATCTTTTGAAAAATCCCATATACAACATACTAGAGATGTGCCAAAGCATCAGTATTGGTATCTGCTAATTTTGACGGTATCGGAATCTGCCAGAAATAAGAGTATCTGTATAGGCAGACATTTTGTTTTATATGCCTAAGAATGCATTCGTGTACTAGGCTGGTGACAACCGGCCTAACTGTAGGCAACACCCACTAAAAGTAGAGTGACTCGGGTTAATTGAACATTGCTAAGCTCCATTGTATTACATTAATTTATCAGAGATGCCAGCCAGGTCTCTACGCTAGCTTGGTAAAAGAAAAATCTTGCAAACCCTGATTCATAAAGTTACATCCAGAGCAACACACGCACACACAGGACCAGGAGCTTGGACTCGACCCCTGCAACCTCAACTAGGTGAGTACACAAAACTACATACAACACTAAGTGTCTATCAACAAATGCCTTTGACAATTGGTAACTCACTAACACACTTCACACATAACTACGCAGGCCAAGTGTTTATCTACAAGTGCCTTTGACAAAGTTACTACTACATACACATTACAGGTACTGGGGGGGGGGGAGGTGGGGAGTCAGAGCTGGAGGTTAAAGACACAGCTGAGCCACAGGGATATCAAGTATTTCTTCAGTCTCAGGGTAGTGGAGAAGTGGAATGACCTGGAAAAAGTCGTGGAGGCAGACTTCATGAGAGTTTTATAGAGTTGATGCGATAGGACCCCACGAAGCTAGGATTTACCTGGAGTCACATCCGGAGGTCATCGTCCTCGCGGCCTGGTCCCAGATCAGGCAAGCAGCAAGTCGTGAGGCGCTACCAAGAGCTAAGACTCGACCCATTTAACCACGTACAGGCGAGTATAAATTCTCTCTCTCTCTCTCTCTCTCTCTCTCTCTCTCTCTCTCTCTCTCTCTCGCACACACACACACACACACACACACACACACACACACACACACACACATAAAGCTCATGGAGCAGGGAGAGAGAGGACCTAGTAGCGTTCAGTGAAGAGGCGGGGCCAGGAGCTGAGTCTCGATCCCTGCAACTGCAATTAGGTGAGTACACACAGTATGCATTTGCAGACAACTGAGGCGCCACTGGGCTGCTATCTTGTGCTAGCACATGGAAGGTGGACATTCGGGATGGATAGCCTCAAGCACTCCAGACTAGATGTATTTATACAGTAGCATTGAGCGTAGGTAGCTGGCTGATTTAAAGGATTACTCCACCCAGCTCTTACTCTTCCTGTCTCGTCATAAGAATCCTTGACAGAATTCTGTAAGAATTACATATAGTAATAATACCCGCTAGTATGTTTATGCGTTTTGTGGTATATGATCTCTGTATTTTGTATTTCAACAGTGCTGGCGGACCACCTCAAGAAATCACCTCGGCGGGGAAAGACCTGGATACAGTTTATAATTAAGATAAACCTGCAAATTTAAGATGGGACTAGACGGTGTTTCATATCCAATTTTATGGGTTGAGAAATCTTTCACTGGGTTATTTGTGACTTGCTGCACCTGGATACGACCTGGGTCAGAGTGGATGAACCGCCATTCTTTGTACACTTGTTTACATCCTCAAACGTTTTGTCTACCTTATCAATTCCTTTTGAGTATTTTGTGTGTTGGTGTGACATTCGACGCTCATCATACACCCATTGGCATGTCCTCTCGAACTGGCAGTTCGGAGTATAGCAATTCTGGTACCCCACTGTTGTATTAACCAGTTCAGTTCACCAATCAGGTAAGAGCCGGCTCTCCAGCCAAGGTGACATCACGCCTGCTTGTCTGGCTGGGAGGCAGACACTCGCTTACCCTGGTAGACTCCACTCTTGCTTTGAGTGACTGCTCTGTTTTATCATAATACTGCAAACTTAGTAACTTAATGTTGGCCTGTTGTGTGTAGTTGTTTTTGTGTGTGTTACTTATTTGTGACATCTTTGGTTTTAATCGTATTCACTCATAAAGCTGTGAAATGAGCTTAGCTTCACCTCTTCATTATTCAAATTATTTCACTTATTAACCACCCTGAGACAAATCTATCTTTACAGGTCATCATTCACATGTATACACCTAATCTTCGTCATCAGAATTCGGGTTCATTTCCTGCAGTTTCTCCTAATAATGCATTCTATTGTGGGACTAATCTGGCTGCAAACGTTTGGACCTCTTCAGTTTTTCCGTTTGCTATACCAAATGAAAAAGAAAAAGGTACACTAACGTGAGTGGAACAATACACAAATAACCCGCACATAGGACAATAAATTTATAACGTTACGGTCCGACTTGGACCATTAACTGGCCATACAAAACTGTGAAGAGAAGGGAGCCTTTATATGTATGCGAGAGGGGGGGGGGCGTGGCTGGGAAAACGACAGGTAGTAGTAATAGAAGTGGTAGAGGTAGAAGTAGTAAATAGTGCGATAGTGACAGTGAGGGCTCCACACTAGGGGCTCAAGTTGTACGGTTTGTGTTCCTCAGGTGATATATTTGGTGATATATGTTTATCTTCTAATCTTTCAGGACTATTAGTGTTGACACCTGCACTCCAGTACTACACTCAGATTCTTATGTATATAATTGATGTGATTGTGAGTGCATGTGTTCATTCAAGTGTGGTGCATGCTTGCATGTGTATGGTGCATATATGGTGCGTGATTACATGCGTTGTGTGTGTGATGCATGCCTGCATGTGTGTGTGATGCATGCCTACATGTGTGTGTGATGCATGCCTACATGTGTGTGTGTGAGTGATGCATGCCTGCATGTGTGTGTGATGCATGCCTGAATGTGTGATGCATGCCTGCATGTGTGATGCATGCCTGCATGTGTGTGTGATGCATGCCTGCATGTGTGTGTGATGCATGCCTACATGTGTGTGTGATGCATGCCTACATGTGTGTGTGTGTGTGATGCATGCCTGCATGTGTGTGTGATGCATGCCTACATGTGTGTGTGATGCATGCCTACATGTGTGTGTGTGTGTGATGCATGCCTGCATGTGTGTGTGATGCATGCCTGCATGTGTGTGTGTGTGTGATGCATGCCTGCATGTGTGTGTGATGCATGCCTGCATGTGTGTGTGATGCATGCCTACATGTGTGTGTGATGCATGCCTGCATGTGTGTGTGATGCATGCCTGCATGTGTGTGTGATGCATGCCTGCACGTGTGTGTGATGCATGCCTGTAAGTGTGTGTGTGATGCATGCCTGCATGTGTGATGCATGCATGTGTGTGATGCATGCCTGCCTATGTGTGTGTGTGATGCATGCCTGTATATGTGTGATGCATGCCTGTGTGTGTGTGTGTGTGTGATGCATGCCTGCATATGTGTGTGTGATGCATGCCTGCATGTGTGTGTGATGCATGCCTGCATGTGTGTGTGATGCATCCCTGCATGTGTGTGTGATGCATGCCTGCATGTGTGTGTGATGCATAGCTGCATGTGTGTGTGTGATGCATAGCTGCATATGTGTGTGTGATGCATCCCTGCATGTGTGTGTGTGATGCATGCCTGCATGTGTGTGTGATGCATGCCTGCATGTGTGTGTGATGCATGCCTGCATGTGTGTGTGTGATGCATGCCTGCATGTGTGTGTGTGATGCATGCCTGCATGTGTGTGTGATGCATGCCTGCATGTGTGTGTGATGCATGCCTGCATGTGTGTGTGTGATGCATGCCTACATGTGTGTGTGATGCATGCCTGCATGTGTGTGTGATGCATGCCTACATGTGTGTGTGTGATGCATGCCTGCATGTGTGTGTGATGCATGCCTACATGTGTGTGTGTGATGCATGCCTGCATGTGTGTGTGATGCATGACTCAATGTGTGTGTGTGATGCATGCCTACATGTGTGTGTGTGATGCATGCCTGCATGCCTGCATGTGTGTGTGATGCATGCCTACATGTGTGTGTGTGCATGCCTACATGTGTGTGTGATGCATGCCTACATGTGTGTGTGTGATGCATGTGTGTGTGTGATGCATGCCTGCATGTGTGTGTGATGCATGCCTACATGATGCATGCCTACATGTGTGTGTGATGCATGCCTGCATGTGTGTGTGATGCATGCCTACATGTGTGTGTGATGCATGCCTACATGTGTGTGTGATGCATGCCTACATGTGTGTGTGATGCATGCCTGCATGTGTGTGTGTGATGCATGCCTGCATGTGTGTGTGATGCATGCCTACATGTGTGTGTGATGCATGGCTGCATGTGTGTGTGTGTGTGTGATGCATGGCTGCATGTGTGTGTGTGTGTGATGCATGGCTGCATGTGTGTGTGATGCATGCCTGCATGTGTGTGTGATGCATGCCTACATGTGTGTGTGTGTGTGATGCATGCCTGCATGTGTGTGTGTGTGTGTGTGTGATGCATGCCTACATGTGTGTGTGATGCATGCCTACATGTGTGTGTGTGTGTGATGCATGCCTGCATGTGTGTGTGTGTGTGATGCATGCCTACATGTGTGTGTGATGCATGCCTACATGTGTGTGTGATGCATGCCTACATGTGTGTGTGATGCATGCCTACATGTGTGTGTGATGCATGCCTACATGTGTGTGTGATGCATGCCTGCATGTGTGTGTGTGTGTGATGCATGCCTACATGTGTGTGTGATGCATGCCTACATGTGTGTGTGATGCATGCCTACATGTGTGTGTGTGTGTGATGCATGCCTACATGTGTGTGTGATGCATGCCTGCATGTGTGTGTGTGTGTGATGCATGCCTGCATGTGTGTGTGATGCATGCCTACATGTGTGTGTGATGCATGCATGTGTGTGTGATGCATGCCTACATGTGTGTGTGATGCATGCCTGCATGTGTGTGTGATGCATGCCTACATGCCTACATGTGTGTGTGATGCATGCCTGCATGTGTGTGTGATGCATGCCTACATGTGTGTGTGATGCATGCCTGCATGTGTGTGTGATGCATGCCTGCATGTGTGTGTGTGTGTGATGCATGCCTGCATGTGTGTGTGATGCATGCCTACATGTGTGTGTGATGCATGCCTGCATGTGTGTGTGATGCATGCCTACATGTGTGTGTGATGCATGCCTACATGTGTGTGTGATGCATGCCTACATGTGTGTGTGTGATGCATGCCTACATGTGTGTGTGATGCATGCCTGCATGTGTGTGTGTGTGTGATGCATGCCTACATGTGTGTGTGTGTGTGATGCATGCCTACATGTGTGTGTGATGCATGCCTACATGTGTGTGTGATGCATGCCTACATGTGTGTGTGTGTGTGATGCATGCCTACATGTGTGTGTGATGCATGCCTACATGTGTGTGTGATGCATGCCTACATGTGTGTGTGATGCATGCCTACATGTGTGTGTGATGCATGCCTACATGTGTGTGTGATGCATGCCTACATGTGTGTGTGATGCATGCCTACATGTGTGTGTGATGCATGCCTACATGTGTGTGTGTGATGCATGCCTACATGTGTGTGTGTGTGTGATGCATGCCTACATGTGTGTGTGTGATGCATGCCTGATGCATGCCTGCATGTGTGTGTGATGCATGCCTGCATGTGTGTGTGTGTGTGATGCATGCCTACATGTGTGTGTGATGCATGCCTGCATGTGTGTGTGTGTGTGATGCATGCCTGCATGTGTGTGTGATGCATGCCTACATGTGTGTGTGATGCATGCCTGCATGTGTGTGTGATGCATGCCTACATGTGTGTGTGATGCATGCCTACATGTGTGTGTGATGCATGCCTACATGTGTGTGTGATGCATGCCTGCATGTGTGTGTGATGCATGCCTACATGTGTGTGTGATGCATGCCTGCATGTGTGTGTGATGCATGCCTACATGTGTGTGTGATGCATGCCTACATGTGTGTGTGATGCATGCCTACATGTGTGTGTGATGCATGCCTACATGTGTGTGTGATGCATGCCTACATGTGTGTGTGATGCATGCCTACATGTGTGTGTGATGCATGCCTACATGTGTGTGTGATGCATGCCTACATGTGTGTGTGATGCATGCCTGCATGTGTGTGTGATGCATGCCTACATGTGTGTGTGTGATGCATGCCTACATGTGTGTGTGATGCATGCCTACATGTGTGTGTGATGCATGCCTGCATGTGTGTGTGATGCATGCCTACATGTGTGTGTGATGCATGCCTACATGTGTGTGTGATGCATGCCTACATGTGTGTGTGATGCATGCCTACATGTGTGTGTGATGCATGCCTACATGTGTGTGTGTGATGCATGCCTACATGTGTGTGTGATGCATGCCTACATGCATGCCTACATGTGTGTGTGATGCATGCCTACATGTGTGTGTGATGCATGCCTACATGTGTGTGTGATGCATGCCTACATGTGTGTGTGATGCATGCCTACATGTGTGTGTGATGCATGCCTACATGTGTGTGTGATGCATGCCTACATGTGTGTGTGTGATGCATGCCTGCATGTGTGTGTGTGATGCATGCCTACATGTGTGTGTGTGATGCATGCCTGCATGTGTGTGTGATGCATGCCTACATGTGTGTGTGTGATGCATGCCTGCATGTGTGTGTGTGATGCATGCCTGCATATATGTGTGTGTGTGATGCATGCCTGCATATATGTGTGTGTGTGATGCATGCCTACATACGTGTGTGTGATGCATGCCTGCATATATGTGTGTGTGTGATGCATGCCTACATGTGTGTGTGATGCATGCCTGCATGTGTGTGTGATGCATGCCTACATGTGTGTGTGATGCATGCCTACATGTGTGTGTGATGCATGCCTACATGTGTGTGTGATGCATGCCTGCATGTGTGTGTGATGCATGCATGCCTACATGTGTGTGTGATGCATGCCTACATGTGTGTGTGATGCATGCCTACATGTGTGTGTGATGCATGCCTACATGTGTGTGTGATGCATGCCTACATGTGTGTGTGATGCATGCCTACATGTGTGTGTGATGCATGCCTACATATGTGTGTGTGTGTGATGCATGCCTGCATGTGTGTGTGTGTGTGATGCATGCCTACATGTGTGTGTGATGCATGCCTGCATGTGTGTGTGATGCATGCCTACATGTGTGTGTGATGCATGCCTACATGTGTGTGTGATGCATGCCTGCATGTGTGTGTGATGCATGCCTACATGTGTGTGTGATGCATGCCTACATGTGTGTGTGATGCATGCCTACATACGTGTGTGTGATGCATGCCTGCATATGTGTGTGTGTGTGATGCATGCCTGCATATATGTGTGTGTGTGATGCATCCCTGCATGTGTGTGTGATGCATGCCTGCATGTGTGTGTGTGTGATGCATGCCTGCATGTGTGTGTGTGTGATGCATGCCTGCATGTGTGTGTGATGCATGCCTGCATGTGTGTGTGTGTGTGATGCATGCCTACATGTGTGTGTGATGCATGCCTACATGTGTGTGTGATGCATGCCTACATGTGTGTGTGATGCATGCCTACATGTGTGTGTGATGCATGCCTACATGTGTGTGTGATGCATGCCTACATACGTGTGTGTGATGCATGCCTGCATATATGTGTGTGTGTGATGCATGCCTGCATATATGTGTGTGTGT
>NC_091301.1:11634241-11736741 GCF_038502225.1 Cherax quadricarinatus
AGGGGGAGATATAAGTAAAGTTTGGTAGGTGTGTAAGGAACTTGGCAGTAAGGCATCACCCAGCTTAATTATACAACATTGCCTACTTGGTGCAGAGAAAGGTAAACATTATTAGTTGCAACTTGACTAGATTAGTCTGGATTGACGTGAATTTTGGCAAATTTAACAAAAATATAATGAAAAAAAATACCTTAAAAAGTTGCCTTGATGCTGGTAAAGGTCTGCTCCAAGTAATCGGAGTTATTCCCGTTTCTTGGCTTAGGTCTGATTGTATCACCAAGGTGCAGCCCAATAAGTTTGCTTATTGGGGTCGTCTACAGTTTTACAGACTGCTACACAGCATAATGTTTGCGGTAAACATCAGTACTAAGATCTTAACACTAGTGGTTAATTATACTGAATTATCTTAGGATGGGTAACTAACAGTATCATTCCCCAGATTCCCCTTAGGATGAATAACCAACAGGATCACTCCCTGAATGTCCTAGTACCGCTTTTGTGGTTTACTCGCCATCATTGTAACATTTCCATTGGGAGTGATTATTCACAACAATTTAGAGTTGACTGTTGCTGCCAGCATTGAATGCTAGCGGTGTAGGGTTGACTGTTGGTACCAGCATTTGGTGTTTAGTGCCGTGCGTCGTGTAAGAGTAGTAGGGGGGACAAGCGGTGTGTCTTGTATCAGGTCTAATGGGCGAGCGTGCAACGTTGAGCTGCAAGTTACTAGAGGGGCCACCGCCGGACCCCCCTCACAGTCACCGCTCACAAATGGTCACTGCAGGGCCCTCCTCACAAATGGTCACTGAAGGGCCCTCACACCCCTTCAAGGTGCCTCAGTGCCAATGAAAGGCTCTTAATCCAGAAAAATGGCCCTCCTCACACATGGTCACTGACGGACCCCACATACATGACCACCGCCTGGCCCGCTTTACTCGCATAACCACCGCTGGACCCGCTTTACTCGCATGACCACCGCCGGGCCCGCTTTACTCGCATGACCACCGCCTGGCCTGCTTTACTCGCATGACCACCGCCGGGCCTGCTTTACTCGCATGACCACCGCCGGGCCCGCTTTACTCACCCCTCAAGGGAGGTTCCTTGACGCTGGTGAAGGGCTCTTGATATGAGGAATTGAATCTGTACTCCGGTTCCCTGAATTGAGCCTGAATACCTTCCATCTCTCCCCCCCCCACATGCGCTGTATAATCCTATAAGTTTAGCGCTCCCCCATAATTATAATTTACTCACATGACAATCGCTGGGCCAGCTTTACTCACATGACCACCGTCTGGCCCCTCTCGCACATGGCCACAACAAGTCTCGTAATAGCCACATCGTGTCTCCTAACCGCGTGCTCCGGTGGCCTGGTGGCTAAGGCTCCCGCTTCACACGGAGGGCCCGGGTTCGATTCCCGGCGGGTGGAAACATTTCGACACGTTTCTCTACACCTATTGTCCTGTTCACCTAGCAGCAAATAGGCACATGGGTGCTAGTCGACTGGTGTGGGTCGCATCCTGGGGACAAGATTGAGGACCCAATGGAAATAAGTTATACAGTCCTCGACGACGCACTGTCTTTCTTGGGTTATCATGGGTGGCTAACCCTCCGGGGTTAAAAATCCGAACGAAATCTTATCTTAACTTCCATCGGACTCCACCTAGCCACTGCTAGGTGGATTCTGTTAGAGGACGTTGCGCTCTTCCACACTGAACTGCATCTGCCACATTTTGGGCCACGACCACTTCCTATATTTATTTAACGCGGGGTAGGGTGATCCTGTTTGTATCAACGAATTTACTCTTGTAACTTTATTCCCACGTAAAGGTCATTAATATACACAAACAAAAAGAGACCCAAATCTGATCCTTGTGGAACGCTACATGCAACTCATATTCTGATTTCATCCCATTTATGCAAACGCTACTTAAGATTAGTCGCCGATGCTTCGATCCATGAGAGAGAACTTTTTCTCCAGTACCATGTGTTGCCATTCGTCTTCTGTGGAACTATCAAAAACCTTACTGAAATCCAGGTAAAAATTATCGTGATCCTCAAATGCTTTACTGAAGGTGGTTCACCAGATTTGTTGGGCAAGAATGGTCCTTCCTGGAGTCTACCTCTAAAGGTAGACTCCAGGTAGGGCATTCCGGGGACCCTTTGTGAATTCGTATTGAGATTCACAAATCAGACTACTGTATGCTCACTAATTTGGCTTATAAGATCGGATATTATTGAATCAAATAATTTTCATACAATTGAGATCTAGTGGTAATGTGATGGTATTAACTTGTTTGAAGATAGGAACTATACATAAATCTTCCGCATCTCTAGTACGACACCTGTTTGCGGTGACAGAATTAAAAAAAAGGCACAATACCGTGACTGGAGCAGTACCCAACCTTCATATAGGAGGCTTATGACGCTTCTGCTGTATAGCCCTTGTGGCTTAGGGCTTCTTTTTGATTATAATAATAATAATATGACGCTTCTGTCGGACTTGGATAAGTTAATGGTCTAAATTGAACTGAAACATCGTCATAAGTGATACTGTAATATGGAGAAATGGATATATGCAACGTCTGGGTATCTTTATTTTGTAGACTTGCCATTCCAGTGGCTTTATAACAATACAGGGACATAACGGAAGACTGTACAAAAAGAGGTAATCAGTTCCTCAGCCTAGGAGTAGATGTTGAGCACTGTAGTACCCACATGTTGCACATGTATCAAATTTATCGTCATATATATATATATATATATATATATATATATATATATATATATATATATATAGTGAAATAGCAGGCAAGTTAGCGGCTCACTAAGTTCCATCATGCACTTTAAGTACCTTTGAAAAAAGTTAGTCGGGGCTTGGGGAATTATTTTGCTTTAATCAGTCAACATGTTTGGTAACCATGCCCCTAGTGACTGATATTTCTAAATTTGTTTTTTCAAGACCTCTTTAATATTTAATTGCTTAGATATTTTTGTGTCATTAACAAGAGGACGGCACATTTCCAGATCATTATCAGTAAGCTGTCCAGATCTAGTTTTCTTTGTCGTGTATACCTAAAAGAATCTTTTCCTATTTGACCCGAATTACCTTGCAACTTTTAAGTCTCGTCTAGCTTTTTTATCATAATTTTTATTTTTTAATATGAAATTATTGCTCCGTAAGGCGATTTGTGATGCGCCTTTAAATTCCTCTCATCTCTGGCCCAGAGGTTTTAGTCTATCATTTATCCTGACCCTTTGAGTTTAGCGCTTGTTTTTTTATTATACCATTTATACATTTGGTAGATTAGAAAGTCGTATTAGCAGTTGTCTTCTTTACTGTTTGTAGGATCTTCGTTAGTCAGTAGCCGGGTTACCCCAGACACTGCATGGCAGATTCTCCTCCCTCGGTACATTTATAGTCTGAACATTAAAATGGTATAAAATACCGACAGATTGTTAGGTAAGACACATATGCAACAGTTAGGTATCTTTATTTCGAAACGTTTCGCCTACACAGTAGGCTTCTTCAGTGTTCAGTGGTCAGTCGCCAGTGTTCAGTGGTCAGTCGTCACGTGAGGTCACAGACCCTGAGCTGCTTTGGGGATTAGCGTGGACGGTTACAAAGCATGGCTTGCTTCTGCAGTGTTTTAAAAACTGAGTTTGGAGAGTTGAAGGAGGAGGTCTTGCTTCTCCAGGAGGAGATTAGGAGGCTGAAGGTCCACCTCAATGGGCCTGGGAGAGAGTGTGAGGTGGTTGGAGATGTGGGGAATGAGGCTTCTAGCAGTGAGGTGCAGTCTGTCTCTCACTGTGAGGAGGCTGTAGGTGGGGAGGTAGCAACGGGTACCAGCAGTGAGGTGCAGCCCAGCACCTGCTACAAGTGGCGAGTTGTTCACAGTAATGGGAGGCGCATCAGAGTAAGGAAAGTTAAGAGTGAAGATCTGAAGGTAGGAAATCGCTTCTCTGTTCTCCAGGATGAATGTACTTCAGTGGCCAGTGAAGGTAAGGGTACTACTGCCCCTGCTAATGAAGGTAAGCGCATTCTTGTGGTTGGTGACTCTCAGGTAAGATATGTTGACCGTGCTTTTTGTAATAGGAATAAAAAGATGAGAGATAGAGTGTGCTTCCCTGGAGCTGGTGTTGGGGACATTGTCAACAGACTGGATAATATCATGTCAGGTAATGGGAACAAGCCCATTATCTGTCTCAGTGCTGGTGGAAATGATATTGGGAAGGGTAGGAGAGAAGAGCTGCTAGATAAGTACAGGTCAGCTATAGATTTCATTAAGTCTAAGGGAGGGATCCCAATCATATGTAGCATCTTGCCTAGAAGGGGAGTAGGAAATGAATGGTTGTCTAGGGCAATTGGTGTAAATTGCTGGCTAGACAGATACTGCAAGGAACTTGCAATCCCATTCATTGACAACTGGAACAACTTTTATGGCAAACATGATATGTATGCAAGGGATGGGGTTCATCTCTCTGGGGCAGGGGTGGTAGCACTTGCAGACTCGATTGAGAAGGCCATTGGTGAAATGCCTATGATTTTAAACTGATGGAAGATAGAGGTATGGGTGTGTGTGGGAAACAAGCAGGTTGCAACACTAGGGTTGGAAACAGTAAATGTATAAAAGGCATTCAGCATGAAGTTATAAATAAAGACAATAGAACAGGTCAGAAAACAAAGGGGGACAGCAGAGGGCAGCAAGGGACTAGCTCCCTTAAGGTTTACTATACTAATAGCAGGAGTGTTAGAAATAAGATAGATGAGCTAAGATTAATTGCAAGTGCAGGAAACATAGATATTATTGCTATAACAGAGACCTGGCTCAATCTGAAAGATAGAGAGATGCCATCTGAATGTCACATACAAGGCTATAAATTATTCCACACTGACAGGGTCAACAGGAAAGGTGGTGGAGTAGCGATGTATGTCAGAGACAATTTAAATTGTTGTGTTAGACAAGATATTAAATTAGAAGCGTCAGCCACTGAATCTGTTTGGTTACAGCTTCTCGAGGGCCGAGAAAAACTAATTTTGGGTGTGATTTACAGGGCCCCAAATCTTGATAGGGAGTGCAGTAAACTTCTATGGGACGAAATTCGTAAGGCATCTACATACGAAAATGTTGTGCTAATGGGAGATTTCAACTATAGACAGATTGACTGGAGCAATTTGACAGGAAATTTAGAGTCGGGTGACTTTCTTGATACGATCCAGGATTGTTTTTTAAAACAGTTTGTGACAGAGCCAACTAGGGGAAATAACCTCCTTGACTTGGTTCTTGCCAGTAGGGAAACACTAATTAATAATCTTGAGGTTAATGATGAGCTTGGGGAGAGTGATCACAAATCACTCAGTTTTAACATATCATGGAATTCCCCTAATAATGGCAATCAAGTCTCCGTCCCTGACTTTCGCTTGGCTGATTTCATAGGACTGAAAAATTACTTAGGTGGGCTGAACTGGAATGACTTGACTAGGGGTCAGGTAGGTGGTGATGGTTGCCGATATGATGCTTTCCAGGGCATAGTTCTAGCTGCTCAGTCAAATTATGTTCCAAATAGGGAAATCAGATCAAACAAAAATGATCCTAAATGGATGAACAATAGATTAAAATATCTGATTGGTCAAAAGAGAGGCATATATAGGCAAATCAAAAGAGGAGAGGGGCAATTAAGAAATCGATATATTCAGTTAAAGAGAGAAATAAAAAAGGGAATTAGAAAAGCAAAAAGAGATTATGAGGTTAAAGTTGCAAGAGAATCGAAGACTAACCCAAAAGGATTCTTTCAGGTATACAGAAGTAAGATCAGGGACAAGATAGGCCCACTCAAAAGTTCCTCGGGTCAGCTCACTGACAGTGATAAGGAAATGTGTAGAATTTTTAACACATACTTCCTCTCAGTTTTTACACAGGAGGATACCAGTGATATTCCAGTAATGATAAATTATGTAGAACAGGACGATAATAAACTGTGCACTATTAGGGTCACAAGTGACATGGTCCTTAGGCAAATAGATAAATTAAAACCTAACAAATCCCCAGGCCCTGATGAACTGTATGCAAGGGTTCTAAAGGAATGTAAAGAGGAGCTTAGCACACCTTTGGCTAATCTTTTCAACATATCACTACAAACTGGCATGGTGCCAGATAAGTGGAAAATGGCAAATGTGATACCTATTTTCAAAACAGGTGACAGGTCCTTAGCTTCGAACTATAGACCAATAAGCCTAACCTCCATAGTGGGAAAATTTATGGAATCAATAATTGCCGAGGCAGTTCGTAGCCACCTTGAAAAGCATAAATTAATCAACGAATCTCAGCATGGTTTTACAAAGGGACGTTCCTGCCTTACGAATTTATTAACTTTTTTCACTAAGGTATTTGAGGAGGTAGATCATGGTAACGAATATGATATTGTGTATATGGACTTCAGTAAGGCTTTTGACAGGGTCCCACATCAGAGACTATTGAGGAAAATTAAAGCACATGGAATAGGAGGAGAAATTTTTTCCTGGATAGAGGCATGGTTGACAAATAGGCAGCAGAGAGTTTGCATAAATGGGGAGAAATCAGAGTGGGGAAGCGTCACGAGCGGTGTTCCACAGGGGTCAGTGTTGGGCCCCCTGCTGTTCACAATCTACATAAACGACATAGATGAGGGCATAAAGAGCGACATCGGCAAGTTTGCCGATGACACCAAAATAGGCCGTCGAATTCATTCTGACGAGGACATTCGAGCACTCCAGGAAGATTTGAATAGACTGATGCAGTGGTCGGAGAAGTGGCAGATGCAGTTTAATATAGACAAATGCAAAGTTCTAAATGTTGGACAGGACAATAACCATGCCACATATAAACTAAATAATGTAGATCTTAATATTACGGTTTGCGAAAAAGATTTAGGAGTTCTGGTTAGCAGTAATCTGAAACCAAGACAACAGTGCATAAGTGTTCGCAATAAAGCTAATAGAATCCTTGGCTTCATATCAAGAAGCATAAATAATAGGAGTCCTCAGGTTGTTCTTCAACTCTATACATCCTTGGTTAGGCCTCATTTAGATTATGCTGCACAGTTTTGGTCACCGTATTACAGAATGGATATAAATTCTCTGGAAAATGTACAAAGGAGGATGACAAAGATGATCCCATGTATCAGAAACCTTCCCTATGAGGATAGACTAAGGGCCCTGAAACTGCACTCTCTAGAAAGACGTAGAATTAGGGGGGATATGATTGAGGTTTATAAGTGGAAGACAGGAATAAATAAAGGGGATGTAAATAGTGTGCTGATAATATCTAGCCTAGACAGGACTCGCAGCAACGGTTTTAAGTTGGAAAAATTCAGATTCAGGAGGGATATAGGAAAGTACTGGTTTGGTAATAGAGTTGTGGATGAGTGGAACAAACTCCCAAGTACCGTTATAGAGGCCAGAACGTTGTGTAGCTTTAAAAATAGGTTGGATAAATACATGAGTAGATGTGGGTGGGTGTGAGTTAGACCTGATAGCTTGTGCTAACGGGTCGGTTGCCGTGTTCCTCCCTTGAGTCAATGTGACCTGACCTGACTAGGTTGGGTGCATTGGCTTAAGCCGGTAGGGACTTGGACCTGCCTCGCATGGGCCAGTAGGCCTTCTGCAGTGTTCCTTCGTTCTTATGTTCTTATGTTCTTATGAGTACAGAAAAGTTGATAGAAGCCTACTGTGTAGGCGAAACGTTTCGAAATAAAGATACCTAACTGTTGCATATGTGTCTTACCTAACATTTATAGTCTGCACAGCCACAGTCTGGAAACTTTATTGTAGATCCTCCAGTTTACTTCCAGGTAATGTTTAGGGTAATAAGCTTTGTGATCACTTGCGCCCAGTTCTTCAGTAATCTGTTAGTCTGCCCGAAATGCCCCGGCATGATAGTGGCTTTGTTTGTACTTAAATCAATATTGTAATTACACATTGTAACCTTTCCAAAGAAATAAAATCTATATCTTTAGGGTCTGCAAAAAAAAAAAAAAGGGTAAAGCAGTTTATTCGTTCTGGTTCAGATAAGTTATGGAATACTAAGAAGTCATTAGGACTCAAACTTCCTAATAAAAAATAAGCAGTCCAGTCATTGTGGGTAAAATAAAAATGCTCTGCAATTACATTATCGTAGCGCGAAGCTGTAAGATTTCCGTCTCCAGAAAATTGTCTTAATCCGCCGTCCAGGCGCAGTCACCATTGAATACTTAACATCCTTTTTTTTTTTTCTTTAGAAAACTATCGTGATTGTGTCTGTTCCTAGTTACTCTCACTTGTTTAATCCAAGTCCAGTTCGCACCTAGCTCTGATACTGTTTTCATAATAAATATGCTGAGAATTTTTGTTTTCCTCCTCCCCCCTCCCGTATCCCGTTCATGTTTAACTTTCCTCTGTTTTTGATGATTGTATTATTGCCCGGTGTGTGTGTGTGTGTGTGTGTGTGTGTGTGTGTGTGTGTGTGTGTGTGTTACACCGCCTGGCCTAGACACACATGGCATTGCTGGCCCTCTATTACCAGCGCCGGGATCCTTCACATGACCACCGACGGGCCCCCCCTCGCATGACCACCGACGGGCCCCCCTGACATGACCACCGACGGGCCCCCCTGACATGACCACCGACGGGCCCCCCTGACATGACCACCGACGGGCCCCCCTTACATGACCACCGACGGGCCCCCTAACATGACTACCGACGGGCCCTCACATGACCACCGACGGGCCCCCCTCACATGACCACCGATGGGCGGCCCCTCACATACCTGACTATGGACTGGCGATGACACAAGCACATAACCGGAGCGATACAAGACCTTAAGACAGGGCAACGAGCACAGCTCGTGGGCAGCGGCGGCGGTGGCAGCAGCGGCGGCGGCGGCGGTGGCAGCAGCGGCGGCGGCGGTGGCAGCAGCGGCGGCGGCAGCAGCGGCGGCGGCGGTGGCAGCAGCGGCGGCGGCGGTGGCAGCGGCGGCGGCGGCAGCAGCGGCGGCGGCGGCGGCGGCAGCAGCAGCAGCAGCAGCAGCGACAGCAGCAGCGACAGCAGCAGCGACGGCAGCAGCAGCAGCAGCAGCGACGGCAGCAGCAGCAGCAGCAGCAGCAGCAGCAGCAGCAGCAGCAGCAGCAGCTCAACAACCTCCGCTAGGGTGAATGTCCCACCACTCGCTCCCTGCCTACCAAATCTGGGACCAGTGTCTTCTCCATCCTATATACAGACTACCAAGACATAAAATTAAGTTACTAAGACAGAAACATTAGAGGAACATTGTATCAGACCTGGCAAGTTACACTCGCACCCATCCACACCCACTCGTGTAGCTCACCAACCTATATGGAAGAAAAGACACGTTTCCTTTAATATAATTATACGTGTCTTCATATTGTCGGTATCACCACACTGCACTCCCACCTGTCCCTCCTATACTTAAAACTACCCAAAAGTACCCAATGGAAATAAGTCACTCTGGCTTTTTTGGGGGGGTTTCCTGGGTTCTCTACACATATGCTGTTATGTGTGATAATCTATGTAGCTGTATTTGTGTATACCTGAATAAACTTAAAATATTCATTTCAGTGACGCAATTAAATATGTTCTAGAGAAAGTTCCCATGATTAAGTCCGTCTCGAAATGAAGTGATTGAATTGATGCAGTATCATTACAAATGAATTGGTGTGGTAGTATCAGTACAAACGAATTGACGAAGTAGTATCAGTGCAAATGAATTGATGCAGTAGTATCAGTACAACATATATTTGTTTAGTGTTGAGGTAGAGTTGCTAGTGTTTCTTGCGTGTCTCGTGCATAAGATGACTGGCAAATTTTACAAACCTCTACTTACATTCAGCATAATATACGTTTACTCTCCTTTATGTGTTTCTTGGTAGTTTCTATAGCCGTATTTTTTTTCTTTGGGCAGGACAGAGACCAGTCCACTGGGTCAGTGATCCCGGTAACATTAACAGATTATTTTAAACACCTACCTAGACGAAACTTTTAAAATCTTGTGCTAGGCTTGTCAGATTAGTTGGACCAAGTGTCAGTAGGTGTAGCTATAATGGTAGTCAGCGCTGTATAGCCCTTGTGGCTTAGCGCTTCTTTTTGATTATAATAATAATGGCCCTAAGGTAAGGTACTCTGGGTCTGAATGACACAAGGTAGGTAGATGGATTTTTCAAGTGTCTAACAGAACACAAGTAGTAGTAGTAAATAGCAAAATCCAGCATCACCAAGGTAAAGCCTCGGTACCCTACGGCTATAAGGATAAGAAACAGCAGAGGTGCCAGGACAGTCCTGGCACCTCTGCTGTTTCTTATGCTTATAGAAAACGTAGATAAAAAAACCCTCACAGTTTTGTGTCATTTGAAGATTAACACAAAAATAAGCATGAAAGTCACTTCGGTAGAAGACAAAAAAAATGGGCAGTGGAGAACATGGTGTTCATTGGTGATAAGTTCTAGCTGCTTAGGTATGGAAAGAATGAATTCAAAAGGGACACTATACAAATTCAAGAGAACGAAAGAGACAGGTGAAAGATCTGGGAGTAATTATATCAGCTGACCTTTCAAAGAGCACAGTAGGACAAAGACCACGATAACCGGGAAGACGAAGGGGTGGATAATGAGAACTTTCAAAACAAGAGAAATAGCACCAGTGGTAACACTATAGATCGCTTGTGCTCTCTCATTTTGAATATCGGTCAGTGTGACGCCCCCATTCAGGGCAGGTGAGAGGTCAAAACTAAAACAGATTTACGGTCTGGAAAATAAACAGTGAAAAGCAAGGGTGCGGTGGGCACAAGACTATTCAACATCGTACCAGAAGATATCAGAAACACTGCTGGAACAAGTGCAGAAGCCTTCATGAGAAAACTGGGCAAGTATCTTTATCAGGTGCTTGATCAGCCAGGCTGTGATGAAGATGTGGGGCAGCGGTCCTCCAGCAGCAACAACCTGGTTGATCAGGCTCTAGCACCAGACGAGCCTGGCCCATGGCCGGGCTCAGGGAATAGTAAGACTCGAAACTCATCAAAGGTAAGGTATGCACAGAGCCAGTAAAACATTTAAATTACCTGGGATGCCTCTACCTAAATATGTATTCACTGGAGTGAAGGAGCGAGATCTGATAATATATATCCTGAAAGTTCTTGAGGGTCTTGTCCCAGACCTTCACACTGCCCTAACATACTGGAGTGAAAGATATGGACGGGACAAAATAAACCCCCCAAAAAAGGAAGGGTGTGGTGGGCACAAGGGAACTCTGTATCAACGTCTGTGGCCCTAGACTATTCAACATCTTAAATAACAAAAAAAGGCACAATACCGTGACTGGAACGATACACAAATAACCCGCACATAAAAGAGAGAAGCTTACGAAGACGTTCCCCTCAAGGAAGGTTCCTTGATGTTGGTGAGGGGCTCTTGATTTAGGGAATTGGATCTGTGCTCCAGTTCCCCGAATTAAGCCTGAATGCCTTCCACATCCCCCCCCCAGGCGCTGTATAATCCTCCGGGTTTAGCGCTTCCCCCTTGATTATAATAATAATAATAATTACGAAGACGTTTCGGTCCGACTTGGACCATTTACAAAGTCACACTAGCCAGAAGTGGAGCAGGTGCCCGGGTGTTGCGCATGTGTCTTAATTTCATCTTGTCGGTATTATATACCATTCTTGTACTACTACCACCACTACCTCTTCCTGCCTATATATACCCGTCCTGCTCCACTTCTGGTTAGTGTTACTTTGTAAATGGTCCAAGTCGGACCGAAACGTCGTCGTAAGCTTCTCTCTTTTATGTGCGGGTTATTTGTGTATTCATCATCTTACCAGAATGTCAAACACTGCTGGGACAAGTATAGGAGTCTTCAAGATCAACCAGACTGTGATGGATGCGGTTCAGTGGGCCACCACCAGCAACAGCCTGGTTGATCAGGCAAGCATCAGTCGATCCTGGCCCAAGGCCGGGCTCTGGGAGTATAAAGAAAATCGGACTTCGTCCAAGGTAAAAGTATTCCCTTCCTTGCATCAAGCCTAATTGCCTCCCATTCCCTAGGCTTTGTATAAGTCGTACGTGTTTAGCGCTTCCCCACGAATATAATATAGTTGACGTAGCTATTACCAGAATACACTTTAAAGGGTTCTGAGCATACGCACTGTCGAAGAGGTGGAGCAGGCCGCGGTAAACCCCCTCGTGTGGAAAGCCTATTAGTGAGCATTTGTTTGATGTGTCTTGGTGTCGCAGCGGTGGGCTGGGCCAGTTTGTGTGCGTTCTATCTGCCTTTTAAACCAGAAGCCGATTTGTGCACTTATCTCTCTCTCTCTCCGAAATTCTGTGTGATAGTGTATGTTCTCTCTTGTGGTTTAGAATGAGAGGAGAGCAACTGCAGCATGTTTGGAAGATGTTTCTGTGCTGGGACCTTGATTCATGTCCCGGGAGAATGAGAGGAGAGCACTACATGTTAGGAAGAGTTTCTGTGCTGGGATCTTGATTCATGTCCCGGGAGACAAATATTTTCTAACGTGTCTTAGTATTTGTTTACTTGTCTTTTATAAAAGTTGTACCACTAGGTGTCCGGTGTCCATTTCTCTTCTGCTTGTTTGCTATACCTGAAGGATATCTTATTGTTTTTAGAGGTCAATACTCCCGTGACCTGGTCCCAAACTAACCCGCCTGGTGGATCAGAGCCTTATCAACCAGGCTGTTACTGCTGGCCGCACGCAGTCCGAGTTGAGGAATTTACCAAGTTCCCCCTTGAAGACAGCCGGGGGTCTGTTGGAGGGCGCTGAACAGTCTTAGGCCCTTTACACTTAATATCTTTTAGTGTACTCATAGCTTCCCTGCTTTTCATTAGGGTATATTTTGCAACGTCTGTATAGCCTCTTGTTTTTGTGGGACATGATTTCTTTGCGCAGATTTGGGTGTGAATTATGATGCATCGTTTTCCTCTCGGTTGTTGCAAGGAATACAGGTCGTTTGACTTAGACATTCTCAGTAGTATTCTAGTCTAGAGAAAATAAGTGATTTAGATGACCATCATTGGCTTACCATCATATATTTTGATTAGCGCTTTTTTTTCTATTTTTATGTTTTGAAGATTCTAGTTATCCATTACATTATTTACCTCGCTGTTGGTAACATTGTTGTGGTTCTTAAAAGTGAGATCCTATGACATTATCACTCCCAAGGCCTTTACATTTATCGCATTATTGTATGCTCCTTTCTAGCTTTTATTTCCTCAGTTGTTCCATTAATGATAGGTTTGAATCCTTTTAAAGATTAGTTTGTGTGTTATTAATGTATACGAGGATTCATACATTTTTAGTTACACGATAAGCTTTTATGTTCTTAAACGGTAGTAAGTTTTGAGAAGCTTTTCGTAATCATACGTAGTAGGTAGGTTCCAGGGAAGTACTAGTCTCTTGTCATACAAGTGTGAAGCAGGTAATATGGAAACAGCAGCCATTCATGGAGGTAGTGTCGTCCTAGTTCTCTGAACCATTTATTTACATTCCTGTTGTAGGTACTTACGCATGTGCTGTTGTAGGTACTTACGCAGGTGCTGTGTAGGTACTTACGCAGGTGCTGTGTAGGTACTTTCGCAGGTGCTGTTGTAGGTACTTACGCAGGTGCTGGAGGACCAACCCGTAAAATTTAGATATCACACGGAACGTTTATCATAGGGAGCGCTGAACCCATAGGGATTGTGCAGCTCCTGTGTGTGGGGGGGATGGAAGGCATTCAGACTTAATGCAAATCCAATTCCCTAGATCAGGAGCCCCTCACCAACATCAAGGAACCTCCCTTGAATGGCCACACAACATCAAGGAACCTCCCAAGAATGTCCACACAACAGCTGATGTAACCCGGGGAGTAGATCCATGCGATACCTTATATCGGAAAAAAAAGTGCATTGCAAGACTTAAGTAGATGTAACTTGGACTTTACTAACTTAGGCCAGTGAGTGACTTGCCTAGTATGGACCAGTAGGCTTGTTGCAGTGCTCCTTCTGTCTTATGTTCTTAAGACTATCGGGATTACGTTTCGCTTATTCTGCACGTGGTCGTGGTACCTGTGAACATTACTGGATAAAGCCCATTCATTGGGCTTTATCCAGTAATGGGCTTTATTAATCACTTTATAAAGCCCATTCATTGGGCTTTGTAAAGTGATTAAAGCCCAGCGTGTGGGTGAAACGTCTGCATTTGTGTTTTTCCTTCATGCCAATGTTTTATCCTTCTCTCCACTGCACCCCGGCATAACTTCCAGTGTTTACCCGAGGAAACTGTCATGGAAGACTGTATTGCCAACTGCTGTGGAAATAATGTGGTTTTAAATTAAGCGTTTATTAGGCTTTGATGCCTAAGTATTGAGAGTGATGATGGCGTCTTCCAAGGAGAGGGTTAAAATCTTTTTGCTCTTTCTTAAATAGATCTGAATTGGACCTGACTAGTTTAGGCCAGTAGCTGACCTGGACCTTCTTAGCATGGACTAGTAGACCTGCTGCAGTGCTTCTTTATGTTCTATGTTCTAAATGTTATACATTTTGAAAAGTTCACGTTTTGTTATTTGTTCCGTGAACACGTAAGATGAAATGTAAATCTATATACACTTTGTCTTTTGGTATGTGTGTGTGTTTGTGTGTGTGTTTAATATTCCTGTAATACAGTGTTTTTCCCATTTAGAAAGCCTGGTCTGAGACTAGACCACGGGGGCGATGATCCCCGGAAACATTAAGAGAGAAGCTTGAGGAGAGCGGCAGTAGTGAGGGCACACACTTGACATTTGAAGACAAGCATTGTCAATACTGCACGTCTCCGCCCGTATTATTTACGCTAGAGTTATCCGTTTTCGTTAATAACATGTGGAAACTCGCCAGCTAGAATATCTTTTTATCGGAATAATTGAAGACCGATATTCTGATATAATGGAAAAGACGCCGACGTAAATGCCTGCCCGACTGCCTTCCCATCCCCATCCACTAGCACCCCAGGATAGTGGAAGGCTGCCTTTCCCCCATTAGCGCTGCGGGGTTGTGGGAGGCTGCCTTCCCCTCCTCTGGCACTCCGGGGTTGTGGGAGGCTGCCTTCCCCTCCTCTAGCACTCCGGGGTTGTGGGAGGCTGCCTTCTCCCCCCACTAGCACCCCGGAGTTGCGGGAGGCTTCCTTTCCCCCACCAGCACCCCCCTGGGTTGTGGGAGGCTGCCTTTCCCCCAATGGAGCCCCGGGGTTGTGGGAGGCTGCCTTCACTCCACTAACCCCCTTGGGTTGTGGGAAGCTGCCTTCCCCCACTAGCACTCCGGGGTTGTGGGAGGCTGCCTTCCCATCACTAGCACCCCGGGGTTGTGAGAAGCTGCCTTCACTACACTAACACCTCGGGGTTGTGGGAGGCTGGCTAGCTTTGTCATAAGAACTTAACACTTACAGGACGGGTCTTGTGATGATCCGCTCTGTAGACCTGTTGGTGGACAGAGGGAGGACCTCTGCTAGCTTAGTGGTCCAGCCCGCAACATATTAAAAGTCACGTTTTTAGCACGGACTACGTTAAGAAAAGGAAATCAGTGAATTAAAGGTAAGGTACATGAAAGATGACTGAAAGCCTGGCAGTGTGTGTGTAGTGGTGACCCACTCGGCTGTGTCAAGTACCAATACACCTGCCGGTCTGCGACATCAACCCGGACAACGTTAAATCCAGTATAAATTCCCGACTTGAGTCGTGTCTTCCGAGTAAATAATACCATCGACTCTCATCAACCACATCAATATGTTATGTAGAAACATGCATTCCCCCCCCCCCTCTTTGCAACCGCTCATCCGAGATTGGACGGTTTTATAAATCGAGTGTGAGGTTGTGTATCGCTCAAGATGCAGAGATCATGATTTTCCTCTCCCCGTGATCCTCGTGCGGTGTCCCAAACCCAAAGAAACAAGACGGGAGGTTGCCGGAACTCCCCGGCTAGTCGAGATTGCAATATGAGCTTCGATGACGCAGTAACGGGGTTCGATACCCAACTGGAGGAGTAATAAAAATGAAGAAGGGAGAACTTTCTATAAAGCTGTGTTTCACATTATTGCGCGGCACAAAAATATTTACGCACCGCCCAGGTTTATCTGGCGGAGGTGGGGGGGACAGGGGCAGGGAGGCATTTAGAAACAGGAGGCGCATAGTGATGAGCCTGTTGGTCCATTCTAGGCCTACTGGTAAACCAGGAGTGACAGTTGACCCACTCCCCTCTCACGAGGGAAAACAGTTGAACTCTTTACGAAGGGAGGCAGTTGAACTACCCTTACGAGGGGAGGCAGTTGAACTACCCTTACGAGGGGAGGCAGTTGAACCAGCCTCACAAGGGGAAATAGTTGAACCCCTCATGAGGGGAAACAGTTGAACCCCTCATGAGGGGAAACAGTTGAACCCCTCATGAGGGGAAACAGTTGAACCCCTCATGAGGGGAAACAGTTGGCTTCTTACGAGCGTAAACAGTTGACCCCCTTCACAGGTCACCTCACTATTTTTTTTTTGTATTAAAACATATTTTATCTCGGAATTAAAACGTTTTTTAACTTAAAACTTATTTTACCTCATTTTTAACTTAAAACTTTTTATTTCATTGTTTTTAATTAAAACGTATTTGACTTCACTATTTTTTTATTAAAACGTATTTTCTCTTTTTTTTTACTTCGAATTTTATTAATTGTTTCTTATTTTTAATTCAGTTAATTTCTTTTCGGTACGCAACAGTTTCTTGGTCATCAGTCTGCGCTGTATGACCCTTGAAGGTTTAGCGCTTCTTTTAATTATAATTTGGTCGGTGTTTCTGTGCCAAAACTTGTGGCTTAGCGCTTCTTTTTTGATTATAATAATAATCTGTGCCAAAAAAAAGGTTTCCAGATCTCTATAATGTACATTGCTGTCAATAGATTATGCCACAGTGCACACATACATTGCACTAATATATCGGTGTTCTCACACGGTGCAGTTGTGCAACACCATCTGCATCGCACCACATTACACGTCAAGGCTTTTATTGCAGAGACAATCATATTCCTCACCCAGACTTGTTCACGTGTTTACCATCACTCTCTCTCTCTCTCTCTCTCTCTCTCTCTCTCTCTCTCTCTCTCTCTCTCTCTCTCTCTTTCTTTCTTTCTCTCTCTCTCTCTCCCTCCCTCCCTCCCTCCCAGATAAGCACTATATCTTCCATTGCTAACGATACTAGAATTTACATGAGTGTCATCCATTGAGGACGCAGTAAATCTTCTATTGGATATAAACCAAGTCGTCCAGTGGGCGGCAGAGAACAGCATGAAGTTCAAGAGCATATTTCAGTTACTCCGTTATGGAAAACTTGAGAAAATAAAAGCCACATTGGAGTATAAAACAAATTCTAACCGCACAAATAGAACGGTAAACTGGTGTGAAGGACCTGGGAGTGATAATGTCAGAGGATCTCACCTTCAAACATCGCAAGTGTCATTATCGCAGCTGCCAGGAAAAATGATAGGTTGGATAACGAGAACCTTCAAAACAAGGGATGCCAAGCCAGTGATGATCTTTAAATCATTTCTCTAGGCTGGAATACTGTTACTGGGAACGTTTGAAGTCCCTTGACCTGTATTCTTAGACCCCTCAAGGAAGGTTTCCTGATGTTGGTGAGGGGCTCTTGATCTAGGGAATTGGATCTGTGCTCCAGTTCCCTGAATTAAGCCTGAATACCTTCCACATCTCCCCCACAGGCGCTGCATAATCCTACGGGTTTAGCGCTCCCCCCTTGATTATAATAATGTATTCTTAGAACGCAAGTGAAGAAATATGAATCGTAATTTAAACCTGGAAAAATCCTAGGAGGACTTGTCCCAAATCTGCACATAGAAATCAATTCCTACGAAAGCAAAGCCTAGGCAGACGATGCAACAAATACCCTATAAAAAAAGGGGGGGGGGGCGTGAGTACACTTCAGAGAAAACACTAAGTGACAGGTGCCCAAGACTAAGATAGGTCAACAGCATCCCATAAAACATAAGGGTGAGGTTACCAGTAGATCTCTGACTGTCTTCAAGAAGGATCTGGACAGATACCCAAAGTCAGTACCAGACCAGCCGGGCTGTGGTTCGTACGTTGTATTGCGTGCGGCCAGCAGTAACAGCCTGGTTACACAGGCCCTGATCAACTGGGAGGCCTGTTCGAGGACCGGGCCGTGGGGCCGTTGACTCTCCCCTCCCCAGAACAACCTCCAGGTAGGGAAACATGGCAAGCTTTTGTTCCCACTATATAACTATGTAAAATAGGACAGCAGCACATTGGGGATGTATCCCACTTGGTTAAACACCGAGAAAACTCTGCCCTTTCTTCCGTCTTTCTCCTTCCTATCCTCCTCTCTCTCCCTCTCTTCCCTACTTTCCTCTCCCTCTCCCTTCCCTTCCTTCCTCTCCCTCTCTCTCTTCCCTACTTTCCTCTTCTTCCCCCTCCCTCTCTTCCCTAACCTTAACATTGTCTCTAGACCCTTTACATGATGTCGAATCAGACCAACTTTTCCAACCTCGTAGCTTGGGTTTAGACCAACTTTTCCTAGCGCCTAGCTCTGGTTTAGATGATATATTTATCACCAAGATGGCGTCCGTTTCAGACCACAGGCTTTCCCCAACATGACGTCAATTTTAAACAGCATTATTTCTTGATCGCGGCGATTTACAGGGCAATCTGCTCGCAGAGTGACGCTTCAGAACACAATCTTTTGCCGGAAACGGCGGCCTCCCCTAGTTGTCGTAGGAAGAGAAAGAAAAATAAGAGACGGAGGAGAAACAGGCAGGGAGAGAATCGGGTAAAAAACAGGAGGGACGGAAGATGGGGGGAGGGAAGAGGACGAAATTAGTTGAGCAAATGAAATCGCTGGCCCATAGATGGCCACACCTGCATCTTATTCCCTGTTTGCGTGTCTCATAATAATAAAAAGGCTTTCAAATGAGCTGTGGTAGGTAACGGCTCAGCTTGTAAATAAAGGTCGGAACTCGTAACTTAAACTTGTAAAACCATTGTGTAAATAAGTAAAAGAAAAAAAAGGCATGGGGAAGGAAAGCAAGAAGGGTCCTAGAAGAGAGAAGGGGAGTAAACAGAAGGTATCAGGGTGAAGGAAATGAAAGGTGAAAAATTAGACACTTGTGGAACATCTGGGTATCTTTATTTGTAGACGTTTCGCCATCCAGTGGCTTTATCAATACAAATTCAAGGACATGATGGAGAGACACTAGAACTATATAAAAAGGATGAGGTAATGAGTCCTTCAGGTAAGGCTGAGTGACTGATTACCTCATCTACAGTCTTCCCACTGTCCTTGAATTTGTATTGATAAAGCCACTGGATGGCGAACCGTCTACAAATAAAGATATCCAGATGTTGCACATGTGTCTAATTCTTCATTTTGTCGGTACTGTATACCATTCATATACAAAGAAAATGTAAAGAGGAAAGGCAGGGAAAAGAAGTTGCGCTGGAGGACGGACGGGTGAGGGAGGGAAACAGGGGATGATGACAAAGAAGAGGGAATAGTCGGAGCGAGAGAGAGAGAGAGAGAGAGAAGGGGGGGAGGGGGCCTAGGGAGCGGACAACACGTTATGTAAACCAGAGTGATCATTCGCTCTTCCCTCTCGTTGAAATTGTCGATTGATTGTAGGGGTCTGGCGTGGATGTGGGCCGCCTCAGCTCCGCTACTTTACCTTATTACACCCCTCGTACTCTTAGTTTTTTCTCGGTATATTTGTGTTTATTTCACAAAATTAGGAGCGCCCACAGTGTGCCGGTTACATTGTGGGAACCTCCGCGGTGTACTGTTAAAGCTGTACATGTCTAAATTTTCATCTCGTCGGTATTGTATACCATTCATGTACATTATTATTATTATTATTATTATATTCAAGGGGGGAATCGCTAAACCCGGAGGATTATACAGCCCATTCATGTACAACTTGCCAGATACTGCAACATCATGGAACCTTCTTCACGGCTACTAATACTACCATACCACTAACCCATCCCTTGGATATGACTTCTTCTGGGGAATCCCACCTACCAGTGACTATGCCCTCGTCTGTTACCCGTCCCTTTCCACCTGACGCCAATATATAAGTGCCAGTCTTCTTGCCTATGCTCAGGAGTGCAGTGGACAGGTGAAGTAGCAGCAGCGGCAACACACAGCAAGAGGCATTCTTGAGCTTCCCTAGCGCTCGGGCTTAGTGCCCAAAGCTGAGGTTTAGCTCCAAAATCATTCTGTAGTTCTTGCTGCCTTTGCACCTCCTGACATCGTCAGCTGCTGTGCAGCTGCCGCACCCTTCGAGCTCAGTGTGGGCGGGGTTTGTGGCAACCCAACCCCTCAGGGAAGGTTCCTTGATGTTGGTGAGGGGCTCTTGATTTAGGGAATTGGATCTGTGCTCCAGTTCCCCGAATTAAGCCTGAATGCCTTCCACATCCCCCCCTGGCACTGTATAATCCTACGGGTTTAGCGCTTCCCCTTTGATTATAATAATAATACGGGTTTAGTGCTTCCCTTTGATTATAATAATAATAATAATAATAATAATGTGGCAACCCAAGGTGCCTAGCTTCTCCCTCTGAGCCCCATGGGGGCGGGTAATGAGGCTAGGCCTGGGGACAGCTGGTCCCAGAAAATGAGGAGGTACTTGTACCTCCTCCCTTGGCAGACACAGACATTGGTCTGAGACATTCCCATGACAGGAACTCAAGGCAGGGCCACCTCTTGAAAAAGACCCGAGCCGGGCGATTATACCGGCGAATCTACTACTTACCTTGCTGTATAGCCCTTGTGGCTTAGCGCTTCTTTTTGATTATAATAATAATAATACTACTTACCTTGCCTGTGCTCCAGAATCTTCACGACTACGGTGCTCTTCACACCAACCCCAAGGCTGAGGGACTGATTACCTCATCTTTTGTATATAGCTCTTCTGTCTTCCAGTCATGTCCTTGAATTTGTATTGATAAAGCCACTGGATGGTGAAACGTCTACAATAGAGAGACCCAGATGTTGCACGTGTCTAAATTTTCACTGTTAAGCTGTTGCTACGGGTCACATGGTGGGAACACCCGCAGTGTGTGTGTAGCTAATTTGTCAATGAGTGTTACATTGTGAGAACAAAATTAAGCTGTATCCCCTGCCATAGATCACCACACAGGATGGGTTGTATACATGAGGGGATGAAATGTGTCAGCCTGAGCTGCGAGACTTCCGTAGGGCGGTGAGTATATCGTCAAACATTCCATTGTGTGATAAATGAGAGACTTGTGCAACATTTGGGTATCTTTATTCTGGATACATTTCGTCAGCCAGTGTCTTCTTCAGTCCAATACTGAGAAGGGTATATTGAACTGAAAAAGCCACTGGCTGGCGAAACGTTTCCAGAATAAAGATTACGCAAACTTTAATGGTACTTCCTCTAGCACTCCTCACAGCCCTTTCTAACTCTACCCCAGCTATCTTCTCCGCATAAGCGGTAAACCCCAGCAATGGGTCTACCGCCTGGTTTTGATTATAATCCAGACTAAAGATATCCAGATGTTGCGTAAGTTTATCAACTTGTCGGTTTTCTAAAACCATTTATGCAAAATTTCAGTGTATGCTTAGTAGCTATGGGAGCTTCCAGAGGCTCGCTTCCAGCCTAGCAGAAGTTGCTGTCACTTTGGTCAGTGAGATGAAGTTGGGGAGAATGCGAAAACTAAGTGATAAACGAAAAATGCAAGGATTGCCAGAGAGAATGGAGGAGTAAGGTGAAGAAAGGAGGATAACTGGGTATATTACAGCGAAGAATAAGAGGAGGGAAATTGCCAGTCACTTGTTAGATGTAATAAACAGGATCGAATGCTTTTCAACACCCTCTGACTAATATAAGTGATATACAAGGCCGTAAGACACATGGGTACGACACACGTGTACCTCTTACAGTCTTCGCTCTTGTAAAGCGGATGTATATGATGTTAGAAACAGCTATATTGTTTATGTATGTAGACAGCGGTTGCTGTCGTAAAATATAGTAAACTGAGATTATTATTAATGCCTGTTATTATTATTATTATTATTACTTATTGTTTGTTATTATTATTTTATTATTATTAATATCAGTAATAGGTTAAATCTGTAAGAGGTCATAAGCAACCTGTGAAATGCAAGATAATTTGTTCCAAGGAAATGGAGAGTAAATAATTATTTAGATTAATGCCCCTTCACCATCCTCAAGGGTCTATAACCCCATTAAGGGGTTGTAGACCCCATAAGGGGCTGTAGACCCTTAAATTATGTGTAAGGGGAAAACAGCACGAGAGCCTAGCACTCCCCCCTAACCCCCCTCTTCAGGGGAGGTGCCTTGATACTGCTTAAGGGGTCTTGATCCAGGAAACTAATTACCTTCCATTCCCCAGGCGATGAACTACCCTTATGGGTTTGACGCTTCCCCATGAATGGGACGTCCTCGACTCTTAAAATCTTTAGGGAATTGTGAAGCACCTGCGTCCGAGGCCACACCTGGGGGTCACTGGCCACAACACCTGCCGAGGTCACACCTGGAGCAGAGGCCCTACACCTGGGGGTTTGTCACTCAACCTGCAGGTTTGACACTATCAGCCTGCAAGTTTGGCACTGTTAACCTGCGGGTTGGACACTTGTCAACCCGCGGGTTTGGCACTGTCAATCTGCAAGTTTGGCACTGTCAGCCTGCAAGTTTGGCACTGTCAACCTGCAAGTTTGGCACTATCAACCTGCAAGTTTGGCACTATCAACCTGCAAGTTTGGCACAGTGAAATTGAGAAATAATCTCAGTGTTACATACGCCACTCGCTCCTTTGTTTTCCCTCTCACTGACTGTCGTGCTTCACCTCGACACTGCGTATTGTGTTATTAGTTTAGTGTTTCAGACTCTGCCACTAGAACTGTGGATCAGTTCCTCACTTGTTACATAATTTTTTCGCATAGTTTTTATTTGTGTATGTGGGGGGGGGGGGTTACGTGCAGGATTTCCTTCCAGCTTTGCTTACCCGGAATCTATCTCAAATCCTTTTCTGTAGTTTATTGCGTTTTTTTCGGGTGTTGTGTGTTTCAAAAGTCTTGACAGTGTGTTGCACATCAAGTCTTGATAAGTGTTTTGCAGGTCAACAGTCATGACAACGTGTTGCAGATCAACAAGTCATGACAGCGTGTTGGAGATCAAGTCATAACAATGTGTTGCAGATCAACAAGTCATGACAGCGTGTTGGAGATCAACAAGCCATGATAGCGTGTTGCAGATCAACAGTCTTGACAGCGTGTTGCAGATCAACAACAGTCTTGACAGCGTGTTGCACAACAGTCTTGTCAGTGTGTTGCAGAGAAGTTTTGCTGTCACACCTGACAGTTGATGATTGATGATCAGTTTCATACTCCACCTGCCATAATCGAGATTAAATAAAAAAAAATAGGAAATTTCATCTTTTTTTTTATGTACAACCTGACCTGCGTATTTTTTTTCTTCAGCCTACATGTTGCACCTCAGGCAACGACACTTCCTAGGCCTATGATCTCATGGGAATTATTTTTTCTTTTCAGTTCCTCCTCCACTTTCACAGATTTAAAAGTACCACAATTACTTGCAGCCATGCTACTACGACAGCTACCTGCACAACCACAACTCCTTCAAGTTCACTTGAGCAGAGGTGGCTGATGTAGGGTGTCACCAGTGATTGTTGTCACCATTGTGATTTTTGCCACCACTATGTCACTATTGTGATTTTTGCCACCACTCTGATTGTTGTCGCCATTGTGATTATTGCCACTACTATGATTGTCACCACTGTGATTGTTGTCACTGTGATTGTCACCATTGTGATTATTGCCACCACTGTCACCATTGTGATTGTTGCCACTACTGTGACTGTTGTCACCACTGGCAGCTCCCAGGCCCACCCTCATTATCATGCTGTCATTATCCCTGAGTCATCATAGCGGTATAATGTGTGTGTATGTGTGTGTGTGTAGGATGGTGAGAGGGGCTCGCGGGACGAAGACTCTCTTTTTTTTTTTTTTTTACACAGGGTTTGACAAGGTTAAGGATCCCTAGATTTATTGACAGCTATTTACAGGTTAAGGATTCCTAACTTTATTGGCAAGCTAAGAGCTGTTACCTACATCAGGTCATTTGAAAGCATTTTTATTGTTATGAGACATACAAGTAGGGAACAGGATGAAGTTGGAGCCATCTGTGGGCCAGCATTTTCATTTGATCAACTGACTTTATCTCGTTGACATCATTATGCTGTACGAATGTGCCCCTCAAGGAAGGTTCCTTGATGTTGGTGAGGGGCTCTTGATTTAGGGAATTGGATCTGTGCTCCAGTTCCCCAAATTAAGCCTGAATGCCTTCCACATCCCCCCCAGGCGCTGTATAATCCTCCGGGTTTAGCGCTTCCCCTTTGATTGTAATAATAATAATGTACGAATGTGTTCCATACTCGAGTCATCCTGGGTATGTATGATCTCAGATGGAGTGAAGTTCTGGAGAAGGGTACAGCCAGAGTGAAGTTGCTGCTTTCTGCCCGTCTTGTGGCATAAAAGCTTGTTTCACGCTGTCCTCGAAGTGGATCCAAGTGTGGTATTTTGACAATATTGGCCTTATACATAACAGTAAGGCCACCCACATCCCTCCTATGTTGAAGGCTCTGCTGAAATGACAGACCTATCCAGGATGGGTCCAGGCGAGAGATGAAACGTCTTGCTCTGTTCTCTACTCTGTCAAGCAGTCGCAGATGAGAGGGGGGGCAGGCAAACCAAGAAAGTGGAGCATACTCAAGGTGTGAGCGTACTTGTGCCTCGTACAGGATCTTGCAACCCCTACTGTCAAGCAGATGGGAGATACGTCGAAGTGCTGTAAGCTTCCGGGCTGCCTTGTTTGCAAGATTTACAACGTGGGTCTTCATGGTTAGTTTGGAGTCAAATTTCACCCCAAGGATATCAACTTCTTCTCCAGGTGCCAACATCCTCCCATTCATCCTTACTACTGCACCAGCATTACCATCATGGTGCCTAGAGACGATCATCATTTGCGTTTTCTCAGGTGCAAATGTTACTTGCCATCTATTTCCCCAAGCTGATAAAGCTCTCAGCTGGTGATTGATGTAGCTTAGAGAAGCTGGCATTTCTTCTCTTGGATAAGTGAATGTCAGTGTACACTCGTCTGCATATGCATGTGATTCTGGGATGAGATGAAGAAGGTCGTTGAAGTAGACATTCCATAACAATGGACCCAGCACGCTTCCTTGTGGAACACTTGCCCCAATAGGATGTCTTGCTGATTCCATTCCATTGAGAACTACACTTAGAAATCTACCATGAAGGTAATCACTGAGGAGACATAGCGTAGAGCCTGCAATTCCCAGTGCTTGAAGTTTTGCTAAGAGGCCCTGGTGCCACACCCGGTCGAAAGCACCAGCAATGTCCAGTGCTACCACACAGCTGACTTTGGATTCATCCAGTGACTGGTGCCACTTAGTGGAGAGGTTTAACAACAGATCAGCAGCAGAGTAACCTTTCCTGAAGCCATATTGACGATCACAAAGTAGTGAGTGGTAGTCAAAAAACTCTGTCATTTGTCTTGAGATTATTGTCTCAAGGATCTTACCAGTGATTGACAGGAGTGACACTGGTCTGTAGTTGCTGATTTCTGCTCTGCTCTTCTTTTTGTGAACAGGGACTACATTTGCCTCTTTCCATAGAGAGGGCCATTTACTCTCTCTCTCTCTCTCTCTCTCTCTCTCTCTCTCTCTCTCTCTCTCTCTCTCTCTCTCTCTCTCTCTCTCTCTCTCTCTCTCTCTCTCTCTCTCTCGCACGCACACAGGGTTTACACAGACACGAATGCGAACCCGGTGGTGGCGTGCGACCAGGCGGGGGGGGGGGGACAGGAACCGAGATTCGACCCTTGCAATCACAAATAAGCGAGTACACACGCACGCACATATATCCAAGAATATATAACCAGAAGTTTATGTAAATCGTGTGGGTTGAGCGGCATATAAAACAGACTTACCAACCAAAATACACAATTTCAAGAATCTGAATCGAGATTCATTTAAGACGTGATACACAGGCACGTCAGACCTTTCTGGGAGTATGTAGTGCCAGCACTGAACCCCCACCTCGTCATGCATGGGAATTTAGAGAGGAACCAAAGCCTTATGACGAGAACCCCTCGAAAGAAGGGTTCTGTGATGCTTGGTGGGGGGATTGAACCTGAGCTCTAATTCACTTGATTTAAGCCTGAATGCCTCCTATTCCCCCTACGCAAGGCGCTGTACGACTCCCTACTGGTTTATCGCTGCCCCATGAAATACAGTGAGCACGATAACGGAACACTGTATCAACATCCGTGGTCCTAGATTATTCAACATCTTGCCAGAAGATATCAGAAACACTGCTGGAACAAGTGTAGAAGTCTTCAAGAGGACAGGTGTCTTCACCAGGTGCCAGATCAGCCAGACTGTGATGGATATGTAGGGCAGCGGCACCAGCAGAAAGAGCCTGATTGACCAGGCAAGCACCAGATGAACCTGGCCTATGGCCGGGCTCCGGGAGTAGACTCTCGGAACTCATCAGAAGTATAATTATCTGTAAAGTAATTGGTGGCGGAACCGAGGGAATGATAGACTGTAAGGAGAGACTCAAAAAAAAAGGTCAAAATAAGAGCAGTTGGGGAAGAGGAAGTCGGGTGACACACATGGCAGCCAAAGACGTGGAGAAGCTCTAGGGATATTAAGAACATTATATTTTTCAAGTGCGAAGGTAGTGGTCAAACTAGATGAAGTGGTGGCGGAGGCAAATTGTTACACAGCTTCAAGAGTGGGTGTGATCGCTTCCTGGATGCCAGAAACTAGTTGAACCGGTCGACAGGCTGGGCCAGGAACCGCGAGTCGAACCCTCCAGATACAGATGAGCGAGGTAGCTTAGTCTTTATTGTCAGTAAATAACCACCTGTTGTGGCACGTGTGTCTTACTCGTCAACTTGTCCGTATTCTTTACCATTTATGCCAACTAGTCATAATACCGTGGCTGGAACAAGGTACAACTTGCAATTTGGAAGACGTTTCGACTTTTTCGACTTGATAATGATCTTCGACGGACCGAAATGTCGTCCAGTTTTTACCCAATTCGTTGGATTTAAGTTGAGAGCAAGACCCGGGGTTGACATCAGACTTCTCCGAGGCGCATAAGACAATAATACTAGTAATCTGACGTAATAACCGTTCAGGGTATGTGTTAAGCGTCCACGCGTGATGCTTACCTGGTTTCTTTTGTCATAGACGTGATGTATTTCTGTTTTTTCCTGTCATAGACGTGATACTTTCCTGGTTTTCCCTAATACAAGCTACGCTTTCCTTTTTTTTTTTTTTGTCTTGTGTAAGTTATATCATGTACTTGTTGAAATAAAGATTATTATTATTATTATGTAATATGGAATATTATTATTATTTTTACTCTCATACGAACGTGATTCATTTTCAGTTTTCGAACTTATTAACGCGTTGTTTATATAAAAAAGAGATCAAAGGATGGTCATGTTTCGCACGTGTTCTTAATGCTGTGTTTGTGTGTGTATAATTGGTGTTTGTAAGCGTGAGTGTGTGTGGCGTATTTTGTAAGTGTGTGTGTGTGTGTGTGTAAGTTGGAGACCTCTTGTACAGTAGGAAATGTAAGCTGTCTCCAAGCCGGCGTGGAGCCTGTGCCTCGGTTAGGTATAAGAAAATATCTCGAGAAAGTTCAGAGTTGCTAGCAGGTTGCTCCTGGATCTGGGAAGCCTTTGTATTGTTAGCAGTAACAAATATCATGAGTTGGGAAGCTTGTTACCTCAGGCTGGGAGTTGGGGGGGGGGGGGGAAAGACCTGTCGCGCACGTCTTCGTTGTCTGGTGCGGCGTGTCGTGCGCCTCCCCCTCGTTACCAGACGCCGGGGGAGGGCATGTCGTGCACCTCACCCTCGTTACCAGACGCCGAGGGAGGGCGTGTCGTGCACCTCACCCTCGTTACCAGAGGCTAGGGGTTTGTCGTGCACCTCCCCCTCGTTACCGGAAGCTGAGGGGGTGTCGTGCATCTCCCCCTCGTTACCAGAGGACAGGGCCATCAATAGTCTGTTCAACTAGGGCCATCAATAGCCTGTTCAACCAAGGCCATCAGCCTGTTCAACCAGGGCCATCAGTAGCCTGTTTAACCAGGGCCATCAGTAGCCTGTTTAACCAGGGCCATCGATAGCCTGTTCAACCAGGGCCATCGATAGCCTGTTCAGCCAGGCTATTAATGGGCCATATAGCCATCACAATCTGGTTGATCTGGCACTTGACCAAGATAGTAATCCAGTTTCCTCTTGAATTCTTCTACATTCGTTTCTGAAGAAGATAGGACCAAAAAAAAGGTCATGAACCGGGCCTTGGGCGCTGACCCCCCGAACACCCTCCTGGTAAGAAAGGAAGAAAGAAGCGAGGGAGGGAAAGGAAAGACTTGAGGAAAATGAGGAAGGGAATAAAGTGTGAGAGAGGGGAAAAAAAGAATGGAGGAGGGTGGCGTGTAGTACCACTTGTTGATCGACTGGTAATCCTAACTATGGCTGTCCCTGACACTGTCTTTACCATACCTTAGCTACCCTTCCCAGCAACCTGTTATTCCTCTTCCTCCATCTCCCTGCTTCACTCCCTTCCCCCATCCCCTTGTTCCCATACTCTATTTCTGGGGGATAATGGTGAGGTGACGCTGACAGGTGGAAGGTTAAAGACACGGATGCAGTGATCGGGGCATTTATTTAAGAAATGTTTCACTGATGTCTTGATCAGTGAGTGTTTATTGTCCTTCACCCATCACCTTGCTCCACCCTTCCCCCCTCCCTTTTCCAAGTACTCTGTTCCTCCCTTTCCCAAGTACACTATTCCTCCCTTTCCCAAGTACCCTATTCCTCCATTTCCCAAGTACACTATTCCTCCCTTTTCCAAGTACCCTGTTCCTCCCTTTCCCAAGTACACTATTCCTCCCTTTCCCAAGTACTCTGTTCCTCCCTTTCCCAAGTACACTATTCCTCCCTTTTCCAAGTACTCTGTTCCTCCCTTTCCCAAGTACACTATTCCTCCCTTTCCCAAGTACCCTATTCCTCCCTTTCCCAAGTACACTATTCCTCCCTTTTCCAAGTACCCTGTTCCTCCCTTTCCCAAGTACACTATTCCTCCCTTTCCCAAGTACCCTATTCCTCCCTTTCCCAAGTACACTATTCCTCCCTTTCCCAAGTACCCTATTCCTCCCTTTCCCAAGTACCCTATTCCTCCCTTTCCCAAGTACCCTATTCCTCCCTTTCCCAAGTACCCTATTCCTCCCTTTCCCAAGTACCCTATTCCTCCCTTTCCCAAGTACCCTATTCCTCCTTTTCCCAAGTACCCTATTCCTCCCTTTCCCAAGTACCATATTCCTCCCTTTCCCAAGTACCCTATTCCTCCCTTTCCCAAGTACCCTATTCCTCCCTTTCCCAAGTACCATATTCCTCCCTTTCCCAAGTACCCTATTCCTCCCTTTCCCAAGTACCCTATTCCTCCCTTTCCCAAGTACGCTATTCCTCCCTTTCCCAAGTACGCTATTCCTCCTTTTCCCAAGTACGCTATTCCTCCCTTTCCCAAGTACGCTATTCCTCCTTTTCCCACAGTGCTCTAGTCTGCCCCTTTTCACAATAACCAATTTCTCCTTTCCCAAGAGCCCTGTTTTTCATCTTAAACCAGGAAACCTAGTTTGCTGCCGGGCCGCGAGGGCGATGACCCCCCCCCCCTCCCCCGCGATCGTCTACAGGTACGTTTGTAACACTGTCTTCCTGCCTCAATACTCTCCTTCCTGTTTTTTCCCCCAAAGCCATATCCCTGCCTTCCAGAACAACCTGTTCTTTATTTTACCATTTTAATTCCAATGTACAGCATCCTGTTCCTTTTCCCGACACCCTGTTCATTCGGAAAAGGACATTTGTGTACCATTCGGGACATTTACTGATGAAACCACTTGTAGCGAAACCTTTATTTTAATGTCCTGAACAGTACAGAGTACACAGTCCTTTTTCACCCCCTTCCCCCTCAAGACTCTCAGCCTCTCACCTTTCCCGCAGCATCTCATTGCTGCCTCCTCACCTCCGTGTTCCTGGCTGCTGCTCATGCGTGGGTCGGCGATGACATGCTTCTTCAGTTATGAGTCTGAGGTGTCACGGGCGTCTCTGTACTTATATACATGCCTCTTAATCTTCATCATCCATATTTATCATTGCCGTGAGCAAGTGAGAGACGCGTGGTCATACAGCCATTAAGGCATAAGATAACCAATTAACAGGAACTAAGAGACGGGAGCAGGAGCTGTGACTCGAACCCTGCAAACACAACTTGACTATGGAGAGAAAATGTTTAAACTACCTTCATGTGCAGAGAAAAGTTTTAAACTACCTTCATGATGGAGAGAGATACAAGCTCATTATGCAGCATTTGCTTTTGTTTTCCACAGCTACGTTATATTGTAAAGGCACGATTGTAAACTACTCGCCGAACGGTGTGGGAGACCGAATTCGGCAAACCAGGGCGTCATGATACAGTGGATAACACTCTGGCTTTCTTAGCATTAGGACTGGCTTTCCTTGGGCTTGAATCGCATCCCGCTCAGTAAATAGGTTAATGAGCGAGTTTCCTCTTAATGGGCAAGTTTCCTCGTACTCCTGCTGCTCCTGCCCACCTAGTCATAGAGATAGTAGGTACCTGACTGTTAGCCAGCTGTTATGGCTCGCATGTAGGGTAAAATGTCTAGAAACCTCACACCCTGGAAACCATTTCATGAGTAGAATATCAGTGTGAGACAACTCTGGTCCTCCTGGAAGTGTTCCAGTGTAAAGACAACTCTGGTTCTTCTGGAAGTGTTCCAGTGTAAGACAACTCTGGTCCTCCTGGAAGTGTTCCAGTGTAAAGACAACTCTGGTTCTCCAGGAAGTGTTTCAGTGTAAAGACAACTCTGGTCCTCCTGGAAGTGTTCCAGTGTAAGACAACTCTGGTCCTCCTGGAAGTGTTCCAATGTTGGCTACAAAGTAACCTTGTACTGCCATGTACCTTGTAATGTCAGATTCAGTTTAAAAAAAGCACCAACGTTCTGCGGACACTGCCGATTGACCGTTTGATAAAACTGAGCTAACATGTGATGAGTGGATGGTGGTATGGTAGGGCTGGAAGGGTCGAGTGGGGTGGGGTAAGGGTGAAGAGTGAGTGCTAGGGGTGATGGGTGGGGGGTTGAGGAGTGCTGCTACGGTGGTGGTGGTGCTATGGTAAGCACCTGCCCCTTTCCGTCTGACCTCATTAGCCTGTACTGGGATGGTAGGGCATACTGGGATGGTGGGAATCTACTGGGATGGTAGGGGTAGAATGGGGAGCGTGACAGTGATGGTGGTTTGGCTGGTCACACTATGCTTCTATAATTACGATTGCTATTACACTCAGTCTGGAAATTAGCGAGTGAGATCTGACATTTTAACTCCCAGGTCTCACGGTTGACGTCACTTTTATACAAATTCAAGTGTCATTTGCAATGACTGATGCTCCTGTGTGTGTCAGATATGAGAATGAAGAAGAGAAGTGGGGCGAGTACCGTGCCTTGTTGAGGGGACAACTTTTCACTCTACCAGCCATTGATTTCACTCCTTTTTTTTACAGTTACTCTTTGGATTCTGTTTTTGTTTCAGTAAGGTTTTACTATGTTGAACCCTCATCTAGCATGACGTGTCAGCACCGGCAGGGTGTTATTGGTGAACTTATCAGTTAATCAGGCAAGTGGTACGCTTGTCAGGTATTAGTAATTTGAGATAAGAAGTTGCTCTGGGAGAACTCCCATCACTCTTGTCCCCTCAGTCTCACTCCTTAACCTCTAGTAAAATACGACTCTTGACACTTTAAGAATTACTAACTCGTATAGATCATACAGCACCTGGGGATGGGAAGTAATGAGGCAGTAGCTACGATTCCTTGGATTGAAAAAAAAAAACACACTCAGTATTCAGGCACTTGTAACCGCTAAGTGTAACGCTGTGTCTTGGTTTTCTTGCATATCCCGTCGATAAATTCAGCATAAAACTTCCATTAGGCGAATTTGTGTTTACACCAAGAAGTTACTGGGGTCGCGCTCTACCCCAAAATCAGCCTTAATTGGCAATTTGGCTAAATGTGAATGGTGCCGTAATAGGGTATAGGTTAGCTCTTAACTTCTGAGCCTAGTTGTCCACTGCTAGCTAACGCCCAATCCCAACATCTTTCACCCTCCCCCCCCTCCCCCCCCTCCCCCCTCCAAATCATCCTCCTCCTCTCTTTCCACCTCCCAACATCTTCCTCCCAAACTTCTATATCCTTCTCCCCAACTTCAGCACTGTCTCTCCCCATCAGCTTCCTCTCTCCCCTCTTCTAAAACAGCATCATCCTCCCCGCCTCTTTCCCTCACTCCTAATATCCTCCGCTCCAATATCCTGATCCTCCACATACCCCTGTTTCAGACTACTCGTGAACACTCAGTGTTTTATTTTTTAGTTTGTTTCAAGCTCCATTTCCTTACCTGGAAATGTTCGTGGCTGTTAAACCCAAAATGGAATACTTGACGATATCCTCGTCACCTCGCTGAAGTCTCCCAGCTCTTGACAGATTTCAGTACCTGTAGTCTCTTCCTGAGGTCAGCATCCCCGCAGCCCGGTCCCAGACCAGGCCTCATGTGTGATGGAATATGGTTGTACAGAGTAAGGTGATACCGAGAAGATGTAAAAGAAGACGAATATGTACACAGTGGTTCTGACGCTTATTAAAACAAACATTTTGCCACGAGTGGCTTCTTTATTCCTAATAATGATGGGCTACGACCAAGATGATTATTAGAATAGAGCGCTCTAGCAGGTGTTGCCACCGTGGAACTCTTAACGAGCAGTGTAACAGCAGCACTAGCAGGTGTTACCACCGTGGAACTCTTAACGAGCAGTGTAACAGCAGCACTAGCAGGTGTTGCCACCGTGGAACTCTTAAAGAACAGTGTAACAGCAGCTCTGGCAGGTGTTACCACCGTGGAACTCTTAAAGAACAGTGTAACAGCAGCACTAGCAGGTGTTGCCACCGTGGAACTCTTAAAGAACAGTGTAACAGCAGCACTAGCAGGTGTTGCCACCGTGGAACTCTTAACGAGCAGTGTAACAGCAGCACTAGCAGGTGTTGCCACCGTGGAACTCTTAAAGAACAGTGTAACAGCAGCTCTAGCAGGTGTTGCCACCGTGGAACTCTTAAAGAACAGTGTAACAGCAGCTCTAGCAGGTGTTGCCACCGTGGAACTCTTAAAGAACAGTGTAACAGCAGCTCTAGCAGGTGTTACCACCGTGGAACTCTTAAAGAACAGTGTAACAGCAGCACTAGCAGGTGTTGCCACCGTGGAACTCTTAAAGAACAGTGTAACAGCAGCACTAGCAGGTGTTGCCACCGTGGAACTCTTAAAGAACAGTGTAGCACCACACTAACAGTGATGGTATTAATTTTTGTATAATAACGAGGGTTGTCTGCGTTGCATCACATGTATTTGGAGATGAAAGCTGGATGTGTTACATAACTTGCAGTTAGCTAAGCTGGAGTTAGTTATAACGAGGGATGCTGGAGGGATCTCTCCAACACTGAAATAAGGATTATTCCGATTCTTTGCAATGTTTGTCTTGATGCTGGTGAAGGTCTCTTACATCCACCTTCCTCGGATCAAACCTGATTACCTCCTCCCACTTCCCAAGGCGCTGTGACCCCTATGGGTCAAATGCTTCCCCCGTGAACATGATTTTAGGAAGACTGTAGATGAATGGGATACGGTCGTAGGACCGGACAGGTGTTTTCAAAGTGGTTATTCATTAGCGCAGTTTGGTAATTGGGTTGAGTCATTAACGCAGTTTGGTAGTTGGGTTGTATGGGTCATTAGCGCGGTTTGGTAGTTAGGTTGTTTGGGTCATTAGCGCAGTTTGGTAGTTGGAATGTTTGGGTCATTAGCGCGGTTTGGTGGTTGGGATGTTTGGGTCATTAGCGCGGTTTGGTAATTGAGTTGTTTGGGTCATTAGCGCAGTTTGGTAGTTGGGATGTTTGGGTCATTAGCGCGGTTTGGTGGTTGGGATGTTTGGGTCATTAGCGCGGTTTGGTGGTTGGGATGTTTGGGTCATTAGCGTGGTTTGGTGGTTGGGATGTTTGGGTCATTAGCGCGGTTTGGTGGTTGGGTTGTTTGGGTCATTAGCGCGGTTTGGTGGTTGGGTTGTTTGGGTCATTAGCGCGGTTTGGTGGTTGGGATGTTTGGGTCATTAGCGCGGTTTGGTGGTTGGGTTGTTTGGGTCATTAGCGCGGTTTTGTGGTTGGGATGTTTGGGTCATTAGAGCGGTTTGGTGGTTGGGTTGTTTGGGTCATTAGCGCGGTTTGGTGGTTGGGTTGTTTGGGTCATTAGCGCGGTTCGGTGGTTGGGTTGTTTGGGTCATTAGCGCGGTTTGGTAATTGAGTTGTTTGGGTCATTAACGCGGTTTGGTGGTTGGGTTGTTTGGGTCATTAGCGCGGTTTGGTAGTTGGGTTGTTTGGGTCATTAACCCGGTTTGGTGGTTGGGTTGTTTGGGTCATTAGAGCAGTTTGGTGGTTGGGTTGTTTGGGTCATTAGAGCGGTTTGGTGGTTGGGATGTTTGGGTCATTAGTGCGGTTTGGTGGTAGGGTTGTTTGGGTCATTAGAGCGGTTTGGTGGTTGGGTTGTTTGGGTCATTAGCGCGGTTTGGTGGTTGGGTTGTTTGGGTCATTAGAGCGGTTTGGTGGTTGGGATGTTTGGGTCATTAGCGCGGTTTGGTGGTTGGGTTGTTTGGGTCATTAGCGCGGTTTGGTGGTTGGGTTGTTTGGGTCATTAGCGCGATTTGGTAGTTGGGATGTTTGGATTTGGGTCATTAGCGTGGTTTGGTAGTTGGGATGTTTGAGTCATTAGCGCGGTTTGGTAGTTGGGATGTTTGGGTCATTAGCGTGGTTTAGTAGTTGGGATGTTTGGGTCATTAGCGCGGTTTGGTAGTTGGGATGTTTGGGTCATTAGCGTGGTTTAGTAGTTGGGATGTTTGGGTTTGGGTCATTAGCGTGGTTTGGTAGTTGGGATGTTTGGGTCATTAGCGTGGTTTGGTAGTTTTGATGTTTGGGTCATTAACGCGGTTTGGTAGTTTTGATGTTTGGGTCATTAACGCGGTTTGGTAGTTGGGATGTTTGGGTAATTAGTGCGGTTTGGTAGTTGGGATGTTTGGGTCATTAGCGTGGTTTGGTAGTTGGAATGTTTGGGTCATTAGCGTGGTTTGGTAGTTGGGATGTTTGGGTCATTAGCGTGGTTTGGTAGTTGGGATGTTTGGGTCATTAGCGCGGTTTGGTAGTTGGGATGTTTGGGTCATTAGCACGGTTTGGTAGTTGGGATGTTTGGGTCATTAGCGCGGTTTGGTAGTTAGGATGTTTGGGTCATTAGCACGGTTTGGTAGTTAGGATGTTTGGGTCATTAGCGTGGTTTGGTAGTTGGGATGTTTGGGTCATTAGCACGGTTTGGTAGTTGGGATGTTTGGGTCATTAGCGTGGTTTGGTAGTTGGGATGTTTGGGTCATTAGCACGGTTTGGTAGTTGGGATGTTTGGGTCATTAGCGTGGTTTGGTAGTTGGGATGTTTGGGTCATTAGCACGGTTTGGTAGTTAGGATGTTTGGGTCATTAGCGTGGTTTGGTAGTTGGGATGTTTGGGTCATTATCGCGGTTTGGTAGTTAGGATGTTTGGGTCATTAGCGTGGTTTGGTAGTTGGGATGTTTGGGTCATTAGCGCGGTTTGGTGGTTGGGCTGTTTGGGTCATTAGCGCAGTTTGGTAGTTGGGATGTTTGGGTCATTAGCGCGGTTTGGTAGTTGAAATGTTTGGGTCATTAGCGCGGTTTGGTAGTTGGGATGTTTGGGTCATTAGCGTGGTTTGGTAGTTGGGATGTTTGGGTCATTAGCGCAGTTTGGTAGTTGGGATGTTTGGGTCATTAGCGCGGTTTGGTAGTTGGGATGTTTTGGCCAGCACAATTTGCTAGGTATGTTGTTAAGTTGTAGATGAATGGTTCAGAGAACCGACACGTTGATAAGTTAGACACATGTGCAACTCTTGGGTATCTTTATTGAGGAAACGTTTCGCCACACAGTGGCTTCATCAGTCCATACAAAGGAGAATCGTGAAGAACAGGACACTACAACTTCTTGGGATCTTAATACTTAGGAATTCTTTGCTTGCCTAACCCTTGGGCACGACCTACTTCCACACTGGACAAATGTGACACCACCTACGACTGCTGCACCTCTCCTGCCTAAGGTATATAAGCTGCTTCTCTGCTCATATGCTGTATTCTACTCCAGATTGATGGATTGACCACATCGACTCAAGGTTGAGGGACTGATTACCTCATTTTCCTCCTGTTCTTCACGATTCTCCTTTGTATTGACTGATGAAGCCACTTTGTGGCGAAACGTTTCCTCAATAAAGATACCCAAGAGTTGCACATGTGTCTAATTTATCATGTTGTTAAGTTCACTGGCGGCATTGTTGTGATAGTCTTATCGAGTTGCTAGTTCATTCTCTCCGTGGAAGAATGATAGACGTGCCTGCGTGATAAAAAATCTTGGACCTCCTCGTTCCCCCATCCCTTCGGCAAGTGCCCGATCCTCATCTTCATTCCTGCCCCCTTACTGGATGATAGTCTGTGCTGCAGGATGAGTGAATCTCCCCCTTCTCCTCTTCATCCTCCTTCCAGGATGATAGACTAAGCTGCTGCCTCCCTCAGGATGATAGACTAAGCTGCTGCCTCCCTCAGGATGATATTCTGAGCTGCGGCCCCCCTCAGGATATTCTGAGCTACTGCCTCCCTCAGGATGATAGACTGAGCTGCTGCCTCCCTCAGGATGATAGACTGAGCTGCTGCCTCCCTCAGGATGATAGACTGAGCTGCTGCCTCCCTCTGGATAATCTGAGCTGCTGCCTCCCTCTGGATAACCTGAGCTGCTGCCTCCTTTCAGGATAGTTGAGCTTCTTTCCTGAACCTCTTCCACCAGGACGATAGGGGATAGTTTGAACCTCTTTCACCAGGATGATAGGCGATAGTCTGGACCTCTTCCACCAGGATGATAGGCGATAGTCTTGACCTCTTCCACTAGGGATGACAGCCAGGACCTCTTCACCTCCCCCCCCCCCCGTCCATCATTCCAGGCAGGATGAGTCTCAATTCTGCGTTGCGTTAAGGTCATTAGTTCAGAAATTCCCACAGTATGGGCACATCTTTCCTTCAGTGAATAAACATAAATTGGTGGTTCCCCAAAGACGGTGACACTAAGGAGAAGCAGCGACTGATGTGGTTTCCTCTCAAACGTTTTCGGTAGTGAACAAAAAGGCACAAATACCGTGACTGGAGCAATACATAAATAACCCGCACATAGAGGGAATGTGTGACTGTAAATGATCCAAGTCGGACCGAAACGTCGTTGTAATCCTCTCTCTTCTATGTACTGGTTATTTGTGTATTTTCACTAGTCATTACTAAGGCTAATGAAGTATGTATGAAGTATAAGCAACGAGAGTCCAAATGTTATTCTTTCGCTCTACACATCATTAGCGAGGCTTCGTTTAGATTATGCGGCCCAGTTCTGGTCGCCATACTATAAAACGGTGTAATTTCATTAACGTAACAGAGAAAGGTGACAGTAATAACTCACTGCATAAGGAATCTTTAATACGAAGATAGGACGAGAGTCCTGAACCTGTATTCTCCTGAAAGGCAGTGAATGAAAGGAGACATAACTGAAGTATACAGATGGAAAATGTGTATGACTCTCGAAATCGTAATGACACGATTGCAAACAAACCATACCCCGGCCGGGGTATGGTTTGAAAATGTGTATAACTGCGGGAGATATAAATAAGGTGAGGCCGTCTAACCAAGAAATAACCTAAGACTAGAGCATTGCAGGAGACCTACTGGCATATGTGTAAAATGACACACCCGTATGTACAGTTGTCATTGTAGTGGTACGTAGTAGCGACAAGTTGATGTACCTAGAGTATACTGCTGAAGCGTTTTGCCGGTGCAGCGGACTCGTTCAGTGGAATAGACTTCATACTGGAGACAGTGATGGTGAATCCCAAAATGGTATACAATACTCACAGGTTGGTAAGTAAGACACATAGGCAACAGTTAGGCATCTTTATTCCGAAACATTTCGCCTACACAGTAGGCTTCTTCAGTTGAGTACAGAAAGCAGAGCAGTAGTGATGTGAAGACGGTGTAATCAGTCAAATCTACGGCTTCAAGGATGGTGGACTGATTACATCGTCTTCACATCTCTACTGCTCCTGCGTACTTTCTGTACTCAACTGAAGAAGCCTACTGTGTCGGCAAAACGTTTCGGAATAAAGATGCCTAACTGTTGCCTACGTGTCTTACCAGGCAGTGGTGGTGGAGAGGTAATTTAAGGTGTTCAGTCCCTTACCTTAAGGATGGAGACATGCATACTCGAGAGCGGCCTGAGGTGCAGCAGGAGACAGGATCATAGGTGGGCGGGGCCCACTAGTGGAAATAGGTTATTCCAATAAGTTTACCAGAAGAGTTGTAGAAGATATGTGATTTAAGATTCGATGGTGCTGCTGTGTCATAGTATACAATACTACTGACAAGTTGAAGAATAAGACACATGGGCACACTTTGTATTTTTATTGTCTGTTCGACCAGACTGTTGCTGGTGGCGACCCGCTGTCCCACATATGTACCACAGCCTGGTTCATATGGTGTTTGGCGGAAGTAATGATAGTTTTTTTCTTAAAAAGTCTACACTTGTTCTGGCAATGTTTCTCACATTTGCTTGTAACCAGGTTGACTAGTCGGTGTACACGGATGCTGATACAGCGTTCTTTTATTGTGCCCATGGCGCCTCTGCTTTTACACTTTCACTTGTATCTCTCACTCCAGTACGTTTTTATTGTAGTGTGCTGATTTAGGACCAGTCTCCCTCCAGTATCCTACATGTATATAGTTGTGAAGTATCGTGCGGTAAACTCGTTCTCTTGTACCTCTGAGCTTCTAAGAATTGTGTTCAGCGGATTGGTTGTCTTCTGTTACCACAGCCTTGTACGTAAGGATGTGAACGTGACAAGACTTTTTCCTTAAAAAAATCAAATGACTTCTAAAGTAATCCTTAGGATCCCAGTTCTGTATGTAAAGTTCTATATGCAAAACAACCACTGTGAAAGAATAGCAAAATTCCAAACGCTTTCGTGACTTCTCACATTATCAAGGAACTATTCATAATTCCTTGATAATGTGAGTTAATTTTGTATGTTGTGGTTAATTTTGCATATTGTGATATCACATGTTGATTGTGATCTTATTGCAAAGTTCTTTATGTAGAGTTATATATGTCAAGTTATTTCAGATAATCACTAATTATTATTATTATTATTATTATTATTATTATTATTATTATTATTATTATATTCGTCAAATAAGTGTTTGCTATGGTATAAACCTTGGTAATAAATACCGACAAGTTGGTTTAGAAAAACACGTAAGCAAACACTACGACATATTTATTAGAAAACGTTTCGGTCCTGGGACCTTGATCACTTCTGATCAAGGTCCCAGGACCGAAACGTTTTCTAATAAATATGTCGTAGTGTTTGCTTACGTGTCTTTCTAAACCAAGTGTTTGCTACGTTCAACAAGGATCAACACAACCCCTGTGATAAATGGTTTTAAATACCAGCAAGTTAAAGATTGAGACACTTATGTAACATATGGGAATCTTTATTCAAGAAACGTTTCGCTACGCGGTGGCTTCATCAGTCCAGTGCAAAGCAGAAAGATGTAGGGAGAGGAGGTGTTTGAGGTCGATGTGTTCAAACTGAACACATCGACTCCAGGCTGAGGGACTGATTACCGGACTTTTGCAAAACGTTTCCTTTAATAACCTCAAACTCCTCCTCTCTTTACACCTTTCTGCTTTGTATTGGACTGATGAAGCCTTGTGGCGAAACGTTTCTTCAATAAAGATTCCCATGTGGAAAAAGACACTTACGTACAGTTCAGGACATTTATTAAAGGAAACGTTTCGCCAGGAGTGACTTCTTCAGTCCTAATACAGAGAATACTAAGTAAACGCGTATATATAGTGGCAGGAGTCAGGTGAAGTGTCGCGTGGGTAGAGGTGGTAGTAGTAGTGGTGGTGGTAGTAGTAGTGGTGGTGGTGGTGGTAGTAGTGGTGGTGGTAGTATTAGTGGTAGTAGTGGTGGTGGTGGTATTAGTGGTAGTGGTGGTAGTAGTAGTAGTGGTGGTGTTAGTAGTAGTAGTGGTGGTGGTAGTAGTGGTGGTGGTGGTATTAGTGGTAATGGTAGTGGTGGTGGTGGTAGTAGTAGTGGTGGTGTTGGTAGTAGTAGTAGTGGTGGTGGTGGTAGTAGTGGTGGTGGTAGTAGTAGTAGCGGAACTAAGGTGGTGAGACGGATGGCTACAGAGGAACCTGTAGATAACATATTACAACAGTTTCCAGTCATATCCTGTTGATATTCAGTTTTGAGATATTGTAACTACCGGACTTTTGCAAAACGTTTCCTTTAATAAATGTCCTGAACTGTACATAATTGTCTTCTTCCACATCTTGTCGGTATCACCATAACATTTCCTCAAAGATTGCCATATGTTGCATAAGTGTCTCATCTTCAACACAACCCATACCAGCATCAGCAGGAGCTCCAGTAGAAGGAGCATCAGCAGCAGCTCCAGTAGAAGGAGCATCAGCAGCAGCTCCAGTAGAAGGAGCATCAGCAGCAGCTCCAGTAGAAGGAGCATCAGCAGCAGCTCCAGTAGAAGGAGCATCAGCAGCAGCTCCAGTAGAAGGAGCATCAGCAGCAGCTCCAGTAGAAGGAGCATCAGCAGCAGCTCCAGTAGAAGGAGCATCAGCAGCAGCTCCAGTAGAAGGAGCATCAGCAGCAGCTCCAGTAGAAGGAGCATCAGCAGCAGCTCCAGTAGAAGGAGCAGCAGCTCCAGTAGAAGGAGCATCAGCAGCAGCTCCAGTAGAAGGAGCATCAGCAGCAGCTCCAGTAGAAGGAGCATCAGCAGCAGCTCCAGTAGAAGGAGCATCAGCAGCAGCTCCTGGAGGATATTCCGGGGATCAACGCCCCCGCGGCCCGGTCCACGACCAGGCCTCCCGGTGGATCAGGGCCTGATGAACCAGGCTGTTACTGCTAGCCGCACGTAGTCCAACGTACGAATCACAGCCCGGCTGATCCGGCACCGACTTTAGGTATCTGTCCAGCTCCATCTTGAAGGCAGCCAGGAGCCTATTGGTAATTCCCCTTATGAAATTAAGACACATGTGGAACATCTGGGTATCTTTATTGTAGACGTTTTGCCATCCAGTGGCTTTATCAATACAAATTCTGAGGACATGTACATGACATTCACGACTACGACAACTACTACTACAACTAACCCATCTCTTTGGGTAGGACCTACTTCCACTGGGGATTCCCGCCTACCAGTGACTATGCCCTCGTCTGCTACACGTCCCCCTTTCCACCTGTCGTTAGTATAAAAGCGCCAGGCTCCTTGCTTCTGCTTCAGAATCTCAACGACTACGGTGATCTTCGCACCAGCTCCAAGGTTGAGGGACTGATTACCTCGTCTTCTGTACATAATTCTACTGTCTTCAAGTTATGTCCTGGAATTTGTATTGATAAAGCCACTGGGTGGCGAAACGTCTACAATAAAGATACCCAGATGTTGCACATGTGTCTTAATTTCATCTTGTCGGTATTGTATACCATTCTTGTACAATTCCCCTTATGCCTGGTGGGAGGCTGTTGAACAGTCTTGGGCCCCGGACACTTATGATTTTTCTCTTAGTGTACCAATGGCGCCCCTACTTTTAATTGTGGGTATTTTGCATCGCCCGCCCAGTCTTTTACTTTCGTAGGGAGTGAGTTCTGTGTGCAGATTTGGGACCATTCCTTCTAGGATTTTCCAAGTGTAGATTATGATATATCTCTCCCTCCTGCGTTCCAACGAGTACAAGTCAAGTGCTTCCAAGCGTTCCCAGTAGTTAAGGTGATGGACCTGACCAGCTTGTGCTAGTAGGTCTGAAGCAGTGCTCCTTCCTTCTTGAGTGGATGTGGCTTAGACCTGACTAGCTACCGGCCCATGCCTCGCATGGGCCGGTAGGCCTGCTGCAGTGTTCGTTCTTTCTTATGTTCTTCCGTCACTGAGGGAGTAGTGGGGATGATGGTAGGGTTCCGTCACTGAAGGAGTAGTCGTGGTGGTGGTGGTCCGTCACTGAGGGAGTGATGGTGGTGGTGGTGGTGGTGGTGCAAGGCGCGGGTGAGTCAGCGTGGGGGTCTGTGTGGCGTAGCCGTGCGTGTGAGGCAACTAACACTGAGTTAGGCAACCCACCCTCCCTTGCTCCACATGTTCCTCCTCCTTACTTTCTTATGATTCTCTCTCTCTCTCTCTCTCTCTCTCTCTCTCTCTCTCTCTCTCTCTCTCTCTCTCTCTCTCTCTCTCTCTCTCTCTCTCTCTCTCTCTCTATGATACTCTTAATTTGGAGGATGAAAAGAAGATACAAGATTACATCTACTGTATCAACTTTCAGGAGACATTTAATCCACCTGAAATAGGAGAGTAAAAAGCTGGCTCCACCTGCATCTTATTCCCTATTTGTATGTCTCATAATCTCATAACAATAGAAAGACTATCAAATGAGCTGAATTAGGTAACAGCTCTTAGCTTGTAAATAAAGGTAGGAACTTGTAACCTAACCCTGTAAAAACCATTGTGTAAAGAGAGAGAGATGACAGTGTACAGTGGACAAGGCTGTGACAGAACACCTTACGTGCCACACATTCCTCTCTCCGTCAGGTGGATGCAATAAGAGACAGTGAGGCTTCACACGCTCGCCGGCCCAATGAAATCTTGCCTTTGTGGGTAGAAGACTGTGGGGCAGGGCATTATTAGCACCTGCTGATCCAAAAAATTGATGCCCGGCACCAGGTGATCAGCATATATGTCAAATTGTGATCTTCATTCCGGGCATTCCTGGCACCGCCAGACAGGTTGTCATGGGAACCAACTCACAATTTCTGATTTAAAGGTCTCTCTCTGGTTTCGACAGTTTCTGATTTAAAGGTCTCTCTCTGGTTTCGGACACTTATTTACCTGTACGAATACATTCGTACACGTATGTATGTTTGGTAATAGAGTTGTGGATGAGCGGAACAAACTCCCGAGTACCGTCATTGATACTAAAACCTCGTTTAGTTTTAAAAATAGGTTAAATAAATACATGAGTGGGTGTGAGTTGGACCTGACTAGCTTGAGCTACTAGGTCTGATGCCGTGCTCCTTCCTTAAGTGAATGTGACCTGACCTGACTAGGTTGGGTCATTGGCTTAAGTCAGTAGCAGACGTGGACTTGCCTCGCATGGGCCAGAAGGCCTGTTCCAGTGTGTGATTATACCTGGAGGTTACCTGGAGGTTATTCCGGGGATCAACGCCCCCGCGGCCCGGTCCATGACCAGGCCTCCCGATGGATCAGGGCCTGATCAACTAGGCTGTTACTGCTGGCCGCACGCAGTCCAACGTACGAGCCACAGCCCGGCTGATCCGGCACTGACTTTAGGTATCTGTCCAGCTCTCTCTTGAAGGCAGCCAGGGGTTTATTGGCAATTCCCCTAATGCTTGATGGGAGGCTGTTAAACAGTTTTGGGCCCCGGATACTTATGGTGTTTTCCCTTAGTGTACCAATGGCGCCCCTACTTTTTATTGGGGGCATTTTGCATCGCCTGCCCAGTCTTTTACTTTCGTAGGGAGTGATTTCTGTGTGCAGATTTGGGACCATTCCTTCCAAGATTTTCCAAGTGTAGATTATGATATATCTCTCCCTCCTGCGTTCCAACGAGTACAAGTCATGTGTGAACGTGTTGAATGTTGATGAAAGTATTTTCTTTTTAGGGATTTTCTTTTTGGGTCACCCCGCCTTTCTAAAAATTTCTCTCATATATTTAGAGATATATTTTTTCATTTATGTTAATATAAAAATTAATAATTTTGTACCAAAAGAACCTTAACAAAACTAACCTAACCTTACTATGATAAGCGCAATTTAATTTAGCCTAATCCAACTAAATATATTTTAGGTAAGTTTACAATAATTTAATAATAAACAAACACAATTAAATATTTTTCTTCGTTAGGTTCAGAATGATTTTTGCGAAATTATTGTATACACAAATTTTCGCTTGCCTTATTCAGCAAGAAGAGCGTTGCTAGTTAAGTCAAAACCGCAAGTTTTACCTATTCGGCACGACATATATAATGTGTGTGTGTGTGTACTAATTTTCCTGCGCTTCGCTGGTTCGCGCAAGGAGAGTCGAAATGAACGTGCTCTATCATCATTGATTCAGAAACTAACTAAAAAGTTTGAATTTAAATTGCCTCCTCGCCATCGCTCGCCATCAAAAGGAACTCCAGTCCCTCCAGTGTTTCATACTTATTGAATATTCCTCCAGTACACCTACCTTCCTTGTTATTTCTCGTACCGACAAGATGATTTTTTTATTATGGTAAGTTTCATGTTATTTTACGTACAGTGTTATTAGAAGAACTGTATACATTTGTAAGCAGGTAAGTTGTGTAGGCACGCGTTGGTTGTAAATTGTGCATATATAACGTAGGGTAACGCAGCAAGCAGCACTTGAGCCTCAGTATGGACAGGTAGGGCAGGAAAGTGACGTTGTAAGGGTATATATGAGAAGCGGTTGGCCTGGCCAGCAACTTTTGGCGGGCGGGACACAAAAGGCAGGGTTGTGGCCGTTACACGGGCGGCAGCCGCCCCTTCCCCTACCCCCTACCCCTTCCCCCCGACCAGGCTCCAGCCCAGGCTCCGCTGGGGTTTAAATGGGGTCCCGCGCAACGTTCATCACCCACCCCGCTACAAGGAACCCCGTGGCTATGAATACTGCGTCTTCCAATCTGAAATACTCCCGGAGAAGATATTACCTGCGTGGGAAAACTGTAAGTGAAATAACAACAAGAGGCGATGATTCTCGCCCAATCTTGGAAGCCTGAGGATGAAGACGGGGCAGCGCATAAAGGAGGCCAACTGTTGGTACCTATTTGTAAGGTTAGGGGGTTTTGGGGTGTTATGAAAGTATGAATAGGTGGTACAGGTAATATTGGCAACCGTTTTACCGTGGGAACAAGGCTCGAACACCTTCCCTGCCTCAGACTTCTGGAAGACGGTGGGGGCCACCTGTATGGTCTTGTTTCCGTTACCTCCATGAAATTCACTTTCCATTCTCTGTACATGTGTGAGCGCAGGAACAAGATAAGTAAGTTTATTTAGGTACAGGTACACAGAAGCACAATTATCATACATAGTTTAATATATGTGTAAATTACCTAAGATATCGCACTAAAAGCGAAAGTGACTTATTTCCATTCGGATAATTTTAGTCAAATATAAGCCCCTAATCCCGAGGAAAGAAAATATAAGCTTTTCTCTCTTGAACATGCACGATTTTTGCAAAGTTTTTATTTCCATTTCGAATAAATTCAGGTATATTTATCTGACGCAGCACGCCTAACAACGCATTTTCTGAGAGGTACCAGGAAACACCGGAGTCTGCCCTAGTACCACTGCTGGTGCGAGAGTGGCTGAACTCTGATACCCAGCACAGGTACCACTATAGTGAGTTGCCAGCCAGTCGTTACCTGGTAGACCCGCACCAGGTAATGCTTTCCTGGTCCTGATGAAGGAAACACTTTTGCAGCAGTTATACCACATCACGGAACGGGTGGGACTTGAACCCATGAAGGGTTTGACTCTTTAGTTGTGATTTTAATAAATGAACCCATGGTTAGGGATTTGTTTGCAGCCGTGTTATGATTTCCCGAGTCAGTACAACACGTGTAAATATATATAAGCATGTCAGTATTTTATACCATTATCATAATGATTTTCCCCCGGAGGCACATGTGGTAAAAAGTAATATATACTAGCAAGTCTACTTGCAGGTTTAAAGACACACACACACACACACACACACACACACACACACACACACACACACACACACACACACACACACACACACACACACACACACACACACACACACATACCGTGTGAGTCGTAGTCAGGAAAACAACGAGTTTTTCCCACACCGACAAAAATATCGACTGGAATAGATTATTATATTCACGGAAAGGTACAATAATCCTGACAGAGATGAACTGTTGTAAGGGAAAGCAGAACTGAAAGTGTTACTGACTCGTGTATAAGTTCTTAGGAAAGAACCGTAGACTTCTTGTTTGATACTTCTCTTGTGACAAGATAATTACACCTCTTATGTAAGAGGAACCTGACACCTTGACCTTTTTGTATATAAGACAAATAATATAACCACGCCTTTTATATAATTTTGGTATATCATACTTGTCTACCTGGAAGTTGTTCTGGGGGTCAACGCCCCCACAGCCCGGTCCTCGACGAGGACTCCTGGTGGATCAGGGCCTGATCAACTAGGATGTTACTGCTGGCTGCACGAACTTCAGCGTACGGCTCACAGCCCGGCTAATCAGGTACTGACACTAGGCATCTGCTCAGTTCCTTCTTGAAGACAGTCAGGGGTCTGTTGGTAATTCCTCGTATGCATGATTGAGAGACTGTTGAACAGATTTGGGCCCCGGACGCTTTTTGTGTTTTCTCTTAGTGTACTCATGACACACCTGCTTTTCATTGGGGGTATATTGCACCGACTGTCAAGTCTTTTGCTTTCGCAGGGAGTGATTTCTGTGTGTAGATTTGGTACCAATACCTCTAGGATTTTATAGATGTTGATTATGATACAACTTATTCGCATGTGTTCCAGGGAGTACAAGTCAAGGGACTTCAAACGTTCCCAGTAATTAAGGTGCCTGACTGAGCTAATAGGTACAGTAAAGGTCCTCTGTACATTCTTTGGATCTGCAATTCCGTCTGCCTTGAATAGGGTTGTTAGTGTGCAGTAGTATTCCAGTTTAGAGAAAACAAATGACTCGAAGAGAATCATTAGCATGGCATCCCTTGTTTTAAAAGTTCTCATCATCCCTGACTGTCTTCAAGAAGGCATTGGACAGGCACCTAAAGTCAGTACCTGACCAACCGGGCTGTGGTTCGTACGTCAGTTTGCGTGCGGCCGGCAGTAACAGCCTGGTTGATCAGACCCTGATTCACCATGAGGCCTGGTCTCAGACCGAGCCGCGGGGGCGTTGACCCCAAAACCCTCTCCAGGTAAACTCCAGGTATCCATCCTCTCATTCTCCTCGCAGTTGTGATAATGAGACGATTGTGATCCCTGAAGGCGAGATCCTCTGACATTATCATTCATTAATACAATAATTTCCTTGTATCTGTACTCTCCGATCAGTGTTTGTGAGTCTTGGCTCCTCTTAAGCTTCATCGAGTAACATTACTTGCCTCGTTAATCCTATTGTGTGTGTGTACCTAATTGTGGTTGCAAGGGTCGAGAATCAGCTCCTGGCCCTGTGTGTGTGTGTGTGTGTGTGAAAATGCTCACAGGCGATATTTTATAGGCTACTAAGATGCAAAACTTGAGTAACAGGTGTTTACAAAAAAAAAATTAATCGGAGACCGGGTCGGAGGGGGGGGGGGGTCGTTCACCCTCGATACGCACTCCAGGAATACTCAAGGTAAGAGCAGTTGGCCACAATAGGTGTATAGCTATTGTTAGAATCCTTCAGAAAGATATTGTTAGAATCCGCGAGAAATATTGTTAGAATCCTTCAGAAGGATATTGCTAGAATCCATGAGAGATATGGTTAGAATCCCCGAAGAATATTGTAAAAATCCTTGAAGGATATAAAAATCCACGAATGATATTGTTAGAATCGTTGATATTTGACTGTAGAGGAGAGACCCCTCAAGGAAGGTTCCTTGATGTTGGTGAGGGGCTCTTGATTTAGGGAATTGGATCTGTGCTCCAGTTCCCCGAATTAAGCCTGAATGCCTTCCACATCCCCCCCCACAGGCGCTGTATAATCCTCCAGGTTTAGCGCTTCCCCCTTGATTATAATAATAATGTAGAGGAGAGTAATAAGTTGGTCTAACAATACACATAAATACACACTAAGATATATTTATCAGAAAACGTTTCGGTCCAGGGACGCCTGTGACTCCTTTGTAGTTTTCAGTCTTTTGTTCTGTGGTATCAGTGACGTACATTATCGAGGCTTATAATAATAATAATAATAATAATAATAATAATCTTTATTTCTTCACGCACATGATACAGCGTATACAGACCTAGGCATCGTTTCTGTATTTTTTTTCAATTGCTTTACTGCAACCATTATGGAGTGGGACTATATCAGAGGTTTTGAGAGATTGTGGGATGACTCCAGTGTCCAGGCTCCTCCTCCATAGATTAAGGCACATGGTAATGCCTTCTTACAGTTCTTGATGACTATGAAGTGAGTCAGGACCTGGGGCAGAGTGCGTGGGCATGCAATCAATGGCTTCTTCAAAAGTCAATTTATTAGGGAGATGTCTGCAGCATGTGTCTCAGTCATGAAGAACTAACACCTTTAGAGTCTACAACTTTTAGGCTAATTGACGGTTCACTGAACTCTGTGTCGTACTACGATTAAAATATTTCACTCATTTCTTTTTGTGTCATTAGTGCTATTGTTAAGATATTAGTGTACGGGTACAACAATGCTACTACTCTTAGGAGCAGTGCTATTGTACTTATAGTTGTAATACGTCATTGTTTTCTTGTTAAGATCAATATTGCCTGACTTCTCGTTGGAGGAGTAATATTTGGTGGTGGTAAGCGCTCACACCGCTGGTAATCCCCCGGCTAAGCTTCTCTCACTGCTGTCGTTTTCATGTCGTTGTATCGTAATTCACAGAGGCTTATGTGACATTATTCCTTAATAACATATTTCTGTGATTAATATATACTGTATATGTACAATTTTCCTTCTTAACATAGTACATTGCTAGTTACGCACACACGCAGCCTACCTCACACACACACACACACACACACACACACACACACACACACACACACACACACACACACACACACACACACACACACGAGAGTTATTTTGGAATTACTTTTTTAATCTCAGCGTGATTTAAAACTGAAATGAGTTAGATGAGACTGTTGGCTCAACTTCAGTACACATGTTCACGAGTAGGTATGATTAAGATCCAAAGGCCAGAAACGGGTACTATAGGAGGGTGGGTCAGGAGCTGTGTATTGACATCCCATCCCCCCGTTCCCCCTTCCCCCCCCACACACAAATTGGCCACCAAGGGTATGGAGCAGTGGCCAGGGAATGCTTACACTCTATTGTTGGAAAGGGAAAAACTTTTTTTCCGTGAATTCCTTTAAGGTCCTTCGCATGTTAACGATTTGTAATGAGAGGGAAGACGGTGACTTGAAGGAATTACGAGTCTAGAGACAAAGCCGGGGCTTGAAACCATATTTTCTCCTCCCCCTCCCCCGTGTAACATTATTTTGATCACAGATTACTCTTGAATTTCATCGAGCGAAAGTCTAGTTCAAAAATCACAGTAGAAAGCTTGTCATGAGTCGTAGTTTGCTTTGTCTTGGTGACTTGGAGGACATTACTGTCTTGCTATCTGGTAATGGTCGCTCCCGCACCTCGCACTCACACAACTCCTTCTATATTGAAAATGATGTATAACACGTATAAGAATGATTAAAATATACACAAAAGAATGTCAGCGTATACTGAATGTAAGTAGAAGTTTGCAAAATTTACCTGTCGTCTTACGTGTTCATGAGATGAAAGACTAGAAGTCCTGCTAGAATATAACACGATAAAGTGGTTCAGTTTGACACTGTCATGACAGGAGGCAAGTATTTCCCCGGATGGTACCTGTCGACTCCATTTTTGTGCTATGTTCTTATGTTAAGGACTTGCCACCTTGTGTTTTCATCGCATCTTCCAGCTTCTGGTCTCAGGGCTTTGAGAAATAAATGTAAGTATGGTCTACCTACCTGGAGTCTACCTGGAGAGCATTCCGGGGATCAACGCCCCCGCGGCCCGGTCCACGACCAGGCCTCCTGGTGGATCAGGGCCTGATCAACGAGGCTGTTACTGCTGGCCGCACGCAATCCAATGTACGAACCACAACCCGGCTGATCCGGCACCGTCTTTAGGTATCTGTCCAGCTCCCTCTTGAAGACAACCAGGGGTCTTCCCGTAATGCCCCTTATTGCTGGTAGGTGGCTGTTGAACAGTCTTGGGCCCCGGACACTTATTGCGTTTTCTCTTAGTGTACCAGTGACGCCCCTACTTTTCACTGGGGGTATGTTGCATCGCCTGCCAAGTCTTTTGCTTTCGTATGGAGTGATTGCTGTGTGCATATTAGGGACCAATCCCTCCAGAATCTTCCAGGTGTAGATTATGATATATCTCTCTCGCCTGCGCTCTAGTGAGTACAAGTCCAGTGCTTCCAGGCGCTCCCAGTAGTTAAGGTGTTTGATGGAACTTATACGTGCAGTAAAGGTTCTCTGTACATTCTCTAGCTCTACAATTTCACCTGCCTTGAATGGGGATGTTAATGTACAGCAGTATTCCAGCCTAGAGAGAATAAGTGATTTGAAAAGCATCATCATTGCCTTAGCATCTCTTGTCTTGAATGTTCTCATTATCCATCCTCTCAGTTTCCTAGCAGATGTGATAGTGGCATTGTTGTGGTCCTTGAATGTGAGATCTTCGGACATTACCACACCCAGGTCCTTCACATTACTTTTCCGCTCTATTGTGTGATTGGAGTTTGTAGTATACTCAGTCCTAGTTATTATTTCCTCCAGTTTTCCATAATGGAGTAGTTGGAATTTGTCTTCATTGAACATCATATTGTTCTCTGTTGCCCAGTGGAAAACTTGGTTTATATCGTCTTGGAGCTTTCCGTGTCCTGTTACTTGTGGTCATGAACGCAATAATGTAAAAGTAGAATGTACAGAGAACCTTTACTTCACGTATAAGTTGCATCAAACACCTTAACTACTGGGAGCGCCTGGAAGCACTTGACTTGTACTCACTAGAGCGCAGGCGAGAGAGATATAACATAATCTACACCTGGAAGATTCTGGAGGGACTGGTCCCTAATATGCACACAGCAATCACTCCATACGAAAGCAAAAGACTTGGCAGGCGATGCAACATACCCCCAGTGAAAAGTAGGGGCGTCACTGGTACACTAAGAGAAAACGCAATAAGTGTCCGGGGCCCAAGACTGTTCAACAGCCTCCCACCAGCAATAAGGGGCATTACGGGAAGACCCCTGGTTATCTTCAAGAGGGAGCTAGACAGATATCTAAAGACGGTGCCGATTCAGCCGGGATGTGGTTCGTACGTAGGATTGCGTGCGGCCAGCAGTAACAGTCTCGTTGATCAGGCCCTGATCCATCGGGGGGCTTAGTCGTGGACCGGGCCGCGGGGGCGTTGATCCCCGGAATGACCTCCAGGTAGACTCCAGGTAAGGGGTACGTAAGTTCCCCCAATGGAAATAAGTCACTCTGACTGACTTTTTTGGGTTATCCCAGGTTCTCTACACATATGCTGCTATGTATGATAATTCTATATAACTGTATTTGTGTATACCTGAATAAACTTACTTTACTTACTTACTTTCTTACTAGTCTTCTAATAACATGTTTATTTTTCCACAGTAATCTACCTTGTCCATAATTACTATCGCATTTGCTTTGTTTGTTTGGTTTTGCTTTCGTCTGCTTCGTACTTCGTACTTCATATTTCTACAACACATTTGTCCCCAATAAGTTATACCATGAATTAAGGAAATATTTTAGACCTCACCTTACGAAACAGACAAAGCAAATGTGATAGTAATTATGGACAAGGTAGATTTTAGTGGAAAAATGAACATGTTATTGGAAGACGGGGGAACTTACGTGCCCTGAAGATTATGCGGCTCGATTAATACGACCTTTTAGATAATGCAGCACAGTTCTGGTCTTCATAGTATTGAATGGACATAAATGCGTCAGAGATGGAAGGATGACACAATTAATGTAGTGTATTAGGAATCTTTCCCACGAAGACAGATTGAGGACCCCTCTCCGTACACAAATGAAATACGTAGAATGTGAGGAGTCATGATTGACGTATACTAGAAGGTAGTTGTAAACAAAAGCAATTTAAGAATAAATAACAAAAAATAGACCAAAGTCGATTTAGATAGACTACAAGAAAGCACTGGTATGGCAGTAGATAGGTAAGTGAAACAGTCTGACCACAAGCGCCAGGGAAACAAATACTTCGGGTAGCTTTAATTAAATATATTTCCTTGGACCTCCTCTTTTCTTCAGCATTGCAAGCTCCTGATGATGTGTTGATTGCAACACGAAAGGCCTAGAGCTATCATTCAACGCCCCCAGTGGTTCTTTGGCATACATATACTAAACTATAAGTGGGAATGATTGTGACTTAGACGTGCCTAGCAAGGGTCATGGGTCTACTGCATCGCTCTATTACGTTCTAATGGTACGTTAGTGTGAGGATGCGGGTGTGGGAGAACTGCTGGCGCCACCAGTGGTGAGTGCACACAACCTGCCACACAACAGTAGGGACCAGCACGGGAGAGAGCCGGCAGGTAGACCCATTATAACTGGGTCTTTCCCCTCCCTCTCACTCCCCCCTCCACCTTAAGGGTGTGCTGGTGACGTCACCTTGTGGGTAGTGACGTTGAGTGATGAGCCCAGCCTGGGTATGATTGGGCATACCCCGGCCCACCACTCTCTCCAACCTCCACCCATTTACTCTGCCCTCATCGCCCTCTTTTTTTTTTTTCCTCTCGTAGTGAACTCTGGAGCGATGATCGCCTCTGCCCACTGGTTAAGGTGCAGCCTTCACATGTTATGAGCTCTGGAGTGAGCGGTGGGAGGAGTCTGGTGTTACTGCAATCAGAGGTTTGAGGAGCAGGGTAATTTTTTTTTTTAATTAAAATTGGGTACAGCCTCGGCGTGTAGCTACCGTGTACTATACTCGTTTTACTACATCGATTTTATTACCCGTTTCCAGAGCCAGTTTCTGATTCTTTCTGGTTAACTTACATATACTGTTTGCTTTATTTTAAGATAAGGTACCATTGATGAGTTACAAGAGTTTGTCTACTGCCGGAGCCCGGCCGTGGGCCAGGCTCGTCTGGTGCTTACCTGGTCAACCCGGCAGTTGTTGGCCCGCAGCTCCACATGCTACAACAGTGTTAATAACGTATGTTCACCCACATTAAAACAGTAGCCTCATCCAGCAATTTTATATGTAAATTTTAGCAAGGTTAGGATACGTTTCTAGGTAAGATTTGTTGCAAAATAAAAAAAATCGTAAATAGTTAACTAGTTTAATATTGAGCCGTAGAGAGACTTTGTGTTCTAGCAAGTGTTTTATCAATATTTAGTGTTGCTATGCTGCCATGCTCTCGACTCCTGTAGGTGTTATACAGCGAGGCAGCAGTTAGCACTGCTCTACTCTGGAGGGGGTGAGTGTCAAAACTGTCAATACTGGAGCGAGACAGCTGGGTGGACGGTGTGTCGTGTCGCGGGGTCTGTGAAGATGAATGTGATGAGTGGCACAGCGGTGAGACACAGACAGACCTCTTGGCTGTGAACTCAGAGGTTCCGTGGCCGGAGAAACCATCTTGTAGCACCTGTACCAGTGGTGATGTTTGTACCGCCTGCACTCGTGGTGTTTGTACCACTTGTACTCGTGGTGATGTTTGTATCACCTGTACTCATGGTGATGTTTGTATCACCTGTACTCATGGTGATGCTTGTATAACCTATACTCATGGTGATGCTTGTATAACCTGTACTCATGGTGATGTTTGTACCGCCTGCATTCGTGGTGTTTGTACCACTTGTACTCGTGGTGGCGTTTGTATCGCCTGTACTCATGGTGATGTTTGTATTACCTGTACTCATGGTGATGCTTGTATAACCTGTACTCATGGTGATGTTTGTACCGCCTGCATTCGTGGTGTTTGTACCACTTGTACTCGTGGTGGCGTTTGTATCACCTGTACTCATGGTGATGTTTGTATTACCTGTACTCATGGTGATGTTTGTATTACCTGTACTCATGGTGATGCTTGTATAACCTGTACTCATGGTGATGTTTGTATTACCTGTACTCATGGTGATGCTTGTATAACCTGTACTCATGGTGATGTTTGTATCACCTGTAATCATGGTGATGTTTGTATCACCTGTAATCATGGTGATGTTTGTATCACCTGTACTCATGGTGATGTTTGTATCACCTGTAATCATGGTGATGTTTGTATAACCTGTACTCATGGTGATGTTTGTATCACCTGTAATCATGGTGATGTTTGTATCACCTGTAATCATGGTGATGTTTGTATCACTTGTACTCATGGTGATGCTTGTATAACCTGTACTCATGGTGATGTTTGTATCACCTGTACTCATGGTGATGTTTGTATTACCTGTACTCATGGTGATGCTTGTATAACCTGTACTCATGGTGATGTTTGTATCACCTGTACTCATGGTGATGTTTGTATCACCTGTACTCATGGTGATGTTTGTATTACCTGTACTCATGGTGATGCTTGTATAACCTGTACTCATGGTGATGTTTGTATTACCTGTAATCATGGTGATGTTTGTATCACCTGTGCTCATGGTGATGCTTGTATAACCTGTACTCATGGTGATGTTTGTATAATAGCAGGGATAAGCAAGTTACCATAGCTGAGGTCATAGCTACCAAGTGCTGAACTTTGTTTTAACTTTTAGTGGAAGTGCAGAGTGAGTGGTGTGTGTGTGAGTGCACGTGGTAGGTGATCTGTAACACTATCAGACATATCAGACATAGACAGAGATGTAAACCACAGCACTGTATCATCTTTTGCAGACGATACTAGGATCTGCATGAGAGTGTCATCCATTGAGGACACGGCAAAGCTCCAACAAGATATAAACCAAGTTTTCCAGTGGGCAACAGAGAACAATATGATGTTCAATGAAGACAAATTCCAACTACTCCGTTATGGGAAACTGGAGGAAATAATAACTAGGACTGAGTATACTACAAACTCCAATCACACAATAGAGCGGAAAAGTAATGTGAAGGACCTGGGTGTGGTAATGTCCGAAGACCTCACCTTCAGGGACCACAACAATGCCACTATCACATCTGCTAGGAAACTGATAAGATGGATAATGAGAACATTCAAGACAAGAGATGCTAAGCCAATGATGATCCTTTTTAAATCGCTTATTCTTTCTAGGCTGGAATACTGCTGTACATTAACATCCCCATTCAAGGCAGGTGAAATTGCAGAGCTAGAGAATGTACAGAGAACCTTTACTGCACGTATAAGTTCCATGAAACACCTTAACTACTGGGAGCGCCTGGAAGCACTTGACTTGTACTCACTAGAGCGCAGGCGAGAGAGATATATCATAATCTACACCTGGAAGATTCTGGAGGGACTGGTCCCTAATATGCACACAGCAATCACTCCATACGAAAGCAAAAGACTTGGCAGGCGATGCAACATACCCCCAGTGAAAAGTAGGGGCGTCACTGGTACACTAAGAGAAAACGCAATAAGTGTCCGGGGCCCAAGACTGTTCAACAGCTTCGCACCAGCAATAAGGGACATTACGGGAAGATCCCTGGTTGTCTTCAAGAGGGAGCTGGACAGATACCTAAAGACGGTGCCGGATCAGCCGGGTTGTGGTTCGTACGTTGGATTGCGTGCGGCCAGCAGTAACAGCCTCTTTGATCAGGCCCTGATCCACTGGGAGGCTTGGTCGTGGACCGGGCCGCGGGGGCGTTGATCCCCGGAATGCCCTCCAGGTAGACCTCAGGTGAGTGCTTTATGGTGGACGCTCTTTGTTCATGGAAGTCAGGCTAAGCTTCACTTGTGATAAATTGTTTAGAAACCCGACAAGTTGAAGAATGAGACACTTGTGCAACATTTGAGAATATTGAAGAAACGTTTCGCTATACAGTGGCTTCGTCAGTCCAGTACAAAGAACGGTGGAGAAAGAGTAGTATGAGGTAATCAGTCCCTCAGTCTGGAATCGATGTGTTCTGTCCATCAGTCTTGACTAATGGACTAAACACATCGATTCCAGGCTGAAGGGATTGATTACCTCAAACTCCTCTTTTTCCATCGTTCTTCTTTGTATTGGACTGATGAAGCCACTGTGTGGCGAAACGTTTCTTCAGCAAAGATTCCTAAATGTTGCACAAGGGTTTCATTCTTAAACTTCAGTTGCTTGGATAAAGCTGTGATTTCTTTCATTTTTCCAGGCGCTGCATGATCACTGAGTTTAGGATTTGGGAGTTTAGAAAACCTAAAAAACAGTTCTTGCTGAGTTATCACTGTTAGGCCTCAAGGGCGAGAGTTGTCCTAGCAGCCACTCACTTGGCCAAGGTAAGACTGAGAGAGAGGTGAGAAGCCCTCGTACTTCTGAGTTACAGCTGGTTATGACTTACCCTCTGCATTGATTGTGAGCTCTGACGAGTGGTGATAATGTCCGTGTCACCAGGGTCACTACCCCAACACTGCTCTTTACCCCCACACACCCACGTACACCCTTCCCTCCACCGTGCCCCGTCCTCCTCCCGCCTTCCCTTTCTGTTTATTCTTCAACTTTGTAAATGTTTAGGTTTTGAACGAGCCATTGTGGTAAATTCTGTGCGAGCTTCCGCGCTGCTTGAATAATAACCCTTTGTTGAGTTCATCCTCTGGGATTTTCTTGAGCATAAAAAAAAACTCCTTCTGCAACCCTCTTATTAATGTGTATAAATTCACGATGCTTTATGGGGATCATTACTGGTAGAGTGGGAGTATTAGAAGAGGTTGTGGAGTCAGCGTGTAGCTGGGAACGACTGGCATGACTAGCATAGTTATACCTCTGGCTCGACACCCTAGCATTCCTCACTGACTGACTGCCGCCTTGCACTGCTGACCTGCAGCGCTGACACTGCGCTACACGCGAAGATTCCTGCCACAACACTGACGTTACCTGTCTTACACTTGCTGATGACCTTTCGGCTCAACCCCCCCCCCCCGCCCCCACCCCTCTATCCTCGGGTTTTAAATTTTAATAATTTAAATTTAGAAATGACGCGGGACAAGCACAGCCTCGCCAAGAGAAGCTGTGGATGAGTGTAACACTCTCCTTAAAGTGAGAAATTTTGGCAGCTTTGAAAATGGGTTAGATAAACATATGAGGGGGAGGAGATGCATGTCAATAGGATCTTGTCTAACATGGGATAGAAGGCGTACATGTCCCTCTGTTAAGTGAATAATACAGTATGCGATTAATAATACTTTGAGACGTTTCACTCCCCAGGGATTTTATCAGTTCATCAGTTGATAAAGTCACTGGCGGACGAAACGTCTTCTCACTAAACTACCGTGGGTTGGTGAAAATGGTCGGTTTTGAGAAGGACCTGCCTTGTATGGGCCAGTAGGCCTCCTGTAGTGTTCCTCTATTCTTATGTTCTTATTACATGCCTTATTCATGTATTTGTCAGTATATTTTACTACTGATATATACACTAGTCTCATGTTGCACTGGAGAAATTGAGACACATACCTGGAGGTTACCTGGAGGTTATTCCGGGGATCAACGCCCCCGCGGCCCGGTCCATGACCAGGCCTCCCGATGGATCAGGGCCTGATCAACTAGGCTGTTACTGCTGGCCGCACGCAGTCCGACGTACGAGCCACAGCCCGGCTGATCCGGCACTGACTTTAGGTATCTGTCCAGCTCTCTCTTGAAGGCAGCCAGGGGTTTATTGGCAATTCCCCTAATGCTTGATGGGAGGCTGTTGAACAGTTTTGGGCCCCGGACACTTATGGTGTTTTCTCTTAGTGTACCAATGGCGCCCCTACTTTTTATTGGCGGCATTTTGCATCGCCTGCCCAGTCTTTTACTTTCGTAGGGAGTGATTTCTGTGTGCAGATTTGGGACCATTCCTTCCAAGATTTTCCAAGTGTAGATTATGATATATCTCTCCCTCCTGCGTTCCAACGAGTACAAGTCAAGTGCTTCCAAGCGTTCCCAGTAGTTAAGGTGCTTGACAGAACTTATACGTGCAGTAAAGGATCTCTGTACACTCTCTAGATCTGCGATTTCACCTGCTTTGTATGGAGATGTTAATGTACAGCAGTATTCCAGCCTAGAGAGAACAAGTGATTTGAAAAGGATCATCATGGGCTTGGCATCTCTCGTTTTGAAAGTTCTCATTATCCATCCTATCATTTTCTTTGCACGTGCGATCGTGGCACTGTTGTGATCCTTGAAAGTGAGATCCTCAGACATTACTACTCCCAGGTCCCTTACATTATTTTTCCGCTCTATTGTCACATGTGCAACATCTGGGTATCTTTATTGTAGACGTTTCGCCATCCAGTGGCTTTATCAATACAAATTCCAGGACATAACTTGAAGACACTATGACTATATACAGAAGATGAGGTAATCAGTCCCTCAACCTTGGAGTAGGTGCGAAGAGCACCGTAGTCGTGGAGATTCAATAAAGATACCCAGATGTTGCACATGTGTCTTAATTTCATCTTGTCGGTATTATATACCATTCTTGCACATCATGTTGCACTGGGGAAAGGATAGCAGGAAGGTGCCTCTGTTGACGACCGTAAACAACGCTGTATGACCCGGTGGGATTAGCGATTAGTTTTTATTATAATACTAATGAAGAAGACCATAAATTTATCTCTCTCTCTCTCTCTCTCTCTCTCTGTCTCTCTCTCTCTCTCTCTCTCTCTCTCTCTCTCTCTCTCTCTCTCTCTCTCTCTCTCTCTCTCTCTCTCTCTCTCTCTCTCTCTCTCTCTCTCTCTCTCTCTCTCTCTCTCTCTCTGTCTTTGTAAGGTGTAGGTAGCGTGTTGGTAGGCTGAAGCAAGCTTCACTCTCGCCTTCACACACGTCTGCAACACACACAACACACTTGAGCTGTGAAAGAATGTAAGTCACAAGATTATGGCTGGAACAACTTGCCAGACGCATTGAGGGACTCAAATTCATAGCAAGCCAGTGCTAAAAGTAGCAGGCCAGTGTGTTGACCACTGTGTACCATGCCGGCCTATTGAGATTCATCCAAATTGGTGTATTTTTGTACACAAGGCTGGTTTCTTAGACCTTCCGTTGAGCAAGTTGCGCACTCTCGTGTCATTACGGTTTGCCGAACGTACGTACGTGTGTGTGTGTGTGTGTGTGTGTGCGTGTGTGTGTGTGTGTGTGTGTGTGTGTGTGTGTGTGTGTGTGTGTGTGTGTGTGTGTGTGTGTGTGTGTGTGTGTGACCTAATGTTTGCATAAATAACTCATTACGATTGTGACCAGATATAAACATGTAAATAGCTCATTACCATTGTAACTTGTTCAGCTATCAAAACTTTGCAGCCCAGTCCCTGGACCCATTATGTACCACTGTACCTGGTTACCTGGATACCTGGAGGTTATTCCGGGGATCAACGCCCCCGCGGCCCGGTCCATGACCAGGTCTCCCGATGGATCAGGGCCTGATCAACTAGGCTGTTACTGCTGGCCGCACGCAGTCCAACGTACGAGCCACAGCCCGGCTGATCCGGCACTGACTTTAGGTATCTGTCCAGCTCTCTCTTGAAGGCAGCCAGGAGTTTATTCGCAATTCCTCTAATGCTTGATGGGAGGCTGTTGAACAGTCTTGGGCCCAGGACACTTATAGTGTTTTCCCTTAGTGTACCAATGGCGCCCCTACTTTTTATTGGGGGCATTTTGCATCGCCTACCCAGTCTTTTACTTTCGTAGGGAGTGATTTCTGTGTGCAGATTTGGGACCATTCCTTCCAGGATTTTCCAAGTGTAGATTATGATATATCTCTCCCTCCTGAGTTCCAACGAGCACAAGTCAAAAGCTTCCAAGCGTTCCCAGTAGTTAAGGTGCTTGACAGAACTTATACGTGCAGTAAAGGATCTCTGTACACTCTTTAGATCTGCGATTTCACCTGCTTTGAATGTAGATGTTAATGTACAGCAGTATTCCAGCCTAGAGAGAACAAGTGATTTGAAAAGGATCATCATTGGCTTGGCATCTCTCGTTTTGAAAGTTCTCATTATCCATCCTATCATTTTCTTTGCACGTGCGATCGTGGCACTGTTGTGATCCTTGAAAGTGAGATCCTCAGACATTACTACTCCCAGGTCCCTTACATTATTTTTCCGCTCTATTGTATGGCCAGAGTCTGTAGTATACTCTGTTCTAGTTATTATCTCCTCCAGTTTTCCATAACTCAGTAGTTGGAATTTGTCCTCATTGAACATCATATTGTTTACCGTTGCCCAATGGAAAACTTCGTTTATATCTTCTTGGAGGTTAACCACGTTCTCAGCAGATGACAGCCTCATGCAGATCCTAGTATCATCCGCAAAGGATGATACGGTGCTGTGATGTATATCTCTGTCTGTGTCTGATTTGAGGATAAGGAATAAGATGAGGGCGAGTACTGTGCCTTGTGGAACAGAGCTCTTCACTATGGCAGCCTCCGATTTAACTCTGTTGACCACTACTCTTTGTTTTCGATTTGTTAGGAAGTTGAAGATCCATCTCCCCACTTTCCCAGTTATTTATTCCTTTAGTACGTATTTTATGGGCTATTACGCCATGATCCCATTTGTCAAATGCTTTTGCAAAGTCTGTGTACATTACATCTGCATTCTGATTTTCTTCCAGTGCATCCAAGGCCTGCCCTGAACCCATGTTGCCCTGGTTTGTGCAGATTTTGGGAATCCAGGTGATTTGCAATTCTGCTTCTTAGCACTCTTTCAAAGATTTTTATGATGTGGGACGTCAGAGCTATTGGTCTATAGTTCTTAGCTAATGTTTTGCTGCCACCTTTATGGAGTGGGGCTATATCCGTCGTTTTAAGTGACTGGAATTTCACCCATGTCCAAGCTCCTCCTCCATAGTGTACTTAGGGCACGTGAGAGGGGTTTCTTGCAGTTCTTAATGAAAACAGAGTTCCACGAGTCTGGGCCCGGGGCTGAGTGCATGGGCATGTTGTCAATGGCTTTTTCGAAATCTATCGGAGTTAGGGTAATGTCGGAAATCTGGCATACATTTATGGAGTTTTGAGGCTCATTCATGAAGAAATCACTTGGGTCGTCGATCCTGAGACCGATTAGTGGTTCACTAAACATAAGAACATAAGAACATAAGAACGAAGGAACACTGCAGAAGGCCTACTGGCCCATGCGAGGCAGGTCCAAGTCCCTACCGGCTTAAGCCAATGCACCCAACCTAGTCAGGTCAGGTCACATTGACTTAAGGGAGGAACACGGCAACCGACCTGTTAGCACAAGCTATCAGGTCTAACTCACACCCACCCACATCTACTCATGTATTTATCCAACCTATTTTTAAAGCTACACAACGTTCTGGCCTCTATAACGGTACATGGGAGTTTGTTCCACTCATCCACAACTCTATTACCAAACCAGTACTTTCCTATATCCTTCCTGAATCTGAATTTTTCCAACTTAAAACCATTGCTGCGAGTCCTGTCTAGGCTAGATATTTTCAGCACACTATTTACATCCCCTTTATTTATTCCTGTCTTCCACTTATACACCTCAATCATATCCCCCCTAATTCTACGTCTTTCTAGAGAGTGCAGTTTCAGGGCCCTTAGTCTATCCTCATAGGGAAGGTTTCTGATACATGGGATCATCTTTGTCATCCTCCTTTGTACATTTTCCAGAGAATTTATATCCATTCTGTAATACGGTGACCAAAACTGTGCAGCATAATCTAAATGAGGCCTAACCAAGGATGTATAGAGTTGAAGAACAACCTGAGGACTCCTATTATTTATGCTTCTTGATATGAAGCCAAGGATTCTATTAGCTTTATTGCGAACACTTATGCACTGTTGTCTTGGTTTCAGATTACTGCTAACCAGAACTCCTAAATCTTTTTCGCAATCCGTAATATTAAGATCTACATTATTTAGTTTATATGTGGCATGGTTATTGTCCTGTCCAACATTTAGAACTTTGCATTTGTCTATATTAAACTGCATCTGCCACTTCTCCGACCACTGCATCAGTCTATTCAAATCTTCCTGGAGTGCTCGAATGTCCTCGTCAGAATGAATTCGACGGCCTATTTTGGTGTCATCGGCAAACTTGCCGATGTCGCTCTTTATGCCCTCATCTATGTCGTTTATGTAGATTGTGAACAGCAGGGGGCCCAACACTGACCCCTGTGGAACACCGCTCGTGACGCTTCCCCACTCTGATTTCTCCCCATTTATGCAAACTCTCTGCTGCCTATTTGTCAACCATGCCTCTATCCAGGAAAAAATTTCTCCTCCTATTCCATGTGCTTTAATTTTCCTCAATAGTCTCTGATGTGGGACCCTGTCAAAAGCCTTACTGAAGTCCATATACACAATATCATATTCATTACCATGATCTACCTCCTCAAATACCTTAGTGAAAAAAGTTAATAAATTCGTAAGGCAGGAACGCCCCTTTGTAAAACCATGCTGAGATTCGTTGATTAATTTATGCTTTTCAAGGTGGCTACGAACTGCCTCGGCAATTATTGATTCCATAAATTTTCCCACTATAGAGGTTAGGCTTATTGGTCTATAGTTCGAAGCTAAGGACCTGTCACCTGTTTTGAAAATAGGTATCACATTTGCCATTTTCCACTTATCTGGCACCATGCCAGTTTGTAGTGATATGTTGAAAAGATTAGCCAAAGGTGTGCTAAGCTCCTCTTTACATTCCTTTAGAACCCTTGCATACAGTTCATCAGGGCCTGGGGATTTGTTAGGTTTTAATTTATCTATTTGCCTAAGGACCATGTCACTTGTGACCCTAATCGTGCACAGTTTATTATCGTCCTGTTCTACATAATTTATCATTACTGGAATATCGCTGGTATCCTCCTGTGTAAAAACTGAGAGGAAGTATGTGTTAAAAATTCTACACATTTCCTTATCACTGTCAGTGAGCTGACCCGAGGAACTTTTGAGTGGGCCTATCTTGTCCCTGATCTTACTTCTGTATACCTGAAAGAATCCTTTTGGGTTAGTCTTCGATTCTCTTGCAACTTTAACCTCATAATCTCTTTTTGCTTTTCTAATTCCCTTTTTTATTTCTCTCTTTAACTGAATATATCGATTTCTTAATTGCCCCTCTCCTCTTTTGATTTGCCTATATATGCCTCTCTTTTGACCAATCAGATATTTTAATCTATTGTTCATCCATTTAGGATCATTTTTGTTTGATCTGATTTCCCTATTTGGAACATAATTTGACTGAGCAGCTAGAACTATGCCCTGGAAAGCATCATATCGGCAACCATCACCACCTACCTGACCCCTAGTCAGGTCATTCCAGTTCAGCCCACCTAAGTAATTTTTCAGTCCTATGAAATCAGCCAAGCGAAAGTCAGGGACGGAGACTTGATTGCCATTATTAGGGGAATTCCATGATATGTTAAAACTGAGTGATTTGTGATCACTCTCCCCAAGCTCATCATTAACCTCAAGATTATTAATTAGTGTTTCCCTACTGGCAAGAACCAAGTCAAGGAGGTTATTTCCCCTAGTTGGCTCTGTCACAAACTGTTTTAAAAAACAATCCTGGATCGTATCAAGAAAGTCACCCGACTCTAAATTTCCTGTCAAATTGCTCCAGTCAATCTGTCTATAGTTGAAATCTCCCATTAGCACAACATTTTCGTATGTAGATGCCTTACGAATTTCGTCCCATAGAAGTTTACTGCACTCCCTATCAAGATTTGGGGCCCTGTAAATCACACCCAAAATTAGTTTTTCTCGGCCCTCGAGAAGCTGTAACCAAACAGATTCAGTGGCTGACGCTTCTAATTTAATATCTTGTCTAACACAACAATTTAAATTGTCTCTGACATACATCGCTACTCCACCACCTTTCCTGTTGACCCTGTCAGTGTGGAATAATTTATAGCCTTGTATGTGACATTCAGAGGGCATCTCTCTATCTTTCAGATTGAGCCAGGTCTCTGTTATAGCAATAATATCTATGTTTCCTGCACTTGCAATTAATCTTAGCTCATCTATCTTATTTCTAACACTCCTGCTATTAGTATAGTAAACCTTAAGGGAGCTAGTCCCTTGCTGCCCTCTGCTGTCCCCCTTTGTTTGCTGACCTGTTCTATTGTCTTTATTTATAACTTCATGCTGAATGCCTTTTATACATTTACTGTTTCCAACCCTAGTGTTGCAACCTGCTTGTTTCCCACACACACCCATACCTCTATCTTCCATCAGTTTAAAATCATAGGCATTTCACCAATGGCCTTCTCAATCGAGTCTGCAAGTGCTACCACCCCTGCCCCAGAGAGATGAACCCCATCCCTTGCATACATATCATGTTTGCCATAAAAGTTGTTCCAGTTGTCAATGAATGGGATTGCAAGTTCCTTGCAGTATCTGTCTAGCCAGCAATTTACACCAATTGCCCTAGACAACCATTCATTTCCTACTCCCCTTCTAGGCAAGATGCTACATATGATTGGGATCCCTCCCTTAGACTTAATGAAATCTATAGCTGACCTGTACTTATCTAGCAGCTCTTCTCTCCTACCCTTCCCAATATCATTTCCACCAGCACTGAGACAGATAATGGGCTTGTTCCCATTACTTGACATGATATTATCCAGTCTGTTGACAATGTCCCCAACACCAGCTCCAGGGAAGCACACTCTATCTCTCATCTTCTTATTCCTATTACAAAAAGCACAGTCAACATATCTTACCTGAGAGTCACCAACCACAAGAATGCGCTTACCTTCATTAGCAGGGGCAGTAGTACCCTTACCTTCACTGGCCACTGAAGTACATTCATCCTGGAGAACAGAGAAGCGATTTCCTACCTTCAGATCTTCACTCTTAACTTTCCTTACTCTGATGCGCCTCCCATTACTGTGAACAACTCGCCACTTGTAGCAGGTGCTGGGCTGCACCTCACTGCTGGTAGCCGTTGCTACCTCCCCACCTACAGCCTCCTCACAGTGAGAGACAGACTGCACCTCACTGCTAGAAGCCTCATTCCCCACATCTCCAACCACCTCACACTCTCTCCCAGGCCCATTGAGGTGGACCTTCAGCCTCCTAATCTCCTCCTGGAGAAGCAAGACCTCCTCCTTCAACTCTCCAACCTCAGTTTTTAAAACACTGCAGAAGCAAGCCATGCTTTGTAACCGTCCACGCTAATCCCCAAAGCAGCTCAGGGTCTGTGACCTCACGTGACGACTGACCACTGAACACGACGACTGACCACTGAACACGACGACTGACCACTGAACACAGAGTCGTACTGGGATTTCAATATTTCACTCATTTCCTTGTTGTCATCTGTGTAAGTCCCATCCTGTCTGAGTAAGGGCCCGATACTAGATGTGGTATTTGCCTTGTTTTTGGCATATGAAAAGAAATATTTTGAATTTCTTTCAATTTCACTAATAGCTTTAAGCTCCTCCTGTCTCTCCTGGTTCCTGTAAGAGTCGTTTAACTTAAGTTCGATAGTTTCCACTTCCCTGGTCAGCGCCTCCTTTCGTGTATCAGATATTCTAGCACTCCTGAGGAGCTCAATGACTCTTCGTTGTCTTCTGTAAAGGGAGCGTCTTTCTCTCTCCAGTTTACTCCTGCTCTTCTTTCTTAGGGGAATATGCCTAGAACATGCTTCAACTACCAGGAAGTTGATCCTTTCAAGGCACTGGTTTGGATCCATGTCATTTCAGATATCTTCCCAACATGTTTCGTTTAGGACATGGTTTACCTGGTCCCAGTTGATGTTCTTGTTGTTGAAATTGTATTTTGTGAAGACACCTTCACAGGTACATGCATTCTGCTGATCAGGGCCCCTATGCATGTATATCTGGACTTCGATGAGGTTGTGATCAGAATTAGTTGTTTTTGATATTCTTATGTCTCTTATCAGGTCCTCATTATTTGTGAAGATAAGGTCAAGTGTGTTTTCTAGTCTTGTTGGCTCCACTATCTGCTGGCTTAAGGTGTGTTTTTCGCAGAGACTTAGTAGCTCATGTGTGTGTGATCTTTCATCTGCGCTGCCTCCGAGGATTGTTTCAGCTATAACATTATTTGCTACAGTCTTCCATTTTGTATGCCTTAGGTTGAAATCACCAAGCAGTAAGATGTTTGGGGATGGAGCTGGAAGGTTTTCCAGACAGTAATCAATTTTCAGTAGCTGTTCCTTGAACTGTCGTGAGGTTGCATCTGGTGGCTTATGTACAACCACAATGACTAGGTTTTGGTTCTCGATCTTTATTGATAGAACTTCAACTACCTCATTTGTGGTGTTCAGCAACTCCGTGCAGATGAGGGACAGTCCCTGGACCCATGATGTACCTCTGTAATGTTGAGGTACAGTCCCTTTACCCATTATACACCTCTGTAATGCTGAGGTACAGTCCCTGGACTCATTATGTACCTCTGTAATTCTGAGGTACGGTCCCTGGACCCATTATGTGCCTCTGTAATGCTGAGGTACAGTCCCTGGACCCATTATGTACCTCTGTAATGTTGAGGTACAGTCCCTGGGCCCATTATGTACCTCTGTAATGCTGAGGTACAGTCCCTGGACCCATTATGTACCTCTGTAATGTTGAGGTAAAGTCCCTGGATCCATTATGTACCTCTGTAATGTTGAGGTACAATCCTTGGGCCTATTTTGTACCTCTGTAATGCTGAGGTACAGTCCTTGGACCCATTATATACCTCTAATATTGAGGTACAGTCCCTGGACCCATTATGTACCTCTAATGTTGAGGTACAGTCCTTGGACCCATTATGTACCTCTGTAATGTTGAGGTACAGTCCGTGGACCCATTATGTACCTCTGTAATGTTGAGGTACAGTCCCTGGACCCATTATGTACCTCTGTAATCCGTTGACTACCACCCACTGGACGGGTCTGATAACGCATAATAAATATGTTAAACTAAAATGAATTATTGATATGGTTGGAATCACTGATAACTAGACACTTTGGGTATCTTTATTGTGGAAACGTTTCAGCGCACAGTGTCTTCATCAGTCCAGTGCAGAGAAGAATAGTGAAGATTAGAAGGAGATTGAGGTAATCAGTTCCTTAGTCTTATCAAGATTGATGGACTGATTATATTGACTCCAGACTGAGAGACTAATTACCTTAAGTATCTTTTAAGTATCTTTCTGATTTTCACTATTCTTCTTTGTATTGGACTGATGCCGGAATGACTTGTTGTCTAACATTCGCGAAACATTGCGAAAGTGTTTTCGAATCTCTTATTTTTAAGGAAAGAAAACATTGGCGATTGAGAGGTGTTGCTCAAGTGGTTGTTGCTGTTGGCGTGGCCGACCAAGTCAACAGCAACAGCCTGGTCGACCAGGGTGTCGAAACGGAGGCCTGGCTCCCCCGGGGGGCCGGGTCGTGGGAATAGGGAAGCTCGCGATGCAGGTCACAGGTATATCACAGGTACGCTTATTGTCTCCCATACATTGTTTCATCTTAGTGTTTCACGCGCTTCATTCTTTTTCTTCTCTTCTTCTCCCATCTCTGGTGGTGGTGGCTCTGGTGGCCTGGTGGTTAACGCTCTCGCTTCACACGGTGAGGGCCTGGGTTCGATTCCCAGCCAGAGTAGAAACATTGGACGTGTTTCTTTCCACCTGTTGTCTATGTTCCCTATCAGTAAAATGGGTACCTGGGTGTTAGTCGACTGGTGTGGGTCGCATCCTGGGACACTGACCTAAGGAGGCCTGGTCACAGACCGGGCCGCGGGGGCGTTGACCCCCGGAACTCTCTCCAGGTAAACTCTCCAGGTAATCTCCTCATCCTTCCTCTCCTCTTACTCTTCCTACTACTGTTCCTCCTCGCCCTTCATTCCTGCATCACACTCACCATTCATATCTCACTATCACCCTCCTCTCCTATCTCACTAATTTCCTTCATCTATACATTACTATCATCCTTCAGTCCTGCCTCCATCCCCTCACGCTGGCGGGAGATGATTCATCTGTAAAAATCTTGCAGTTGTGCTCACAGTGGTGGCCCATGCTAACCTTCCTATGGTGTATAAATATACCTAGTTGGATGAATTTATAGCCAACTGGCCTAATGGCCTACGCGCTGTCCTGAAGTTTTACGACTCTTTACCGCGGGTTCAAGCCCCGCCCGTTACGTGGATGGATGTAGGTGTCATTGTACAACTCCCTCCTACCTTACCCCTTCCACTTCACCCTTCCCCCTTCCTCTTCCACCCTCCCTTCACTTCCCCCCCTCTCAATCCACCCCTCTCCCTCTCATTTTATTTTTATGCATTAATAGGTAAAAAATAAATTAACAGGTGCTCTCTTTTATGCAATAAATTAACCTGGTTAATTCAGTTGACCTGTTAAACCTATGTAATATATTCTTATTTAGTCTTATTCTGGGTCAAAGTTTATTGCTCGCTATAAGACCCACAAAACAAAGGCAGAATGGACTCTTTAAAACAACAGTTTCGCTTTGGAAATCAACTTTTTCAGGCCGACAGAGATTTAGATTTTGCAGCCGAAGTGCCTAGTTTATTGTGTGTGACTGACTCAAGTGTTTAGATGTTGATAAGTGAGACACTTGTGCAACATTTGAAGATACCCAAATGTTGCACAAGTTTCTCATCATCTAGTTTATTGTGCACCTCATATCCATCCTGTGGAGGGTAGCGTAGGAGCATTGTATATACACAGGAGACCTAGGAACTAAGTCCCAAAAGAGCTTACAGGAGTACATGTGGATTATGTCTACAGTTGACTTATCAAGATACCTTGACATATCGACAGAGAGTACATGAGAAACGTGGGAATATGTATACTTAATGAGGACTGTAGGGAAGGTGCTGGTGAGCAGTGTGTGTGTGTGTGTGTGTGTGTGTGTGTCTGTGTGTGTGTGTGTGTGTGTGTGTGTGTGTGTGTGTGGCGAACTGTGAAAGTGTTATCCCCGAGGAAGAGGGATTTGGCAGGTTTGAAATTTCTCTATCGCTGCTTCTGTATGATGGTGTCCTTGAAGACTGAAGCTAATAGTAATGGCCTCTGGTGTGACTGTGTCCTTCCAGTGACTGTTGGAACACAACCGTAAATTTACGGTCAGTTCTCAGTAGAACACAGGAAGTGGTGAAAGTGTTGTAATTGTGTTTGTGTTCATGATTCTCGAGTCTGCCTGCTAGTTCTTTGGCTCTACAAGTGTACCTGGGAATAAGAGCTTGGGTGAAAACTTCCCCTGGAACTGTATGAACGAATAATTCATCGGGCACACTATATACGAAACGCAGGAGGATCACCAAATAAAACGAAGAGAACACGTGAAGGTCCTGGGAGTAATGTCAGCTAACCTTTCTTTCAAAGAGCACAATAAGGCAAATGTCACAACAGCCAGGAAAATGATGGGGTGGATAATGAGAACTTTCAGAACGAAGGAAATAGTGCCAGTAGTGCCATTACAAATCGCTGATGCTCTCTTGCTTAAAGCACTGTTTAGTGTTAACGTCTCCTTTCAGGGCAGGAGAGATATCAAAGCTGGAGCAGATTTTGAGATAATTTTCGGCCTTCATACAGCCAGTAAAACTTTAAAGTTACTGGGAATGCATCATAGTCCTTAATATGTACTCACTGCAGCGGATGGTGCAGGATAATGCATACGTGGAGAGTACTTTTGAGCACTGTGATAACATACTGGAGTGAGAGAGATGGCAGGTGTTGGGATGAGAGGTTGGTAAACCCGTAGGGGTAACCATCGTTGGAATATGAACTGTTGTCTCACTATATCTATTGTTAAGTCACTTTCGTTTTCATTGGCGACTCTGAAAGTTGTGAGGGAAGGGGTTGAAGAGGGGGTGGGTGTGATTAGAAGAGGAGGGAAGACGAAGAGCAGAAGAGGGGGGGATGAGGTCAAAGACAACTGCTGGGGTGGGTTACAGGGAGTGGGTGACAGGATAAGCTTTATCCGGGAAATGTGCATGTTATTAGGATAGTGTTAGGTACCTAAAGTCAGTGCCGGATCAGCCGGGCTGTGGTTCGTACGTTGGACTACTTGCGTCCAGCAGTAACAGCCTAGTTGATCAGGCCCTGATCCACCGGGAGGCCTGGTCGTGGACCGGGCCGCGGGGGCGTTGATCCCCAGAATACCCTCTAGGTAGATTTCAGGTTGATGCAACTATTGTGACATTTTATTGTGGCAACGTTTCGCTCTCCACAGTAATGTCACATTACTTGCATCTGTGTCCATTTACGTAGTGTATTTTGTGGGTAAATCTACCATTATTACTTTTGACATACAGTAACACTGTTACATCTGAAGGGCAGATATAACAGTGTTACTGTATGCAGATTTATCCTGGGATAAGCCTATACAGTGTACCAGTAGTGATGTAGGCAAGGGAGAACAATGAGAAGGATAAGTGAATACGACAGTGGATACGTGAGAAGAGGAGAGAGATATATAAAAAGAAGATTAGGGCGGACAAGAGGGGAAGGAAAGGCTAGGAGATGGAGACAGTTGAGATGGTTCACTAGTACAGTGATCGCTGGCAGTGTTTGAGGGGGTGAGGGAAGGTGGTGGTTGTGGACCACGCGTCACTAGCACATTGGTCCTTATGGGATGGCAGGGGGGCTGCTGGCGTGGGCGTGGGTGAGTGTTGGGAGTCCGTGTGGGTGTACACGTTTGGGATACATTGGTGGGGTTGTTTTTGGTTGGCGGGACTGAGCTAGAGCTCCTGAGCTCTGCATTTGAGTCGTTCATCCACCGATGTGATGGTTACCTATAGTCAATTTCGGGATTAACCGCTCCTGTGGTCCAGTGCCAGGCCAGGCTTGGTGGAAGGCCTGATCAATCAGGCTGTTACTACTGGCCGCACGCAGTTCAACTTACGCACCACAGCCCGGCTGTTCAGGAACTAACTTGAACTTACCAAGTTCCCTCTTGGAGGGAGGCTGTTGAGACCTCCCCCCCCCCCCTTCACCGGTATTAAGGAACCATTATGAACGCTAGAGATTCCTAAAATATCTGATATTTTCGTACACAACTGATGTGAAACCTACATAATTTAGCCACAGTGTAAGGCAGTTGCTTTTATGTGCTTATTGCAGTCATTACACAACTCTGTTTTCCTGGAACATCTGTAGACGTCTTCAAGAGTTAACTTGAATTGTACGTCGGAGGAGCCTGGAGCCTGGCCCATTGCCGGACTCCATTAGAAAAAAAACTCGCAAAGGTGACCAGGCGATCAGCTGGGAAGCTTGGACTTTGACCAGGCTACGACGATTAAAAACAACTCGAAACTGGTGACAGGTATGATTCAGTAACCTATATAAAGCATAGCATAGCCCAAGGTCTTTTAGCCTCTTTGACACTTACAACTGCGCTCGTACCTGCTAGAAGAATTTGTTTGGATTATTAATCCAAAGATAAAATAAGAAAGCCAAGCAGCGAGGCTTATATCCGTTGTTGCAGACGTTGAGGCAACTGCATCGAATTGGCAGATGACTAAATTTGAGTCATTTACAAACAGAACCTGTTTAAGTTCATGAGAGGCATTAGGAAGGTCATTGACGTGGACGAGAAGTAGTGGAGGGTCAAGGATGTTGCTCTGAGGCACCTCTTATGGTAACTGGTCGAATTGATGAGGTAATGCCCTTAGGCACTCTTACCTAGGATGCCATTCATAGTGATCTAGAATATTGCTAGAAGAATACGATCAGCAGGTTCAGAGAGGCTTGTCAATACGTATTACGAACACGGGGCTTGAGAGTCCTTTCATCTATTGAACTTGAGCTCAAGGAGGTGTATCCACGTTCGTATGCGGTAATTTCCGTTTTAACTCTTCCTGCGACGCTTGTAAACATTTGACAAACGTCGCGACGATTAGACTGCACGAAGAGACATAACAGTGAGTAACGTGGCATTTCGAGTAATAGGAGACGTACCAGTGAAGAGTACCAGCTTAGAGCACACGGGGTCAGTGATGCGATGTTTCGAGCTTGGGGGAGGAGACATACCACCTGGGATGGACGTAGAATTATTGCATATGGAGAGAGTCTACCTGGAGGATGTTCCGGGGGTCAACGCCCCCGCGTCCCAATCCTTGACCAGACCTCCCGGTGGATCAGGGCCTGATCAACCAGGTTGTTAATGCAAGCCACATGGAGAGAGAGTATGTGCTAATGGCAATTATATCGTATAATAGCATTTAGTGTTTCGTTCCTTAATTCTTGCCTTGTTTACTCCGAACACCTGTCTGTCGGTGGTGGATAGATTGTGAACTTCGGATGGATAGAGACGTTATCAGTGACAGATGAAAGAATAATGTTTCTTATTGTTTCTTTGTTAATCTTAGTACGATGTATTAACATACGTAACAGATAGGTGATATTTATTATTATGCTATTGAGAATGTTAAATAAGGAAGAGTTCACGGGTCGTATTTATTGACTCTTATTTTATTAAGAACGTCATGTTAAGTAAGGAAGAGTTCACGTCAGTGTATATAAAGCTGAGCTCAGGCAGTGAGTTTACACTGGGGGTTCAGTTTACACTGGGGGGGATTCAGTTTACTCTGGGGGTTCAAGGTACACTTGAGTACTAACTAGTTAGGCGGCGAGTGGTCTGAAAAGTATAAAGAACTTCTTGGCGGATCTTACAACCTCCTAATCACTGTCGTTAGACCGTCAGAAGGATCCCTGGAGGGAATCTGGAGTGTAAGAGTCCCTTCAGACTGTCAGTCACACACAAGATCTCTTGTTAGGCTGTCCTGTGTAGATAGCTCTAAGGCAGCAACACTCAGTTGTCCTTGGACCTTGTGCTAACCTATTTGTTTGTATAAATGGCATAACCTACTTCCACTAGTGTATTTTTCCACTGGTTACGCCGCCTACCACTGCTTCACCTCACCTGTCTGCAGTATATAAGCCACTTCTCCGCGCATATTCTGTACTTTTAACAAGAATAATGGACTGAACACATCAATTCCAGGCTGAAGGACTGATTACCTCAAATTCCTTATCATCATCCACCGTTCTTCTTCTCTGTATTGGACTGAAGAAACCACTGGCTGGCGAAACGTATACAGAATAAAGATACCCAAGTGTTGCACAGATGTCTCATTAACTTAGTTGTGTGTAGCTGGAGTCGATTCGCAGTTTATCGTGCCTTTAACTTATCTATTTTGTTTCTTTGCCTCCAGGGCCAGATTATACCTGCTCTTGAAACTGTGCAATATGTAAAGCAACCAGATGTTTACTGTCATTTTATTGCATCTTGAAAGTTTGTATAGTGGTTGCCTCCGCCACCTTCTGTAATACGATGGTTAGAGAGAATTGGATAACTTGGTAAGGATGCTCTTCAATAATGTGTAGATGGATTACCAAGGCTGTGTGTGTGTGTACTCAGATTCATCTGCGAGTCCTGCCTCGTAGACTACTATGATCGCCATCACTGATTTCTGGCTTCTTAAGCCAGGTACCTGTTCTTGAAGCTGTGTGTTGAGGTCTCTTCCACTTCTGTCTCGTCCAAATCATTCAGATCATTCCAATTTTCAACCATCCTGAGGCTAAAATACTTCCATGCATCCCTGTGGCTAATCCGTGTCTTCAGCTTCCACCTGTGTCCCCTTAATCGTGGTCATCTTAATTCACTCTCTCCCTATCTGCCCTATCAATTTCTTGAATGATTTTGTTTGCCGTAATCATGTCTCGTCAGCCAAGGTTCAGTTCCTTCAGCCTCTCCTCATAATACATTCCCCTCAGTTCTGGTACGAGTCTGGTTGCAGATCTTTAGACCTTTTCAACCTTCTTTACATGCTTGACGAGATGTGGTCTCCATTCTGGGGCTGTGTACTCAATAATTGGCCTAATATGTATGTCATATATAAGTTATGAAGCATTCTTTGTGTGAAGTTTCTGAATTTCAATGAGGTTTGGTAATCTGGTATTTGCCGGTTGTTATATGTTTTGTGTCTAATTCTGGCGATATGTTTGACGTTAAGCTTACCCCAGGTCCTCGCCCTGATATTTGCAGCTTTTCTACGTGCTTTACTGTGGTAAGTCCTCACCTTCTCCAAACTGCATGACCTTGCAACTGTTTAGGATGACTTTTATAAAGAAGTCACCCGTTTGGCCACATCATCCGCTAATAGTGAGAGGCTTAGCGTTTCCTAATAATAATAATAATAATAATAATAATAATAATAATAATAATATAAGTAATGGATTTTTCCTCTTCTCACTCTTAAGATCAGTACATTCCTCTTTTATATTTCTTGTGGTGATGAGGTGTTTGTCTCTGGGTAACTGAGGTCAGCATCCAACAGCAGCATCACTTGTTAGAAACCAGCATCAGTGTAACTGCAGCATCTGTTAGCAACAGCAGCAGCAGCACCATCTGTTAGCAACCATCAGCAACAGCAGCAGCAGCATCTGTTAGCAACCATCAGCATCATCATCTGTGTAGCTCAAGTTTAACAACGGCCAGCATCAGCATCACCACAGAGGCGCTTAACAAACTGTCCACCGTTGAAGCTTGTATCCACATTAACTATTTACAGGAGGGTGAGTGGGCGAGCGAGTGAATATGAGCAAGTAAGGAATGTGAATTAGCGAGTGAGTGAATGTGAGAAGGATGGCTAATGTATCAGGTGGGTTTAACACTTTTCTCTTGTCTGTCTGTCTGCCTGTCTCTGTCTCTGCCTCTGTCTCTCTCTCTCTCTCTCTTTTTTTTTTTTTTTTTTTTTTTTTTTTTTTTTTTTTTTTTTTTTTACACATGGTTTGACAAGGTTAAGGATCCCTAGCTTTATTGACAAGCTATTTACAGGTTAAGGATTCCTAACTTTATTGACAAGCTAAGAGCTGTTACCTACATCAGCTCATTTGAAAGCATTTTTATTGTTATGAGACATACAAGTAGGGAACAGGATGAAGTTGGAGCCATCTGTGGGCCAGCATTTTCATTTGATCAACTGACGTTATCTCGTTGACATCATTATGCTGAACGAATGTGTTCCATACTCGAGTCATCCTGGGTATGTATGATCTCAGATGGAGTGATGTTCTGGAGAAGGGTACAGCCAGAGTGAAGTTGCTGCTTTCTGCCCGTCTTGTGGCATAAAAGCTTGTTTCGCGCTGTCCTCGAAGTGGATCCAAGTGTGGTATTTTGACAATATTGGCCTTGTACATAACAGTAAGGCCACCCACATCCCTCCTATGTTGAAGGCTCTGCTGAAATGACAGATCCATCCAGGATGGGTCCAGGCGAGAGATGAGACGCCTTGCTCTGTTCTCTACTCTGTCAAGCAGTCGCAGATGAGAGGGGGGACAGGCAAACCAAGAAAGTGGAGCATACTCAAGGTGTGAGCGTACTTGTGCCTCGTACAGTATCTTGCAACCCCTACTGTCAAGCAGATGCGAGATACGGCGAAGTGCTGTAAGCTTCCTGGCTGCCTTGTTTGCAAGATTTACAACATGGTTCTTCATGGTTAGTTTGGAGTCAAATTTCACCCCAAGGATATCAACTTCTTCTCCAGGTGCCAACGTCCTCCCATTCATCCTTACTACTGCACCAGCATTACCATCATGGTGCCTAGAGACGATCATCATTTGCGTTTTCTCAGGTGCAAATGTTACTTGCCATCTATTTCCCCAAGCTGATATAGCTCTCAGCTGGTGATTGATGTAGCTTAGAGCAGCTGGCATTTCTTCTCTTGGATAAGTGAATGTCAGTGTACAGTCGTCTGCATATGCATGTGATTCTGGGATGAGATGAAGAAGGTCGTTGAAGTAGACATTCCATAACAGTGGACCCAGCACACTTCCTTGTGGAACGCTTGCCCCAATAGGATGTCTTGCTGATTCCGTTCCATTGAGGACTACACTTAGAGATCTACCATGAAGGTAATCACTGAGGAGACATAGCGTAGAGCCTGCAATTCCCAGTGCTTGAAGTTTTGCTAAGAGGCCCTGGTGCCACACCCGGTCGAAAGCGCCAGCAATGTCCAGTGCTACCACACAGCTGACTTTGGATTCATCCAGTGACTGGTGCCACTTAGTGGAGAGGTTTAACAACAGATCAGCAGCAGAGTAACCTTTCCTGAAGCCATATTGACGATCACAAAGTAGTGAGTGGTAGTCAAAAAAATCTGTCATTTGTCTTGAGATTATTGTCTCAAGGATCTTACCAGTGATTGACAGGAGTGACACTGGTCTGTAGTTGCTGATTTCTGCTCTGCTCTTCTTTTTGTGAACAGGGACTACATTTGCCTCTTTCCATGGAGAGGGCCATTTGCACTGTACTAGGCAGTGCTGAAAGATGCGAGTTAGAGGTGCTGCTAGCTGGTCTGCACATCTTCTCAACAATCTTGGGCTCAACTTGTCTGGGCCCACAGCCTTTTCTTGGTCAAGTGATTTAAGAAGGAAATGCACCTCCTCCTGCCTTATTGTCACCCCTGACAGTTTTGATACAGTTCTTGCAGCTAGCCAAGGAGGGTCCCTTGCTGGATCAGGAACTTGCATTTTGGTAGCAAAGTGTTCAGCAAAGAGGTCCGCTTTCTCTTGACTACTAGTAGAGGTGGTCCCATCCTGTCGATTTAGAGGTGGAATAAGTTCATCAGGCAGATAACCTTGTCTGTCCTTGACCAGGGACCACCAGGTTTTGGAGCCTACCCTACCTGATGCTAACTTTCTCTCTCTCTCTCTCTCTCTCTCTCTCTCTCTCTCTCTCTCTCTCTCTCTCTCTCTCTCTCTCTCTCTCTCTCTCTCTCTCTCCACTCCCCTCCCCCTCCCCCTCCATCCCTGGCTATATATCGACCTCCCTCACATTGCTGCTGTTGTTGTTCCCTCCCTTCCTTCCTTCCTGGAACTCTTGTTAATCTTCCCCAGGGAATTCCAAGACGCGTTTATACTGACGCATGTGGGAGGTGTGTATGTATGTTTGTATGTGTGTTTGTGTGTGTGTGTGTTTGTGTGTGTGTGTGTGTGTGTGTGTTCACCTAATTGTGGTTGCAGGGGTCGAGACTCAGCTCTTGGCCTCGCCTCTTGTGTGTGTGTGGACCATGATAACCTTCACTTAGTGAAGGTTATCATGGTCCACACTGGGACCATGATAACCTTCACTTAGTGAAGGTTATCATGGTCCACACTGGGACCATGATAACCTTCACTTAGTGAAGGTTATCATGGTCCTCACTGGGACCATGATAACCTTCACTAAGTGAAGGTTATCATGGTCCACACTGGGACCATGATAACCTTCACTAAGTGAAGCCTCCAGACAGTATAACGTTGAAACCTGGTGAGACAGTTAACGTAAGTAAAGTGAGGATATGTTGCCGTATGAGTAGATACATTCATGAGGGGAAAGAGAGAGGGGGGAGGGGGAGGGGGAGGGAAGGTTGGAAGAGGGGAGGGGTGCTGCGTTAATGACACTTGGCTTATTTGTGTGATTATTGTTCCTGGCACCCAAGTTGCTCTTGGTAGGGTGGGGGGTGGGAAGGGGGGAGGATTTCTTCGAGGAGGGTTGAGGGTTGGGGGGAGTGACTGACCGGGTGGGGGATTGGGAGTACTCAACGCGGAGTTGAAAAAGTGTCTAAAGGAGAGGGATGTGATGAGTGCTTGTGGGGGGGGGGGGGGGTAGAAGTCACTGTGACCTTCACTGACTGTCCCTGTCTAGTGGGTTGTGTGTGTTAGTGGTGATACAGCCACTGACTGTCTTGCCTAGTGGTTTAAGTGTGTTAGTGGTGCTACAGCCACTGACTGTCTTGTCTAGTGGTTTAAGTGTGTTAGTGGTGATACAGCCACTGACTGTCTTGCCTAGTGGTTTAAGTGTGTTAGTGGTGATACAGCCACTGACTGTCTTGTCTAGTGGTTTAAGTGTGTTAGTGGTGCTACAGCCACTGACTGTCTTGTCTAGCGGTTTAAGTCACTGACTCTCTTGTCTGGTGAGTTATATAAGAACATAAGAAGGAACACTGCATCAGGCCTACTGGTCCATGCGAGGCAGGTCCAAGTCTCCTTCCTGCTTAAGTCAATGACCCAACTTGGTCAGGTCAGGTCTCATCCACTTAAGGAGCGAGCACGGCATCAGACCTAATAGCACAAGCTAGTCAGGTCCAACTCACACCACCCACACCCACTCATGTATTTATCTAATCTATTTTTAAAACTACACAACGTTTTAGCTTCTATGACGGTACTCGGGCGTTTGTTCCATTCATCCACAACTCTATTGCTTTCCTGTATCCTTCCGGAATCTGAAGTTTTCCAACTTGAAACCATTGCTGTGAGTCCTGTCTTGGCTAGATATTTTTAGCACGTTATTTACATCCCCTTTATTTATTCCTGTTTTCTATTTATACACCTTAATCACATCCTCCCTAATTCTACGCCTTTCTAGAGAGTGCAGATTCAGGGCCCTTAGTTACAAACACTGTCTCTGTCTCTTAAATGTTTCATCTCATCCTCCAGAGCAACAAACGTGTGGTTTCCTACTGTTTAAGCTAGGATCATGTTCCCCACCTCTCACAGACGCGGTCCCCCCTCTCCCTCATTTTTCTTATAGTTTATTTATTCCTACCTATATAAACGTGTGTGTGTATAACCTTTATAGGTTTAACACACACACACACACACACACACACACACACACACACACACACACGAGTAATGATGCAGTGTTGCAACCCTGAGTATGCCATTCAAACTCCAGAAGTTATTTGCAACAGGTGGTTTAACGTAACGCAAGCGCTGGGGAAAGTTGAGATACAACAAGGTGTTGGAACAGTTGAAGAGAGAAAGAACAAGGTGTTGGAAAAGTTGTTGCAATAGTTGAAGATTATTGCAAGCAAATGTAAGTTGGTGCTCAGTAAGGAGATGAGAATGGTTTAAATCAAGTGTAAATGTTAGCAGTAGTGGTCTTGGAGTGGTGGAGGACGCGTGGAGGGGTGGACGCACCTGGAGTGTGTGCCTTCACCTAGGTGAAATAACCTGCGTTGAGCCTCACCTCCTGGGACCAACTCTTTATCTTGGCTAAATTAGGTGAACACTCGTGAGTGATTGTAACGTGCTCGTAAGAACATAAGGAACACTGCAGCAGGCCTACTGGCCCATGCGAGGCAGGTCCAAGTCTCCTACCGGCTTAAGCCAATGCCCCAACCTAGTCAGGCCAGGTCACATTCGCTTAAGGAAGGAACATGGCAGCTGACTAGCAGCACAAGCTAATCAGGTCCAACTCACACCCACTCATGTATTTATCTAACCTATTTTTAAAACTACGTAACGTTTTAATCTCTATAACGGTACTCAGGAGTTTGTTCCACTCATCCACAACTCTATTACCAAACCAGTGCTTTCCTATATCCTTCCTGAATCTCAATTTTCCCAACTTAAAATCATTGCTACGAGTCCTGTCTAGGCTAGATATTTTCAGCACTTTATTTACATCCCCTTTATTTATTCCTGTCTTCCATTTATACACCTCAATCATATACCCCCTAATTCTACGCCTTTCTAGAGAGTGCAGATTCAGGGCCTCAGTCTATCCTCATAGGGAAGATTTCTGATACATGGGATCAACTTTGTCATCCTCCTTTGTACGTTTTCCAGAGCATTTATATCCATTCTGTAATACGGTGACCAAAACTGTGCAGCATAATTTAAATGAGGCCTTACCAAGGATATATAGATTTGAAGAACAACCTGAGGACTCCTATTATTTATGCTTCTTGATATGAAGCCAAGGATTCTGTTAGCTTTATTACGAATACTTATGCACTGTCGTCTTGGTTTCAGATTACTGCTAACCAGAACTCCTAAATCTTTTTCGCAATCCGTAATATTAAGATCTGCATTATTTAGTTTATATGTGGCATGGTTATTTTTCTGTCCAACATTTAGAACTTTGCATTTGTCTATATTAAACTGCATCTGCCACTTCTCCGACCACTGCATCAGTCTGTTCAAATCTTCGTGGAGTGCTCTAATGTCCTCGTCAGAATGAATTCAACGGCCTATTTTGATGTCATCGGCAAACTTGCTTATGTCGCTCTTTATGCCCTGTGGAACACCGCTCGTGACGCTTCCCCAGTCTGATTTCTCCCCATTTATGCGAACTCTCTGCTGCCTATTTGTCAACCATGCCTCTGTCAAGGAAAAAAATTTCTCTTCCTATTCCATGTGCCTTAATTAATTTTCCTCAATAATCTCTGATGTGGGACTCTGTCAGAAGCCTTACTGAAGTCCATATACACAATATCATATTCATTACCATGATCTACCTCCTCAAATACCTTAGTGAAAAAAGTGTAAATAAATTCGTAAGGCAGGAACGCCCCTTTGTAAAACCATGCTGAGATTCATTGATTAATTTATGCTTTTCAAGGTGGCAATTATTGATTCCATAAATTTTCCCACTATGGAGGTTAGGCTTATTGGTCTATAGTTCGAAGCTAGGGACCTGTCACCTGCTTTGAAAATAGGTATCACATTTGCCATTTTCCACTTATCTGGCACCATGCCAGCCTGTAGTGATATGTTGAAAAGATTAGCCAAAGGTTTGCTAAGCTCCTCTTTACATTCCTGTAGAACCCTTGTGTACAGTTCATCAGGGCCTGGGGATTTGTTAGGGTTTAATTTATCAGTTTGCCTAAGGACCATGTCACTTGTGACCCTAATCGTGCATAGTTTATCATCATCCTGTTCTGCACAATTTATTATTTCTGGAATATCGCTAGTATCTTCCTGTGTAAAAACTGAGAGGAAGTATGTGTTAAAAATTCTACACATTTCCTTATCACTGTCCATGAGCTGACCCGAGTAACTTTTGAGTGGGCCTATATTGTCCCTGATCTTACTTCTGTATACCTGAAAGAATTCTTTTGGGTTAGTCTTCGATTCTCTTGCAACTTTAACCTCATAATCTCTTTTTGCTTTTGTTATTCCCTTTTTTATTTCTCTCTTTAACTGAATATATTGATTTCTTAACTGCCCCTGTCCTCTTTTGATTTGCCTATATATGCCTCTCTTTTGACCATTGAGATGTTTTAATCTATTGTTCATCCATTTAGGATAATTTTTGTTTGATCTGATTTCTCTATTTGGAACATAAGTTGTCTGAGCAGCTAGAACTCTGCCCTGGAAAACGTCATATCGGCAACCATCACCACCTACCTGACCCATAGTCAGGTCATTCCAGTTCAGCCCACCCAAGTAATTTTTCAGTCCTATGAAATCAGCCAAGTGGAAGTCAGGGACAGAGACTTGATTGCCATTGTTATGGGAATTTCGTGATATATTAAAACTGAGTGATTTGTGATCACTTTCCCCAAGCTTATCATTAACCTCAAAATTATTAATTAGCGTTTCCCTGCTGGCAATAACCAAGTCAAGCAGGTTATTTCCTCTAGTTGGTTCTGTCACAAACTGTTTTAAAAAACAATCCTGAATTGTATCAAGAAAATCACTTGACTCTAAATTTCCTGTCAAATTGCTCCAGTCAATCTGTCTATAGTTGAAATCTCTCATTATCACATTTTCGTATGTAGATGCCTTACGAATTTCATCCCATAGAAGTTTACCGCACTCCCTATCAAGATTTGGGGCCCTGTAATCACACCCAAAATGAGTTTTTCACAGCCCTCGAGAAGCTGTAACCAAACAGATTCAGTGCCTGACGCTTCTAATTTTATATCTTGTCTAACACAACAATTTAAATTCCACATTGGTGATGCTGATTGAATACTTCTCAGCATCTCTGTGGCTCATGTGTGTGTGTGTGTGTGTGTCTCCCCGTATTGATCCCTCACCTGCAGAGTTGTATAGCTTTATCCACCTTTGTTCTTTGTCCTGGAGTATTTTGTATGTTATGAGTATGTATCCTCTCGGTATACCCTTCCAGTTTTTGTGACAAAGCGCTCTGCTTTTTCCAGTTTTCTTTTTAATGTTGTGATAATGGTTCTGCGTTGGTGCTCCATGTTACACGGGGTTCCTAAAGAGAGCTCAGTACTCAGCTTCCGCATACCTGCGAGGGAGGTTGTGAGGAGGCTCTTGATCTAAGGACTTGGACTTACCCCTCCCCTTCCTAGGATCGAATCTGGTTGTCTCCCATTCCCAAGGCGCTGCATAACATGACCCTTACGGGTTTAGCTTAACTTCCATCCTCGCTGCATGTGGTCAGCAACTTTCATCAGTGTGTACTCATTCTGTTCCCTCTTCCTCCTTGTCCAGATCTTCTTGCAACCTTTCCAGATTTTCTTGCAACCTTTCCAGATCTTCTTGTAACCTGTTCAAGTCTTCTTGCAAAGTTTGCAAGTCTTCTTTTAAACTGTTGAAGTCTTGTTGCATTTATCATCATGGTTATAATTTCAACAATAATACCGCATGATCCGTGAGTACTGTCACGTAAGGATCACTCCTGAGTACATTGCTAAGGCAACCAGGAACACTGTGGGTACTAGGAACCTGGAGTACTGTGGGTACTAGGGACCAGGAACACTGTGGGTCCCAGGAACACTGGGTACTAGGAACCAGGAACACTGTGGATACTAGGAACCAGGAACACTGTGGGTACTAGGAACCAGGAACACTGGGTCCCAGGAACACTTGGCACTAGGAACCAGGAACACTGTGGGTACTAGGAACCAGGAACACTGAGTACTAGGAACCAGGAACACTGTGGGTACTAGGATTCATCCTTTGTGGAGTCCAGTTTAAGATTCGTATATTTACGTTTGCATGGGGTCGATCCATTGCTCCCGTGGTATGGTTTCATTGCTCCTCCCTCCTTCCCTCCCCTTCGCCTTTTAACCCTTTATCGACCGTTTACTGGATCCAGGGCCGGACTTTATTTACAGCACCCCTGAGACTACGTGTCTTTGAGGCGAAATAGATATTCTCGTAGAATTATGTGCTCGGCGGACGACTCACACGTTATACACTATATAGACAGGTATTTCTGATTTACGTTCTCCCGGACCTTGTCTTGACTACTCCTGAAACCTGTACGGGTGGATTGGTTGAGTGAGTGGCCACGTGTGTCAGGTGCTGTTGTTGTTGCTGCTGCTGCTGCTTTTTTTTCTTTGCCGCTTGCACGCCCCTCCAATATTTTTAGTACCACTACTAGTGTTCGGCGGCTTTGTATTGTGTGTATGCGTAGGGGTGGGGATGTACTCTATGCGCACGTATGTATGTACGTATGTACTTGTGGAGCTGTGTGCAGCCTCTTCACCTCGCCTCCTGTGCTACTTTAATCGGTATAACTAGTTTCTATCCTCTTGGGCCTTATCACGCCTACTCTTGAAGCTGTGTAAGTTACCTCCGCTACTTCCTCGTGTAACTTGTACCACTTTGCAACCAGACAGAGATTAACAAAAACTACTTCCCAGCATCCCGGTTACTCGTGATCAGCTTCCACCTGTGTCTCCTTGACTCTGGTTTTCTGAATTCAAATATTCTATCTTCATCTGCCCTATCAATTCTTGCAAAAATTTTGTAGGTCGTGAACATGTGTCCCAAGTTCTCTGTCAGGGTCGTCAGCTTCATTTACTTTAACTTCTCCGTATAGTGCATTCCTCTGTTCTGGGACTAGTTAAGTTGCAAACCTTTTGACCTTTCATGGCATTGCACGCGCTTGACCAGAAGAGAGGCTCCATACGGGTTTTGCAAACCGTTGTTGAATATGATACCCCAAAAGGAGGCCTCTCCGATGATTGGCCAAACATATGGGTATCTTTATTGATGAATAAGACGTATGAGTATCTTTATTGATGAATAAGATATGAGTATATTGATGAATAAGACATATGAGTATCTTTATTGATGAATAAGATATATGGTATCCTTATTGATGAATAAGATATATGGGTATCTTTATTGATGAATAAGATATATGGGTATCCTTATTGATGAATAAGATATATGGGTATCCTTATTGATGAATAAGACATATGGGTATCTTTATTGATGAATAAGACATATGGGTATCTTTATTGATAAATAAGATATATGGGTATCCTTATTGATGAATAAGACATATGGGTATCTTTATTGATGAATAAGATATATGGGTATCTTTATTGATAAATAAGTTATATGGGTATCCTTATTGATGAATAAGATATATGGGTATCCTTATTGATGAATAAGATATATGGGTATCTTTATTGATGAATAAGATATATGGGTATCCTTATTGATGAATAAGATATATGGGTATCTTTATTGATGAATAAGACATATGGGTATCTTTATTGATGAATAAGACATATGAGTATCTTTATTGATGAATAAGATATATGGGTATCTTTATTGATGAATAAGACATATGAGTATCTTTATTGATGAATAAGATATATGGGTATCTTTATTGATGAATAAGATATATGGGTATCCTTATTGATGAATAAGACATATGTGCAACACTTGGGTATCTTTACTGTGGAAACTTTCATGGCAGTAAAGAAACGCACGTGTTGCACATGTTTTATTCATCAGTGTGTGTGTTACTGGCGATGTGCTCGGCATAATGTGTCCTCCCACATCCTTGGCCTACCATGATACTTGTAATACCTGGGGATAAATAATTATGTTGAAAATGGTATAAAATACCAAGTTGAAGATTCAGACAGGTGCAACAGTTGGGTATCATTATTGATGAAACGTTTCGCCTACACAGTAGGTTTCTTTAGTCAAATAAAGAGGCAGGAGCAGTTGTGAAATAAAGATGTATTTGAGGTGGTCAGGGACTGATCACCTCACATACTTTTTGTCCAAGGTTGATGGACTGAGCACATCGACTCAAGGCTGAGGGACTGATTGCCTCAAACTACTCATCATCATCTACCGTTCTTCTCTAAATTGGATTGAAGGAGCCACTGTGTGGCGAAACATTGCTGTCCTCGTCTCTAGTCCGCATGACCTTGCATTTCTTTGGGTTGACCTCCAGCAGCCACTTATTGGCCTGTTGTGTGTGAAGATGATCAAGCATTTCCTCCTCCTCCTCCTTCTCCTCCTCTTTATCTCCTTCCTCCTCCTCCTCCTCCTCCTGTGTGTGTTTCTGCGTTTACTGCATTTATATATATTTTGTTGTGGTTGTAGCATCAGGTTGCAGGTAAGTAGGCTGGGTGGTGGGTGGAGTCATACCTGTGACATAACCCGTGAGCGGTTTCGAGAGTCCTTGAGACAGGTGAGTGATAGACCAGGTAATTATCTCAAGTGTTCCTGTGGCCGCTGAGGTGTAGCTCTGTGTTGCACTGAACGACGCGGCGCACAGTTGAGGAACCTGCAAGAGCAACGAAAGAAAGGTCGTTATGTCGCATAATTCGACATTTTAGATCAGCTTGAACCGTTTTAGTTACATTTTGCATACAAATACCCCTCAAGGAAGGTTCCTTGATGTTGGTGAGGGGCTCTTGATTTAGGGAATTGGATCTGTGCTCCAGTTCCCCGAATTAAGCCTGAATGCCTTCCACATCCCCCCCCCCAGGCGCTGTATAATCCTCCGGGTTTAGCGCTTCCCCCTTGATTATAATAATAATAATGCATACAAATAAAACTGATGTAGTAACTGAGAGGGAATGTGTTCAGGTTGTTAGCTGAGTAAAAGAAGAGAACAACTCGGCTTAGATTTATAACAGAGGGGTTAATAACCTAGGATTATCCAAGAATGCCAAGCAGTGTGGCTTATTTCCATTGGGGAGGCCTGTGTAATGACCTTCAGGATGCATTATTATTATTATTATAATCAAGGGGGAAGCGCTAAACCCGGAGGATTATACAGCGCCTGGGGGGGGATGTGGAAGGCATTCAGGCTTAATTCGGGGAACTGGAGCACAGATCCAATTCCCTAAATCAAGAGCCCCTCACCAACATCAAGGAACCTTCCTTGAGGGGCTTCAGGATGCAACTATTAACTGACGTGTATTTCAGCTCGGTGTTAGCTTCAGCAGGTGCTACAAGACTCGCTTATACGTCCCGCCTCTCTCAGGGTTTGTTTCTAGCACCTTTGCTTTGCGAGTCTAACACGCTGCCACTGCACTACGAGCGGCTGAGTGGAAATAAATGCTAGATAATAGAGTATAAGACAATAATAAAGTAAGAAAGGCTGGGTGAGGCAGTGAGGTGAGGCGTCAGGCAGGTGATTAGGCAGGGTGGTAATTATGTAAACAGTGAGGGAGGCAGAAACAAGAGCTGGACACTGTGTGGAATGTTTGCTATGTGTGCAATGGCGGTGCTCCTGCCACCTCTACCCCCTCCCTCCAAGCCAACACCTTGCTACCCCCAGCTGCCCCTGACGCAGCACCTGCAGGAGGAGGGGAAATGCAGATGAAAGAGGGGGGGGGGTGATGCAGTGGGGAGGGAACGACGATGATTCTGGGAAGGAGGAGGAGAGGAGGGGAGGTTAAAATAAACTCTGGGATAGCTTTCAGTATGCCACCGTGCAGAGACAACATTGCATAATGGGGAGAAAGGAGAGGACGAGTTGAAAGGGATGATAAAGTAATAACTAGAGGGGGGGAAAGAGAGGAGAAACCGGAGTGGGATGAAGGCAGTGGAGGGAAGCAGTAGAGGAAGGAGAAAGAGGAGAGAGAGAGAGAGAGGTGGGAGTGAGAACCAGGGAGAGGAGAAAAAGACAGGGAGAGAGAGAGAGAGGATGCCAGATGTCTCGTCACACGGGTCCTACCATGGGTAAACAAAAGTGGTCAGGCACAGGTGTTGACCACAGGTAAACAAGCCTAGTCAGTGGTCCAGCTGTGGTCCACGACAGTCCCGGGTATGGACCACAGGTAAACATGTGATTCAGCTATCCAGCTGTGGTCCAAGACGTATCGAGTGATCCATGCTGGTGAGGTCCCATCCTCCCAGTCTAGTGTGAGAGATGCTTGAGGTGGAGATGATGGTGGAAGTGTTAGTGTAGTGGTGGTAGTGTTAGCATAGTGGTGTAAGTGTAGTGGTGGTGATGGTAGTAGTGGGGACGTAAGTGGTGGTAGTGTGGATGTAGGTGGCGGCGGCGGCGGTGGTGGTGGTAGTAGTAGTAGTAGTAGTGGGGATGTAGGTGGTAGTAGTGACAATGTATGTGATTCTGGTGTGAATGTAGGTGATGGTGTTGGGGCGGGTGGTGATGTTGGGACAGGTGGTGGTGTTGGGGCAGGTGGTGATATTGGGGCAGGTGGTGGCGTAGGTGGCATCTGTCACAACTGTTGTGGGTAGTTCACCTGAAGGCAGGTAGGTGCTCCAGCAGTGAGTTACAGGTTAGGGGAGAGTGATTGTTGGAAAATGGTTGTTGGTGGGAAGGTGGTGGAAAGGAGGTATGGAGAAGGTAAGCAGGGATAGGAAGGGAGGTGTGGGTGGAGGGTTGTGGGTGGGGGAGGGTGGTGTGGGTGGAGGGAGTGGAGAGCTGTGGATAGGGGAGGGTAGTGAGGGATTGCGTCACCACTTCTCAGTATCACTATCCTCACCACTATCTCCCTCCAGAGCCCCCCTTCCCTTCCCCCCCCCCTCTCTCTCTCTCTCTCTCTCTCTCTCTCTCTCTCTCTCTATCAAAATCACAGCTTTCATGGAGTGTCTAGATTTGTAAATATATTTTGATAACACAAATGCGAGTTAATGACGCAGTCAGTGACCGCTGTAGTTACAACCTTGAGGAAGGTACAGCCAGGGAAGCAGCTCATGGCTGCCCGTCTTGCGGTATAATAGCGTTCTTTTGCCTGTAAAGGAAGGTGGTATAGGTGGGGTGACATGGAGGACACTGCCCTTGTATATAGCAGGCATCTCTTTACCATTAAAGACACGGCCAGGCTGAGTACAGGTTCAGTGCTATACATTGTGTAGTGCTGTATCAAATACGCTCTTATAGTCCAGGAAAATGCAGTATACCTATCTCTGCCACTTTTTTCTCTTTGTGTTTTGACTCTTGTCATAAAACTACAAGTTTGTAAGGCATAATTTATTGTCTCTAAATCCGTGATTTTTTTTTTCCTCTAAGGTACGTTAAGTTCTCTGCCGTTGCTGCAGGACCCTCAACGATCTTTTCCAGAAGGTGAGATGGTAGACATGTTGAAGGTAATTCGGAGCCAGGGGACTACCAACATCAACAGCCTATATATATTTAGGTAGAATTACCGACAATATGTAAAGTAAAAAAGACACAGGTGCAATTAATGTGACATTTTATTGTGGCAACGTTTCGCTCTCCAGGAGCTTTATCAAGCCGGCTTGACAAAGAATATACACACATATGTGTATACATGTGTGTACATTCTTTGAGGTCAGTTGTGGCGTATGTAAAAGTCGAGGCGAGCGTTAAATGCGTCATTACCTGGAAAAAACAAGAGTGTATGTTGGGGTTAAACGAGAGAATTGAAAATGTATTTTGGACTTGAGGACGGGACATGAGACAATATTATGAAGAACACCTGGAGAAATTACCTAGTATCTTGTAGTGTGTGTGTGTGTGTGTGTGTGTGTGTGTGTGTGTAGAACCATCAGTCTTTTTTCTAGTAAGACTGAATCAAACTTCTAGTAACTCTGGTAGAAGTAACTATGTTAGCTAAGGGGATACATGCCCAGCTACTGAGGTACTTTGTTGTGACTACGTTTCGCTCTCCGGGTATTCGCCCTCTTGGAAAGCGAAATGTAGCCGCAATAAAATGTCCCATGAATTGTGCATGTGTTCTTCGACTGAATTGAATTTGTTGTTAGGTGTTGGAGGTGTTCAGCTACCGTGTTTGTTTACACACATGAAAAGGCAAGAATATTTGAGTTATACCAAGAAAGTTAAGTCACTCTAGTAATGTTTTAGTAGCAAGTTACGTCAGTAGACTTCAGTAAAATTTACTCATTTGACCCGACACTGTAAAAATAACTATATAATTACCCGGCAAACAGATGAACATGTGTGCAATACCTGGGTATCTTTATTGTGAGATTGGCGAAACGTCGTCTTCATATCAACAGTATTACATATGTACTACAGCAACATTTATAGGCAGGTTCCCTGACCAATCCTTAGTCATGTGACCTATCCCCTCCCCCCGCACATAGGCCGTCTCTTATAGTCCTCTGCCTCAGATTCGACCTGGCATAGCAAGTGGGTACACAAGATGGGCTGGGCTCCTCTACGAATACCAGTATATTGCCTTACAACAATCTATAGTTGCTTACCTAGCTACCATCACGCCATCTAAGACCCCTCCTAACATCCACGACAAAGATACCTAGGTGTTGCACATACGTCTCGTTCAGGCTACTCGTCTTTTGTTTCACTAGTGTCTAAAAATAGTTGATATTTTCAAAATTGATGATAAGAATCACCCTTTTGCGTCAATAAATAAAAAAAATGCGAAAGTGAATGCGCAAGCAAGTCTCTGCTGACAGCTAATGCTTGTATAAGGACACGTCTGACGCAGGGAAAGCCTTGATTTTAGACGATGTTTCGCCCGGGAAAAAGCTTCATTGTGTCCGTTTTGATAAAATTCAGTGCCGAGCTAAACGTCGATTTGAGAGGACTGGTTGGTTAATGAGAATTTTAAAGTCAACCACACGAGGCTGCGTGTCACCTGTAGGAACAAGCCAAGCATGTACACTCAAGACTTTGAGGAGGCATTTCTCCACTTGTGGCTTTTATCAAGATTGATATTAGGACTGATAAAGCCACAGGTGGCGAAACGTCTGCTCAGTAAATGTCCTGATTGTGCACACGTGTCTTATACCCACTCTCTGTTGGTACAAACATACCTGTAATTGTGCATGTGCAACTGTCAGGAGTAATTCCTGAACTAGAGATTAAACTGAATTCTCAAGTGTCTATATATATATATATATATATATATATATATATATATATATATATATATATATATATATATATATATATATATATATATATATATATATATATATATATATATATATATATATATGCCTTTCAGTGTGTGTATATGTGTATATAGGCATATCTCTCTCTCTCTCTCTCTCTCTCTCTCTCTCTCTCTCTCTCTCTCTCTCTCTCTCTCTCTCTCTCTCTCCCTCTACCTCTACCTCTACCTCTACCTCTCTATACCTCTACATGTTTGTATATGCACTTCTCGGCTTGTTATCCCAGCCATCATTTCCTATGTTGTAGGGAGTAGGTGGTGGTCCCCGACACTCACCAGCCGATATTACTAATTCCGGTCCCCCCTTGATGTCTCCAGGTGTCTGTGTTCCCCGCCGCCCTCCGTCAAATGCCAGGGATTTCAGGGCTAAGGACCGAAGCCGACGAGCCCTGGGGAGGTCAGTGTCACGAGAAATTGTAGAGTTGTTGTTGTTGGTGGTGGTGGTGGTGGTGGGGGAGAGTTAAGGAGGGTGGAAGAGTGCTGAGAAGCAGGTGTCTGTGTCTCCTATAGTCTCTTGCTGTGTAGATAATGTGCAGTGGTGGTAGTGGTGGTTGCAGTAGTTGTAGTGGTAGCAGCAGCAACAACAGTAGTAATACAGCTGGCCTACTGGACCATCAAGTAGTATTTGAAGTAGTAGCAGTTGCAGTAGTAGTAGTAGTGACGGCAGTAGTAGTGTAATTAGTGATCTTTTTGTAGATTAATATCAAGTGTTGATGGTGGTTGAATAAGCAGTAGTAATAGCAATAGTAGTAATAGTAGATGCATTAGCAGTTGTAGCAGTAATGGCGGCGGTGATAGTAACAGTGTTGGTTGTAATAGTATCAGTGACCGTAGAGGTAGTACTGGAAGTAGCAGTAATAAGAGTGGTAGCAGTAGTATTGATAATATTATTATTAGCATTAGCAACAGATAGTATTATTAGCCTTAGTAGTGTTATCAGCATTAGCAACAAATAGTATTAACTGTTGTAGTAAGAGTAGCAGCAGCAGTAACAGCAAGTAGCAGCAGCAGCATTGGTAGTAGTCGTACTAGTAGTGAGAGTGGGGAGGCCATCATATACTAAGCTTGTCGAGTTGTTGGTCTCCCATGAAGGTTGTAGAGGTGATGTAGGCTCGCACGTAAGTTGTAGAAGCGGTGTACAGACGTCCATGAATTGTAGAGGTGATGTAGGGGGCACGTGAGTTAGTAGGAAAATCAGTGTGTGCCAAGCAGTTAAGTCATGTCAGGAAGTGTAGAGGAATTCTTCTTGGCAGTTACAGCACACCTTGGGCCTGATGTGTCTTGTTTAAGTCAGATATACATTATTATTCTTGTTGTTGTTGTTAAAGGTGAAGCGCTAAATATTTAAGTATCATACATCGCTTGTGGGATGGAATTCAGTGAGATTTGATCTCAGGTAGTGTATATATTGTCCATACACTCAACTATTTTTGCATGACTGATTTTCCACCTGCAGTCAACCATGAAGAGAGGTACCACTGTACCATTCTCTCATGTGTCAAATGGAAGCCCGATTGATGGTATTATTTCCATGAGCACGTAAGATGACAGGTAAATCTTGCAAACGAATACACCCAATATACATTTTCCTGTATGTTTCTTAACGGATCTAAGTTCCTTTCTAATGTAGAAGGCCTGTTCTGAGATTGTCCCCAGGGGCTGTCGATTCCTTCAACATTACGGGCGACAGATAATCCAAAGATTAAAAAACAAAGTTGAGAGTGTTTTTTTCTAGTTGTGTGTGTGTGTGTGTACTCACCTAGTTGTGGTTGCGGGGGTAGCTTCACAGCTCCTCTTTTTTTTTTTTTTTTTTTTTTTTTTTTTTTTTTTTGTGTGTGTGTGTGTGTGTGTGTGTGTGTGTGTGTGTGTGTGTGTGTGTGTGTGTGTGTGTGTGTGTGTGTGTGTGTGTATTGCGGGATATATTGATGCTTGTACATAAGTACGTTATAGTTGTGACTGTATTGATAACTGTGTATTAAAACAGTCAACGATGCAGATGATGATGTAAGTGGTGGTAGTAACATAAAGGTCTTCAGAGACTGTTGAAGGTAATGTATAGGGTCTTCAGGGACTATTGAAGGTAATGTACAAGGTCTTCCGGTACTGTTGAAGGTAATGATGATGGACTGATTACAACTTTATTTAATTACTACTGCTCCCTTTGCATTTGACTGAAGAAACCTACTGTGTAGGCGAGTCGTTTCATCAATAAAGATACCCGACTGTGACACATGTCTTAATCTTTAACCTGACGGTATTTTGTATTATTTTCAACAATATTATCAGGCGCTGCAACACAACGGTATCTTGGCACAGAGGACTTCATCCATTCTTCATCGCGTATTTACTAGTTATGAGTGAGAAGTATTAGATTCCAGATGGACCTGCATTCTTCCACTAGTGGATCCCGGCCCCTACAATGTCTTCGAGATCTTCCGCCTCACCTTAGACAGTATTAAAGCTGGGTCTCATGCTTCAGCTTCGTATCAATCCAGACCATGTAGCTGAACTCTTCTCCAGGCTGAGGGACTGACCACCTCGAGAGGATGAGTCAAGTGAGACTTGTCCTCCAAACTCACACTTCTAAGATAAAAAAAAAAAACTCGTTAGAAAGGGAAAGGTATTACAAATGAAGACTGAGAATGGGAGAACCTGTTTTCAGACTTTCTCAACAATGAAGTGAAATGCTGGTTAGAGAACCGAGATCAAATACATCATAAAAGCCCAGGAGAATAAAATGCAAACAAGCCATTGAAAATGGGGGTAATCCCAACATAGTCCCATCAACCCACACTCTTTCCCCTGCAACTGTTGTCAGGGAGGATGGTAAATATCAACTACGAAAAAAAAAGAAGTTCGTAATGAATGTATTTTTTTTTAAAGTTATATTAAATAAGCTTAAGCTGAATGAAAAGCCAAATGAACTATGGTACTAAATGAAGTTAACACAGCTACCTGGCGAGACGTTACTGAAGCACATCCAGCCGCCATACTGACTCCCGCTGTCTTCCAGTGAGTGGTTCACCGCAACTGACCGATGGATGCTCCGCCACAGCAGGCTAGTGGATGGTTCACGCTTCGCCACAGCAGGCTAGTGGATGGTTCACGCTCCACCACAGCAGGCTAGTGGATGGTTCACGCTCCGCCACAGCAGGCTAGTGGATGGTTCACGCTCCACCACAGCAGGCTAGTGGATGGTTCACGCTCCACCACAGCAGGCTAGTGGATGGTTCACGCTCCACCACAGCAGGCTAGTGGATGGTTCACGCTCCACCACAGCAGGCTAGTGGATGGTTCACGCTCCACCACAGCAGGCTAGTGGATGGTTCACGCTCCACCACAGCAGGCTAGTGGATGGTTCACGCTCCACCATAGCAGGCTAGTGGATGGTTCACGCTCCGCCACAGCAGGCTAGTGGATGGTTCACGCTCCACCACAGCAGGCTAGTGGATGGTTCACGCTCCACCACAGCAGGCTAGTGGATGGTTCACGCTCCGCCACAGCAGGCTAGTGGATGGTTCACGCTCCACCACAGCAGGCTAGTGGATGGTTCACGCTCCACCACAGCAGGCTAGTGGATGGTTCACGCTCCACCACAGCAGGCTAGTGGATGGTTCACGCTCCACCACAGCAGGCTAGTGGATGGTTCACGCTCCACCACAGCAGGTTAGTGGATGGTTCACGCTCCACCACAGGTTAGTGGATGGTTCACGCTCCACCACAGCAGGCTAGTGGATGGTTCACGCTCCACCACAGGTTAGTGGATGGTTCACGCTCCACAACAGCAGGCTAGTGGATGGTTCACACTCCACCACAGCAGGCTAGTGGACGGTTCACGCTCCACCACAGGCTAGTGGATGGTTCACGCTCCACCACAGCAGGCTAGTGGATGGTTCACGCTCCACCACAGCAGGCTAGTGGATGGTTCACGCTCCACCACAGCAGGCTAGTGGATGGTTCACGCTCCACCACAGCAGGCTAGTGGATGGTTCACGCTCCACCACAGCAGGCTAATGGATGGTTCACGCTCCACTACAGCAGGCTAGTGGATGGTTCACGCTCCACCACAGCAGGCTAGTGGATGGTTCACGCTCCACCACAGCAGGCTAGTGGATGGTTCACGCTCCACCACAGCAGGCTAGTGGATGGTTCACGCTCCACTACAGCAGGCTAGTGGATGGTTCACGCTCCTCCACAGCAGGCTAGTGGATGGTTCATGCTCCACCACAGCAGGCTAGTGGATGGTTCACGCTCCACCACAGCAGGCTAATGGATGGTTCACGCTCCACTACAGCAGGCTAGTGGATGGTTCACGCTCCACCACAGCAGGCTAGTGGATGGTTCATGCTCCACCACAGCAGGGTAGTGGATGGTTCACGCTCCACCACAGCAGGCTAATGGATGGTTCACGCTCCACTACAGCAGGCTAGTGGATGGTTCACGCTCCGCCACAGCAGGCTAGTGGATGGTTCACGCTCCACCACAGCAGGCTAGTGGATGGTTCACGCTCCACCACAGCAGGCTAGTGGATGGTTCACGCTCCACCACAACAGGTTAGTGGATGGTTCACGCTCCACCACAGCAGGCTAGTGGATGGTTCACGCTCCACCACAGCAGGCTAGTGGACGGTTCACGCTCCACCACAGGCTAGTGGATGGTTCACGCTCCACCACAGCAGGCTAGTGGATGGTTCACGCTCCACCACAGCAGGCTAGTGGATGGTTCACGCTCCACCACAGCAGGCTAGTGGATGGTTCACGCTCCACCACAGCAGGCTAGTGGATGGTTCACGCTCCACCACAGCAGGCTAGTGGATGGTTCACGCTCCACTACAGCAGGCTAGTGGATGGTTCACGCTCCACCACAGCAGGCTAGTGGATGGTTCACGCTCCACCACAGCAGGCTAGTGGATGGTTCACGCTCCACCACAGCAGGCTAGTGGATGGTTTACGCTCCACCACAGCAGGCTAGTGGATGATTCACGCTCCACCACAGCAGGCTAATGGATGGTTCACGCTCCACCACAGCAGGCTAGTGGATGGTTCACGCTCCACTATAGCAGGCTAGTGGATGGTTCACGCTCCACCACAGCAGGCTAATGGATGGTTCACGCTCCACCACAGCAGGCTAGTGGATGGTTCACGCTCCACTATAGCAGGCTAGTGGATGGTTCACGCTCCACTATAGCAGGCTAGTGGATGGTTCACGCTCCACCACAGCAGGCTAATGGATGGTTCACGCTCCACTACAGCAGGCTAGTGGATGGTTCACGCTCCACTATAGCAGGCTAGTGGATGGTTCACGCTCCACTACAGGCTAGTGGATGGTTCACGCTCCACTACAGCAGGCTAGTGGATGGTTCACGCTCCACTACAGCAGGCTAGTGGATAGTTCACGTTCCACTACAGCAGGCTAGTGGATGGTTCACGCTCCACCACAGCAGGCTAGTGGATGGTTCACGCTCCACCACAGCAGGCTAGTGGATGGTTCACGCTCCACCACATAAGGCTAGTGGATGGCCCACTCGCCACCACGCTCCACCACAGCAGACTGATGCATGGTCCACCAAAGCAGACTGGTGGATGGTCCACGATTCACCGCAGCAAACTAGTAGTTCACGCTCCACCACAGCAGGCTAGTGGATGGTTCACGCTCCACCACAGCAGGCTAGTGGATGGTTCACGCTCCACCACAGCAGGCAAGTGGATGGTTCACGCTCCACCACAGCAGGCTAGTGGATGATTCACGCTCCACCACAGCAGGCTAGTGGATGGTTCACGCTCCACCACAGCAGGCTAGTGGATGGCTCACTCCACTACAGCAGGCTAGTGGATGGCTCACGCTTCACCACAGCAGGCTAGTGCATGGTTCACGTTCCACTACAGCAGGCTAGTGGATGGTTCACACTCCACCGCAGAAGGCTAGTGGATGGCTCACTCTCCACCACAGCAGGCTAGTGGATAGTCGATAGTTCACCACAGCAAACTAGTAGTTCACGTTCCACCACAGCAGGCTAGTGGATGGTTCACGCTCCACCACAGAAGGCTAGTGGATGGCTTAATCGCCACCACGCTCCACCACAGCAGACTGATGCATGGTCCACCACAGCAGACTGGTGGATGGTCCACGATTCACCACAGCAAACTAGTAGTTCACGTTCCACCACAGCAGGCTAGTGGATGGTTCACGCTCCACCACAGAAGGCTAGTGGATGGCTCACTCTCCACCACAGCAGGCTAGTGGATGGTTCACTCTCCACCACAGAAGGCTAGTGGATGGTTCACGCTCCACCACAGCAGGCTAGTGGATGGTTCACGCTCCACCACAGCATCCTGGTGGATGGTTCACTCTCCACCACAGAAGGCTAGTGGATGGTTCACGCTCCACCACAGCATCCTGGTGGATGTTTCACGCTCCACCACAGCAAACTAGTGGATGGTCCACGATTCACCATAGCAGACTGGTGCATAGTCCACCACAGCAGACTGGTGGATGCCCCACCACGGCAGACTGGTGAATGTCCCACGACAGCAGACTGGTGGATGCCTCAGCACAGCAGTCGGGTAGATGGTCCACCACAGCAGACTGCGCTACACAGCAATTTTTAACTCGATGAAGACTTAATACCACGCTGGTACCTCTGTCTCGTCTGCCAGTAGTCAGGCACTTGTTCAAGGGAAGGGGGGGGGGAGCTAGAGATACTAACTAGGTGGCACCAACCCCTCAGTAGGTAACCATAACTAGGTGGCACCAACCCCTCAGTAGGTAACCATAACTAGGTGGCACCAACCCCTCAGTAGGTAACCATAACTAGGTGGCACCAACCCCTCAGTAGGTAACCATAACTAGGTGGCACCAACCCCTCAGTAGGTAACCATAACTAGGTGGCACCAACCCCTCAGTAGGTAACCATAACTAGGTGGCACCAACCCCTCAGTAGGCAACCATAACTAGGTGGCACCAACCCCTCAGTAGGCAACCATAACTAGGTGGCACCAACCCCTCAGTAGGTAACCATAACTAGGTGGCACCAACCCCTCAGTAGGTAACCATAACTAGGTGGCACCAACCCCTCAGTAGGTAACCATAACTAGGTGGCACCAACCCCTCAGTAGGCAACCATAACTAGGTGGCACCAACCCCTCAGTAGGCAACCATAACTAGGTGGCACCAACCCCTCAGTAGGAAACCATAACTAGGTGGCACCAACCCCTCAGTAGGTAACCATAACTAGGTGGCACCAACCCCTCAGTAGGTAACCATAACTAGGTGGCACCAACCCCTCAGTAGGCAACCATAACTAGGTGGCACCAACCCCTCAGTAGGTAACCATAACTAGGTGGCACCAACCCCTCAGTAGGCAACCATAACTAGGTGGCACCAACCCCTCAGTAGGTAACCATAACTAGGTGGCACCAACCCCTCAGTATGTAACCATAACTAGGTGGCACCAACCCCTCAGTATGTAACCATAACTAGGTGGCACCAACCCCTCAGTAGGTGACCATAACTAGGTGGCACCAACCCCTCAGTATGTAACCATAACTAGGTGGCACCAACCCCTCAGTAGGTGACCATAACTAGGTGGCACCAACTCCTCAGTAGGTGACCATAACTAGGTGGCACCAACCCCTCAGTAGGTGACCATAACTAGGTGGCACCAACCCCTCAGTTGGTACCCATAACTAGGTGGCACCAACCCCTCAGTTGGTACCCATAACTAGGTGGCACCAACCCCTCAGTAATACGTCCAGAATATTACCTTTCCCTGGACAATAAACTAACACACAAAGAAAGTACGCATTCTCGTCCAGTTCTGTCTTCAGGGACAACGAACCGAGAACAGGGAAAAAGGGCGAGGGGTTAAATGATGTTGAAAGCCGAGGTATTAGACAGAAATTAAAGTATGACCAGCACTTGAGTCCTTCAACCAATAAAAGACAGTATTTCGACACCTGAACAAAACTGTGCAGTGCTTATGTGGACTGACTGGTGGGTGTAGGTGGACTGACTGACTGGTGGGTGTAGGTGGACTGACTGATGGATGTAGGTGAACTGACTGGCGGGTGTAGGTGGACCGACTGACTGGCGGGTGTAGGTGGACTGACTGGCGGGTGTAGGTGGACTGACTGGCGGGTGTAGTTGGACTGACTGATGGATGTAGGTGAACTGACTGGCGGGTGTAGGTGGACTGACTGGCGGGTGTAGGTGGACTGACTGGCGGGTGTAGGTGGACCGACTGACTGGCGGGTGTAGGTGGACTGACTGGCGGGTGTAGGTGGACTGACTGGCGGGTGTAGTTGGACTGACTGATGGATGTAGGTGAACTGACTGGCGGGTGTAGGTGGACCGACTGACTGGCGGGTGTAGGTGGACTGACTGGCGGGTGTAGGTGGACTGACTGGCGGGTGTAGGTGGACTGACTGGCGGGTGTAGGTGGACCGACTGACTGGCGGGTGTAGGTGGACTGACTGGCGGGTGTAGGTGGACTGACTGGCGGGTGTAGTTGGACTGACTGGCGGGTGTAGTTGGACTGACTGGCGGGTGTAGGTGGACTGACTGGCGGGTGTAGGTGGACTGACTGGCGGGTGTAGGTGGACTGACTGGCGGGTGTAGGTGGACTGACTGGCGGGTGTAGGTGGACTGACTGGCGGGTGTAGGTGGACTGACTGGCGGGTGTAGTTGGACTGACTGGCGGGTGTAGTTGGACTGACTGGCGGGTGTAGGTGGACTGACTGGCGGGTGTAGGTGGACTGACTGGCGGGTGTAGTTGGACTGACTGGCGGGTGTAGGTGGACTGACTGGCGGGTGTAGGTGGACTGACTGGCGGGTGTAGGTGGACTGACTGGCGGGTGTAGTTGGACTGACTGGCGGGTGTAGTTGGACTGACTGGCGGGTGTAGGTGGACTGACTGGCGGGTGTAGGTGGACTGACTGGCGGGTGTAGGTGGACTGACTGGCGGGTGTAGGTGGACTGACTGGCGGGTGTAGTTGGACTGACTGGCGGGTGTAGTTGGACTGACTGGCGGGTGTAGGTGGACTGACTGGCGGGTGTAGGTGGACTGACTGGCGGGTGTAGTTGGACTGACTGGCGGGTGTAGTTGGACTGACTGGCGGGTGTAGTTGGACTGACTGGCGGGTGTAGTTGGACTGACTGGCGGGTGTAGTTGGACTGACTGGCGGGTGTAGGTGGACTGACTGGCGGGTGTAGGTGGACTGACTGGCGGGTGTAGTTGGACTGACTGGGGGGTGTAGTTGGACTGACTGGGGGGTGTAGGTGGACTGACTGGCGGGTGGGTGGACTGAGCGGGTGTAGTTGGACTGACTGGCGGGTGTAGTTGGACTGACTGGCGGGTGTAGTTGGACTGACTGGCGGGTGTAGTTGGACTGACTGGCGGGTGTAGTTGGACTGACTGGCGGGTGTAGTTGGACTGACTGGCGGGTGTAGTTGGACTGACTGGCGGGTGTAGTTGGACTGACTGGCGGGTGTAGGTGGACTGACTGGCGGGTGTAGGTGGACTGACTGGCGGGTGTAGTTGGACTGACTGGCGGGTGTAGTTGGACTGACTGGCGGGTGTAGGTGGACTGACTGGCGGGTGTAGGTGGACTGACTGGCGGGTGTAGTTGGACTGACTGGCGGGTGTAGTTGGACTGACTGGCGGGTGTAGGTGGACTGACTGGTGGGTGTAGGTGGACTGACTGACTGGTGAGTGTAGGTGGACTGACTGGTGGGTGTAGGTGGACTGACTGACTGGTGAGTGTAGGTGGACTGACTGGTGGGTGTAGGTGGACTGACTGGTCCAGAAACACCTCAGCCAAGGAGAGAAAAGCGAATAGAAGGAAAAAGAAAACTTTATAGGAGAGAAAAAGGACAACGGGGGGGGGGGGGAGGTGAAAGATTGTTAGAGAATGTCCTGGATGGTGGAGGTTCGTGACGTCCCTCCCTGGAGGGGGGGGGGTCAGCTGGGGACACCAAAAACAACAACAGTGCCACAGTCAAGTAAGTCGTAAAAATATACTGTACTCAGTGTACCCTTTTTCTTTACGACTATCAACCACCTTTCCACCTACTAACCCATTTCCTTTCCACCGATTGTGCTTATGTAATGATATATTGTTATTTATTGTTACTAGTAGTAATAGCAGCAGCAGAAGCAGTTGTGGCAATATTTCTAGTTAATAATATAATAATTAGCATTAATAATAATATTGGTATGCATTCCTCTGTGGTGGTACACACACGAGCACATACTAAAGTACACATAAATAAAAGACAGGAGCCGACATGAACCCTGTTGTCGTGTTGAGTTACACGCTAACGCACCACCTAAGATAAGTTAGGGTGCAGCTACTGGCACTGGGGACGGGGGGAAGCTAAGTCACATGGGAAGTAAGATCAAGGCATTATATGGAAGGGGAGGTAATGTTTAGATTCATGGGGGGGGGGGGAAGGTTAATTTACATGAGGGGATGGGACCGCTATATATTTTTTTTGTCATCTATTCAGCGATTTTTTGTTAATTTTTTCTAGGGGGGGTGTTAGTTGCGGGGGTCATCGCCCCTAAATCAGAAAATAAATATTACCGGAATAAGGACTTTAAGCAGGAACGTCGACAAGTATATTTATGTATGTACTAGTTACCTGGAGGTTATTCCGGGGATCAACGCCCCCGCGGCCCGGTCCAGTTATGATGGTCTGTTGTTAGAAATATGAAATTGCACTTATGAAACATATGTCTGTCATCAGGTGTTGAGGTGTACACCTGTCCTGTACACTCCAAGGTGTCTACAGTAGTCATGCTTGTATAACAAATATGTATGAAAGTCGACTCATTTGAAATACAAAAAACAATACAGATATCAACGAAGTCTTTCAGTGGACAAAAAAAAAAATAACACGATCATTAGTGTTACATTTCAGTTGTTTAGATATGTGAAGAATGAGGCACCCAGAACCATCACGGAATTCAGAAGGCAGGCAGGTAAAAATGTTACATAATATTGCATTTAGATAGGACAGTCAAACACATGCAGCAATATCTCCAGGCAACAGCTCATGAGAGATCATGTGCCAGCTCCCCCACTGGCACTCCTGACCTACTGAACCACAGGTGCTAACACCTGTTGTGGCTCAGGTGTCTACACAGTATGTGTGTGTGTGTGTGGTTATGTGTCTGCACTATGCCGGAGCAGAGCTATGCTGCCGGTGTTCCTTCTTCAGGTGTTTTAACGCCTGTCGTGGCTCTACATGACCATATATTTCCAGTTTTATCAGTATCCAGTGAGTGCGTCCGTGACTCGCTTCATGTCCTGGTTCCAGCTTCTTCACTTTTCATGCTTTTCCATCACTAGACAAATCATTCTTTCATTCATTTCTTTTGTTCACTGAACTGTTTAATTTCAGTCTCTTGCTTGTTGCGCAATTCTCTTTTTTATTATAATTTATTTACACTTGTTCCTTGTTATATTTCCACGTTCTTTGTGATTATATCGGATAGACTTTTTTATTTATCTTCGAGTCTCGCTGATCCTATTTTTTTTTTTTACTTTTCAGTAGGCTTTAACTTTGAAACCTGGCTTATTCCTAACAGTTGAAGCCTGGCTTATTCCTAACAGTTGAAACCTGGCTTATTTCTAACAGTTGAAACCTGGCTTATTTCTAACAGTTGAAACCTGGCTTATTCCTAACAGTTGAAACCTGGCTTATTCCTAAAAGTTGAAACCTGGCTTATTCCTAGCAGTTGAAACCTGGCTTATTCCTAAAAGTTGAAACCTGGCTTATTCCTAACAGTTGAAACCTGGCTTATTTCTAACAGTTGAAACCTGGCTTATTTCTAACAGTTGAAACCTGGCTTATTCCTAACAGTTGAGACCTGGCTTATTCCTAAAAGTTGAAACCTGGCTTATTCCTAACAGTTGAAACCTGGCTTATTTCTAACAGTTGAAACCTGGCTTATTCCTAACAGTTGAGACCTGGCTTATTCCTAACAGTTGAAACCTGGCTTATTCCTAGCAGTTGAAACCTGGCTTATTCCTAACAGTTGAAACCTGGCTTATTCCTAACAGTTGAGACCTGGCTTATTCCTAAAAGTTGAAACCTGGCTTATTCCTAACAGTTGAAACCTGGCTTATTCCTAACAGTTGAGACCTGGCTTATTCCTAAAAGTTGAAACCTGGCTTATTCCTAACAGTTGAAACCTGGCTTATTCCTAGCATTTGAAACCTGGCTTATTCCTAACAGTTGAAACCTGGCTTATTCCTAACAGTTGAGACCTGGCTTATTCCTAAAAGTTGAAACCTGGCTTATTCCTAACAGTTGAAACCTGGCTTATTCCTAACAGTTGAGACCTGGCTTATTCCTAAAAGTTGAAACCCGGCTTA
>NC_091301.1:11741741-11844241 GCF_038502225.1 Cherax quadricarinatus
GGATCTCTGTACACTCTCTAGATCTGCGATTTTACCTGCTTTGTATGGAGATGTTAATGTACAGCAGTATTCCAGCCTAGAGAGAACAAGTGATTTGAAAAGGATCATCATTGGCTTGGCATCTCTCGTTTTGAAAGTTCTCATTATCCATCCTATCATTTTCTTTGCACGTGCGATCGTGGCACTGTTGTGATTCTTGAAAGTGAGATCCTCAGACATTACTACTCCCAGGTCCCTTACATTATTTTTCCGCTCTATTGTATGGCCGGAGTCAGTAGTATACTCTGTTCTAGTTATTATCTCCTCCAGTTTTCCTTTTCCATAACGGAGTAGTTGGAATTTGTCCTCATTGAACATCATATTGTTTACCGTTGCCCACTGGATATGGGGATATGAGGGTGGGGATGTGAGGGTGGGAGATGTGAGGGTGGGGATGTGAGGGTGGGGGAGTGTGGGAGGTGGGAGATGTGAGGGTGGGGATGTGAGGGGTGGGGGGATGTGAGGGTGGGAGATGTGAGGGTGGGGATGTGAGGGTGGGGATGTGAGGGTGGGGATGTGAGGGTGGGGGATGTGAGGGTGGGGGATGTGAGGGTGGGAGATGTGAGGGTGGGGGATGTGAGGGTTGGGGATTTGAGGGTGGGGGATGTGAGGGTGGGAGATGTGAGGGTGGGAGATGTGAGGGTCGGGGATGTGAGTGTGGGAGATGTGAAGTTGGGGGATGTGAGGGTTGGGGATTTGAGGGTGGGGATGTGAGGGTGGGGATGTGAGGTGGGAGATGTGAGGGTGGGGATGTGAGGGTGGGAGATGTGAGGTGGGGATGTGAGGGTGGGAGATGTGAGGGTGGGGGATGTGAGGGTGGGAGATGTGAGGGTGAGAGATGTGAGAGTGGGAGATGTGAGGGTGAGAGGGTGTCAGGGATGAGGGTGGGAGATGTGAGGGTGAGAGGGTGTCATGGATGAGGGTGGGGGGTGAGAGGGTGTTAGTGATAAGGTGAGGGTGAGAGGGTGTTAGGGATGAGAGTGGGGGTGAGAGGGTGTAAGGATGAGGGTGAGGGTGAGAGGGTGTTAGGGATGTGGGTGGGGGTGTGAGGGTGAGAGGGTGTTAGGGATGAGTGTGAGGGTGAGAGGATGTTAGGGATGAGGGTGGGGGTGTGAGGGTGAGAGGGTGTTAGGGATGAGGGTGTTAGGGATTAGGGTGGGGGTGTGAGGGTGAGAGGGTGTTACGGATGAGAGTGGGGGTGTGAGGGTGAGAGGGTGTTAGGGACGAGAGTGGGGGTGTAAGGGTGAGAGGGTGTTAGGGATGAGGGTGGGGGTGTGAGGGTGAGAGGGCGTTAGGGATTAGGGTGGTGGTGAGAGGGTGTTAGGGATAAGGTGAGGGTGAGAGGGTGTTAGGGATGAGAGTGGGGGTGAGAGGGTGTAAGGATGAGGGTGAGGGTGAGAGGGTGTTAGGGATGTGGGTGGGGGTGTGAGGGTGAGCGGGTGGTCGGGATGAGTGTGAGGGTGAGAGGATGTTAGGGATGAGGGTGGGGGTGTGAGGGTGAGAGGGTGTTTGGGATGAGGGTGAGAGGGATGAGGGTGTTAGGGATTAGGGTGGGGGTGTGAGGGTGAGAGGGTGTTACGGATGAGAGTGGGGGTGTGAGGGTGAGAGGGTGTTAGGGACGAGAGTGGGGGTGTAAGGGTGAGAGGGTGTTAGGGATGAGGGTGGGGGTGTGAGGGTGAGAGGGTGTTACGGATGAGGGTGGGGGTGTGAGGGTGAGAGGGTGTTAGGGATGAGTGTGGGGGTGAGAGGGTGTTAGGGTTGAGGGTGGGGGTGTGAGGGTGAGGAGGTGTTAGGGATGAGGGTGGGGTGAGAGGGTGTTAGGGATGAGGGTGGGGGTGTGAAAGTGAGAGGGTGTTAGGGATGAGAGTGGGGGTGAGTGGGAGAGGGTGTTAGGGATGAGGGTTGGGGTGTGAGGGTGAGAGGGTGTTAGGGATGATGGTGGAGGGCTGAGGGTGAGAGGGTGTTAGCGATGAGGGTGGGGGTGTGAGGGTGAGAGGGTGTTAGGGATGAGGTTGGGGGTGAGAGGGTGTTAGGGATGAGGGTGGGGGTGAGAGGGTGTTAGGGATGAGGGTGGAGGGGTGAGGGTGTTAGGGATGAGGGTGTAAGGGTGAGGGTGAGAGGGTGTTAGGGATGAGGGTGGAAGGGTGAGGGTGAGAGGGTGTTAGGGATGAGGGTGGAAGGGTGAGAGTGAGAGGGTGTTAGGGATGAGGGTGGAAGGGTGAGAGTGAGAGGGTGTTATGGATGAGGGTGGAAGGGTGAGGGTGAGAGGGTGTTAGGGGTGAGAGTGAGAGGGTGTTAGGGATGAGGGTGGAAGGGTGAGAGTGAGAGGGTGTTAGGGATGAGGGTGGAGGGGTGAGAGTGAGAGGGTGTTAGGGATGAGGGTGGAAGGGTGAGAGTGAGAGGGTGTTAGGGATGAGGGTGGAGGGATGAGAGTGAGAGGGTGTTAGGGATGAGGGTGGAGGGGTGAGAGAAGCAGTGGTGGTGTGGCTTGTGTGTGACGTAACTTGAGTCAGTGTTATTGTTATCTTCAAGTGCACTCTCCTGCCCTGCTCCTCACACACACTCACTTTGATACACTCATTCTCACTTATATTTTCACTCTCACTCATACACTCGCCCTAGCTCATACATTTCCGTACACTCACTTAATTTAAATTTCCTAATGTCCTTATGGTCCATCTGAGTGTGTCATTATAGGAGCGGAGCAGTTCACAGTGTTAGTTTTATTATTATTATTATTATTATTATTATTATTATTATTATTATTATTATTATTATTATTGCACTTACACTGAGATTTTGGCCTGGTCCCAAATCTGCACACTGCCATATCAACATACTGGAGTGAGAGATTACCTGGTTACCTGGAGGTTATTCCGGGGATCAACGCCCTCGCGGCCCGGTCCGTGACCAGGCCTCCCGGTGAATCAGGGCCTGATCAACTAGGCTGTTACTGCTGGCCGCACGCAGTCCGACGTACGAGCCACAGCCCGGCTGATCCGGCACTGACTTTAGGTATCTGTCCAGCTCTCTCTTGAAGGCAGCCAGGGGTTTATTGGCAATTCCCCTAATGCTTGATGGGAGGCTGTTGAACAGTCTTGGGCCCCGGACACTTATGGTGTTTTCCCTTAGTGTACCAATGGCGCCCCTACTTTTTATTGGGGACATTTTGCATCGCCTGCCCAGTCTTTTACTTTCGTAGGGAGTGATTTCTGTGTGCAGATTTGGGATCATTCCTTCCAAGATTTTCCAAGTGTAGATTATGATATATCTCTCCCTCCTGCGTTCCAACGAGTACAAGTCAAGTGCTTCCAAGCGTTCCCAGTAGTTAAGGTGCTTGACAGAACTTATACGTGTAGTAAAGGATCTCTGTACACTCTCTAGATCTGCAATTTCACCTGCTTTGAATGGAGATGTTAATTTACAGCAGTATTCCAGCCTAGAGAGAACAAGTGATTTGAAAAGGATCATCATGGGCTTGGCATCTCTCGTTTTGAAAGTTCTCATTATCCATCCTATCATTTTCTTTGCATGTGCGATCGTGGCACTGTTCTGATCCTTGAAAGTGAGATCCTCAGACATTACTACTCCCAGGTCCCTTACATTATTTTTCCGCTCTATTGTATGGCCAGAGTCTGTAGTATACTCTGTTCTAGTTATTATCTCCTCCAGTTTTCCATAACGGAGTAGTTGGAATTTGTCCTCATTGAACATCATATTGTTTACCGTTGCCCACTGGAAAACTTGTTTATATCTTCTTGGAGGTTAACCGCGTCCTCAGCAGATGACAGCCTCATGCAGATCCTAGTATCATCCGCAAAGGATGATACGGTGCTGTGGTGTATATCTCTGTCTATGTCTGATATGAGGATAAGGAATAAGATGGGGGCGAGTACTGTGCCTTGTGGAACAGAGCTCTTCACTATGGCAGCCTCCGATTTAACTCTGTTGACCACTACTCTTTGTGTTCGATTTGTTAGGAAGTTGAAAATCCATCTCCCCACTTTCCCAGTTATTCCTTTAGCACGTATTTTATGGGCTATTACGCCATGATCGCATTTGTCAAATGCTTTTGCAAAGTCTGTGTATATTACATTTGCATTCTGATATGGGAGGAAGTGTAAAATAAACCCAGTGAGGAGAAGGGGTGCGGTGAGGACAATACGGGAACACTGTATCAACATCCGGGATCCAAGACTATTCAACATCTTACAGTAAGATATCAGAAACACGGCTGGGACAAGTGTAGAAGCCTTTAAGAGGAAACTGGACAAGTATCTTCACCAGGTGCCAGATCAACCAGGCTGTGATGGATATGTGGGGCAGCGGGTCTCTAGCAGCAGCAGCCTGGCTGACCGGGCGAGCACCAGACGAGCCTGGCCCATGGCTGGGCTCAGAGAGTAGATAAAACTCGAAACTCTTCTAAGGTATCTTCGAAGGTAAAGGTGAGATGCGACCCTCATCTGTTGACAAACAACCAGATACCTATATGCTGTTGTCACTAGGTACAGCAGGTGTAAAGAGACCTGCTCACACATCTCGGTCAGCCCGGGAATCGAACTGGACAGATACCTAAAGGCAGTGTCCTGTCAGCCGAGCTGTGGTTCGTACGTTGGATTGTGTGCGGCTAGCAGTAACAGCCTGGTCAAGAACCTGGCCGCGGGGGCATTGACCCCCTAAACAACCTCCTGGTAGACCACTTCCCTTGACTTCACTGGTTCCTTACCTCCACCACTGTTAAATACAAATCTCTGTTTTATGCAGATAACTCTCTTCTCAGTATCAGGAACATACCCACAGGCTCTAGCTCCAGTGCTATCACTGGAACTAGAGTAGTACAATACATGGTCTCTAGATAAATTGTTACCTTAGGAGAAGCGGAAGAGATCTGAAAAGCGCGTATAATCAAAACACGGAACGGGTGGGATTTGATGCCATTGCGAGTGACTCATGTAATCGTGTTATTTAGTGAGTCTTAATAATATTCTCCATGGAGAAGCGGATTAGAATCCTTTCTCCGTAAGCCATGCGTGTCGTTAGAGGCGACTGAAATGCCAGGAGCAAAGGGCTAGTAACCCCTTCTCCTGTGTAAATTATTAAATACAAGAAGAAAAACTTGTTTCTTCTTTTTTTTCGGGTCACACTGCCTAGGTGGGAGACGACCGATGCGTTACAAAAAAATATCTCTGATCCACGCGTGTCTGGCGAATTGATAGTAAATAATGTAGAAGTAAGGCACTTATCAGGTTATAGTTGAGCTGTGTACAGGTTCTAACCTCCCAGAAATGACAGACTATAAATTAACCATAATAAAATGGCGAGGTTCACCCTGAACCTTGATCCAGGAGCTGAACTTCACCACGACGGATAACTGGAAATGCTTGAAGAGCCAGAGTAAAACAACTGAGACTCAACCATGTAAACAACTTCACAAACAACAAGTGTCTAGCATATCTTGCTGTAAATTTTCTGAAGACACCAAGGCCGGTGTGGCACTAGGGAAAGTGAAGGTGGTATTGTACCGTAGTGCTCAAAGTAGGTGGTCAGGCCTCGAGCATCTGTTGCATAGTGATAGAAGAAGGGGAATGAACTAATGACGACGACGTTTCGGTCCAACTTAGACCATTAACTAGTCACATATTTGACTAGTTAATGGCCCAAGTCAGACCGAAACGTCGTCATAGCCTCATTCTCCTGTGTTGGTTATCTGTGTATTGTTCCAGTCACGGTATTGTGCCTTTTTGCTCTTCTCAGTCTTATACTAAGACACTTTAGGAGTAGAATATAGTTTGTTCTTGATCTGAGGTATCCGTTCTTGTGTAGATTTATTATCGTCATGAAGGGTAGAGAATAAGACGATATTTACATGAATCATCAAAGTGTAGTGGACACTGATTGATGAGTTGAGGAAATCCACATGGAGACAGACACAGTGTAGAAATAGACTGTACATTTCTATCTTCGTCTGAGGTTGAAATATAGTATCTGTCTACATTGTTTCTGTCTCCATGTGAGAGTTCGACTCCACATAATATATGCAACCAAAACAGCCCTTGGCTTCACCGCTTCCTTTATCTCCACCACCACCAGTGCCAGGTGTTCATGCCTAAGGATACAGAACTGGTGTACAACGTGCCAAGAGCTTGTTGCTACTATTTTCAAATTGGTTGGCACTCTGACTATGTTGTTGTACTCTTTCTCCCCCTCCCACCACAACCTCATTCTGTTGTCCCCCTCCTTCCCTGCGTTCTGATGTTTAAGCTCTCTCTCTCTCTCTGTCTCTCTCTCTCTCTCTCTCTCTCTCTCTCTCTCTCTCTCTCTCTCTCTCTCTCTCTCTCTCTCTCTCTCTCTCTGTCTCTCTCTCTCTCTCTGTCTCTCTCTCTCTCTCTCTCTCTCTCTCTCTCTCTCTCTCTCTCTCTCTCTCTCTCTCTCTCTCTCTCTCTCTCTCTCTCTCTCTCTCTCTCTCTCTTTCTCTCCATCATCCCCTCCGTTCTTGTGCTCTGTTTTCTCCAGACTAACAATCTCATTTAAGTCATGTGAAATTGCAGACCTAGAGAATGTACAGAGAACTTTCGTTAGCCACATTAGTCCGGTCAAACGTCTAAATTAGTGAAAACATTACCAATCAGCTATTTGTATGGAGTTATTCAAATACTGGTCAAGAAACATAAGATAAACAGTTAGTGGTTAAAAACACTTAAGAAAACGCTAGGAAAAAATGGTAAACAAATCCTCTTAAGCAAAGAATAATGAACAAACACTGAACAAAGACTGATGAACAAGCATCGCATATATACTGGTAAACAAATGCTTGTGAAGGAACAGTGATGAAGACTGTACTGGACAGTGTAATGAAGGCTGGCCAGTCTGTTATTTGATGCTTATTACGGATATATGATCCTGATGTTCACGCCTTACTGATGTGCCGGTGTTGAGAGAGAGAGAGAGAGAGAGAGAGAGAGAGAGAGAGAGAGAGAGAGGAGGGAGGGAGGGAGGGGGTAAGGAGGCAGACGGTATCAAGACTTAGGGTCACAAACGTGCTTAGATGAATGGTAGGGAACTAGAGTGAGCCCCGTGTCTTCAAACATGTTTACCAAAGGCCAGGCACGTGTATGTATGTGTGTGTTTATGTGTGTGTGTATGTATGTATGTAAGTATGTATGTATGCGCGTGTGTGTGCTTGCTTGCCTAGATGTGCCTGCTGTGGTCGATGCATAGCTCTTGGCTCTTCTGCTTAACTTTTACAAACCTCAATGAGCATTAAGACACAAGCATTTATTCTGACTTATGTTTCAGGTTGAAACATTTCGAATATGTTTCGTCACAATAAAATGTCCCGTTAAGTAGTTTAGTTTGGGTAACCGAAGTCTCTCTTCGAGCTCATTTTCTCTCAGTTCTGGCACCACTTTTGTTCGTAACCTTTGCATCTTTTGCAGTAGTTCTCAGGTTATTTAGTTCTGTATATGTCTCTAAAGTTATGTAGTTTAGATGTAATTGTGGCTACATGTTGCTTGGAGAGATGCTTAATCCCAGATCTTTCTCCTTACATGCTCTGTAGGTCGTCTCTCCTCCCAGGCTGTATTCCATCTCTGGTCTTCTCGCTTTCGTGTTGTCGTCACTTTGTAGTCATCATGACTGAATTCCAGTAGTTACCTTTCCTGACCAGGTCAGTTTCTCTCGTTTCTCGGTTGCAATTCTTATTTATTTTTCAGCATCAGCAGAGATATTCAGATATTCAGTCTGTGCTTCAGTTTCATCTGGTGGGTCTCTTGTGCACGGGTAACAGAGGTAATCTTGTGCACGGGTAACAGGTAATCTTGTGCACGGGTAACAGAGGTAATCTTGTGCACGGGTAACAGAGGTAATCTTGTGCACGAGTAACAGAGGTAATCTTGTGCACGAGTAACAGGTAATCTTGTGCACGAGTAACAGGTAATCTTGTGCACGAGTAACAGAGGTAATCTTGTGCACGAGTAACAGAGGTAATCTTGTGCACGAGTAACAGAGGTAATCTTGTGCACGAGTAACAGGTAATCTTGTGCACGAGTAACAGGTAATCTTGTGCACGAGTAACAGAGGTAATCTTGTGCACGAGTAACAGAGGTAATCTTGTGCACGAGTAACAGAGGTAATCTTGTGCACGAGTAACAGGTAATCTTGTGCACGGGTAACAGAGGTAATCTTGTGCACGAGTAACAGAGGTAATCTTGTGCACGAGTAACAGAGGTAATCTTGTGCACGAGTAACAGAGGTAATCTTGTGCACGAGTAACAGAGATAATCTTGTGCACGAGTAACAGAGGTAATCTTGTGCACGAGTAACAGAGGTAATCTTGTGCACGAGTAACAGAGGTAATCTTGTGCACGAGTAACAGAGGTAATCTTGTGCACGAGTAACAGAGGTAATCTTGTGCACGAGTAACAGAGGTAATCTTGTGCACGAGTAACAGAGGTAATCTTGTGCACGAGTAACAGGTAATCTTGTGCACGAGTAACAGAGGTAATCTTGTGCACGAGTAACAGAGGTAATCTTGTGCACGAGTAACAGAGGTAATCTTGTGCACGAGTAACAGAGATAATCTTGTGCACGAGTAACAGATAATCTTGTGCACGAGTAACAGAGGTAATCTTGTGCACGAGTAACAGAGGTAATCTTGTGCACGAGTAACAGAGGTAATCTTGTGCACGAGTAACAGGTAATCTTGTGCACGAGTAACAGAGGTAATCTTGTGCACGAGTAACAGAGGTAATCTTGTGCACGAGTAACAGGTAATCTTGTGCACGAGTAACAGAGGTAATCTTGTGCACGAGTAACAGAGGTAATCTTGTGCACGAGTAACAGATGTAATCTTGTGCACGAGTAACAGGTAATCTTGTGCACGAGTAACAGAGGTAATCTTGTGCACGAGTAACAGAGGTAATCTTGTGCACGAGTAACAGAGGTAATCTTGTGCACGAGTAACAGAGATAATCTTGTGCACGAGTAACAGATAATCTTGTGCACGAGTAACAGAGGTAATTTTGTGCACGAGTAACAGAGGTAATCTTGTGCACGAGTAACAGGTAATCTTGTGCACGAGTAACAGAGGTAATCTTGTGCACGAGTAACAGAGGTAATCTTGTGCACGAGTAACAGAGGTAATCTTGTGCACGAGTAACAGAGGTAATCTTGTGCACGAGTAACAGGTAATCTTGTGCACGAGTAACAGAGGTAATCTTGTGCACGAGTAACAGAGGTAATCTTGTGCACGAGTAACAGGTAATCTTGTGCACGAGTAACAGAGGTAATCTTGTGCACGAGTAACAGAGGTAATCTTGTGCACGAGTAACAGAGGTAATCTTGTGCACGAGTAACAGAGATAATCTTGTGCACGAGTAACAGAGGTAATCTTGTGCACGAGTAACAGAGGTAATCTTGTGCACGAGTAACAGAGGTAATCTTGTGCACGAGTAACAGAGATAATCTTGTGCACGAGTAACAGAGGTAATCTTGTGCACGAGTAACAGAGGTAATCTTGTGCACGAGTAACAGAGGTAATCTTGTGCACGAGTAACAGAGGTAATCTTGTGCACGAGTAACAGAGGTAATCTTGTGCACGAGTAACAGAGATAATCTTGTGCACGAGTAACAGAGATAATCTTGTGCACGAGTAACAGAGGTAATCTTGTGCACGAGTAACAGAGGTAATCTTGTGCACGAGTAACAGAGGTAATCTTGTGCACGAGTAACAGAGGTAATCTTGTGCACGAGTAACAGAGGTAATCTTGTGCACGAGTAACAGAGGTAATCTTGTGCACGAGTAACAGAGGTAATCTTGTGCACGAGTAACAAGTAATCTGGAAGACAGTTTGAACAGGGAAGGTCTTAAGCAACGTTTCATCCCACCAAGTACACAGAAATGCAGGAAAATCTTCCTGAGGTCATGACAGGTGGTGGAGAGGTCAGTGGAGACGAAAGTTAGTTGATACCAAGAGAGTGTGAGGGCATGCGTCTGGGCATCATGTATGTTAATCATGGACATTGTGTGAGGGGTTATATATTGTATTTGAAGAGTTATACATTGTGTGAGGGGATGGGGTTATACATTCCTCTTGTGTATTCCTCTTGTCTTGTTGTTGTGGTGAGGTGGCTGGTCGCTCTCATAATACATCTTCGTTTTGCCGTGCCTTTTTCACAATGTATCATTTGTGTTTCAGTCTGTGAAGTGGGAATGCAGGTTTACGATGAACCACTCGAGCTGTGTTGGTGTCCCTCATGCACGCAGAATGAGGGATACCAACGTGTAAATTTCAGACTCTCACCTACGTTGAGATTATTACATCCTTCACATGGAATGCTACAAGCTTGCACTGTATGTTTTGGGATGACTGTGTGTGTGTGTGTGTGTGTGTGTGTGTGTGTGTGTGTGTGTGTGTGTGTGGTAAGAAGAACTGTTATATCCATGTTGGCTCTACAAACAAAGGCAGTCGTAATTACAATGAATTCAGTGGGAAGAACCAGCCACTGATCAGTGTCACTTCTAGGTGTGATGTATATGGGAAGAACCTAGAGTTTACGGCAGTTAATGAGACGGAGCGAGGACTTCCAGGCAGAGAAAATATCTTCCGTGAGGCGGAGATAACATCTTCAGTGTGTTTTGGGTCATGGAATGACCCGCCACTGCATATTTTTAAGGTCATGGTTTGAGCAATAATGATTTGCGATCCTTGTTAACATACGGGGTCCAAGATTATTCAACCACAAATATAGTCGGAACAAGTGTGGAAGTTTTTCATGATGAAGTGTTTTGTCAACCAGACTGTGATGGCTTTGTGGCCGCACCGTACACCAGCAGCATCAGCCTGGCAAGAGTTCCCCTCAGGTATACCCCTCAGTACCATACCTCGGGTGTACCCATCAGTACCATACCTCGTGTGTTCCCAAGACCATACATCGTGTGTTCCCCTTAGGACCATACCTCGGGTATACCCATCAGGACCATACCTCAGGTATACCCATCAGGACCATACCTTGGGTGTTCCCATCAGGACCATACCTCGTGTGTTCCCCTCAAGACCATACCTCGTGTGTCTCCCTCAGGACCATACCTCGTGTGTTCCCCTCAAGACCATACCTCGAGTGTTCCCCTCAAGACCATACCACGTGTGTTCCCCTCAGGACCATACCTCGTGTGTTCCCCTCAGGACCATACCTCGTGTGTTCCCCTCAAGACCATACATCGTGTGTTCCCCTCAGGACCATACCTCGTGTGTTCCCCTCAAGACCATACCACGTGTGTTCCCCTCAGGACCATACCTCGTGTGTTCCCCTCAGGACCATACCTCGGGTGTATCCATCAAGACCATACCTTGGGTGTTCCCATCAGGACCATACCTCGTGTGTTCCCCTTAGGACCATACCTCGTGTGTTCCCCTCAAGTCCATACCTCGAGTGTTCCCCTCAAGACCATACCACGTGTGTTCCCCTCAGGACCATACCTCGGGTGTATCCATCAAGACCATACCTTGGGTGTTCCCATCAGGACCATACCTCGTGTGTCTCCCTCAGGACCATACCTCGGGTATACCCATCAGGACTATACCTCAGGTATACCCATCAGGACCATACCTCGTGTGTCTCCCTCAGGACCATACCACGTGTGTTCCCCTCAGGACCATACCACGTGTGTTCCCCTCAGGACCATACCTCGTGTGTTCCCCTCAGGACCATACCACGTGTGTTCCCCTCAGGACCATACCTCGTGTGTTCCCCTCAGGACCATACCACGTGTGTTCCCCTCAGGACCATACCTCGTGTGTTCCCCTCAAGACCATACCTCGTGTGTTCCCCTCAGGACCATACCTCGTGTGTCTCCCTCAGGACCATACCTCGTGTGTTCCCCTCAGGACCATACCTCGTGTGTTCACCTCAGGACCATACCTCGTGTGTTCCCCTCAGGACCATACCTCGTGTGTTCCCCTCAGGACCATACCACGTGTGTTCCTCTCAGGACCATACCTCGTGTGTCTCCCTCAGGACCATACCTCGTGTGTTCCCCTCAGGACCATACCTCGTGTGTTCACCTCAGGACCACACCTCGTGTGTTCCCCTCAGGACCATACCTCGTGTGTTCCCCTCAGGACCATACCACGTGTGTTCACCTCAGGACCATACCTCGTGTGTCTCCCTCAGGACCATACCTCGTGTGTTCACCTCAGGACCATACCTCGTGTGTCTCCCTCAGGACCATACCTCGTGTGTTCACCTCAGGACCATACCTCGTGTGTCTCCCTCAGGACCATACCTCGTGTGTCTCCCTCAGGACCATACCTCGTGTGTTCACCTCAGGACCATACCTCGTGTGTCTCCCTCAAGACCATACCTCGTGTGTTCCCCTCAAGACCATACCTCGTGTGTCTCCCTCAGGACCATACCTCGTGTGTTCCCCTCAGGACCATACCTCGTGTGTTCACCTCAGGACCATACCACGTGTGTTCCCCTCAGGACCATACCACGTGTGTTCTCAGGACCATACCACGTGTGTTCCTCTCAGGACCATACCACGTGTGTTCCTCCCAGGACCATACCACGTGTGTTTCTCTCAGGACCATACCACGTGTGTTCCTCTCAGGACCATACCACGTGTGTTCCTCTCAGGACCATACCACGTGTGTTCCTCTCAGGACCATACCACGTGTGTTCCTCTCAGGACCATACCACGTGTGTTCCTCTCAGGACCATACCATGTGTGTTCCCCTCAGGACCATACTACGTGTGTTCCCCTCAGGACCATACTACGTGTGTTCCCCTCAGGACCATACCATGTGTGTTCCCCTCAGGACCATACTACGTGTGTTCCCCTCAGGACCATACTACGTGTGTTCCCCTCAGGACCATACCACGTGTGTTCCCCTCAGGACCATACCACTTGTGTTCACCTCAGGACCATACCACGTGTGTTCACCTCAGGACCATACCACGTGTGTTCCCCTCAGGACCATACCACGTGTGTTCACCTCAGGACCATACCACGTGTGTTCCCCTCAGGACCATACCACGTGTGTTCACCTCAGGACCATACCACGTGTGTTCACCTCAGGACCATACCACGTGTGTTCACCTCAGGACCATACCACGTGTGTTCCCCTCAGGACCATACCACGTGTGTTCCCCTCAGGACCATACCTCGTGTGTTCCCCTCAGGACCATACCACGTGTGTTCCCCTCAGGACCATACCACGTGTGTTCACCTCAGGACCATACCACGTGTGTTCCCCTCAGGACCATACAACGTGTGTTCCCCTCAGGACCATACCACGTGTGTTCCCCTCAGGACCATGCTCATGAACAATCTACTTGCTGGATGCTCAGCGTTAATTTTTTAACGCTCTGTAAGCTTACAAACACTATTTTATGTATTTAAAAGACAGGAAGATGACGGGATGGATAATGAGAACTTTCAAAACAATAGAAATAGTGCCAGTGGTTACACTTTTCAAATCGCTTGTGCTCTATTGCTTGGAATGTTGTTCAGTGTTGACGGCCCCGTTCAGGGTAGAATATCAGAGCTGGAATAGATGCAGAGATCGTTTACAGCCTACAAGGAGCCAATAAAGAATTTCAGTTACTGGGAACGCGTTAAATTCTTAAATATGTACTAACTGGAGCGGAGGAGAGAAAGATACATGATAACATGTACCTGGAAAGTACTTGAGGACCTTGTCTCAAATTTGCACACTGCCATAACAACCTTCGGGGGCGTTGATCCCCGAAATACCTTCCATGTAGACTCCAGGTAGGTAGACCCGGCCCTAGGCCGGGCTCTAGTAGGAAAACTCTCGAAACTCAGAGGTATATCAAAGGTAAAAATATGTTATATTCTTGTGCAAAACACCGCCATATAATAACAACAATGACAAAAGAATAATAAAAATATCATCATCATTAGTCATCATGATGATGATGACACCTGTGCTACTGTAGCTGCCATCACCAGGTTAGGAGGAAGGGGAGGGGGTACGGGAAGGAAGGAAAGGGTAATAAGTGACAGGTATAAGAGGGAAGAGGGATAAGCAGGTATAAGAGGCTTCAGGTATGGTGGAGTTGGGTTAACGTGGCTGGCTTGGTGGTGTGTGTGAGGGGGGGAGGGGGGTGTGGTTCCTGATGAGGAAGTTGTGTCTTCTTGGCATAGATTTGGCATAGCCCACATGTTAGTTGGGCACCCTGGCACTCCCTGGCCCCCCTCCCCACACTGCACGCCTGCCACAACCCTCCGCACTCCCGCCACGCCATCTCCGCCCTCACCCACGCCCGCCGCAAGGTCCATTCCTCGCGCGCCGCGCCGCTGCCAGCTACGGCCGCGTAATTGGCCGCGCACTGTCTATTTTCAGCGTAAGGTTCACAGGCTGTGCCATCTCGGATAGCAGGAGGAGGAGGTCAGGCTTGTGTGGCACTCCCGCACCATGGGGGAGGGAGGGATTCTGGTCCCTATTGTCGGGGTGGGTAAGGGCGAGTGTCGCCGGCTGCGGGCTGGTGTTGTGGTGGCCTCTCTGGCTCCTGGTTAGGAATGCCCGGCTTGCTCTGGGACATAGCCGGCGTGCGTGGCATTCTTACCACCACCACCACCACCACCACCACCACCTCCACTACCCCTACCACCACCACCACCACCACCTCCACTACCCCTACCACCACCACCACCACCTCCACTACCCCTACCACCACCACCACCACCTCCACTACCCCTACCACCACCACCACCACCTCCACTACCCCACCCATCTCCCCTCCTCCTTTAGCTTCACCTCTAGGCAGCCTCTGTTTAGCTGGCACCTGATTCTTGTGCTTTGGTGGGATTCAAGGCAGCTAGTGATTAGCTGGGGTTGTTGTTGGTCTTGTCTAGCTGCCCGATGCGTGGAAACTGTAGAGGTAGATGTGGCTAGCTGGCTACTATTGCTTGTCTCTCCTAGCTATGGTTAATTCAACAGCCCCTGCTTGCTCGCTCCTGTTGCTAGTTCTTAGCTGTTGTTAGTGCTTCGTAGCTGTGGCTAGCTACTCCTGCTTAGCTGTTGCTGTTGCTAGTGTTTCCTAGCTGTGACTAGGCACTGGTTTTTCCTCCTCCTTGAGGCGTGGTGGTGGTAGTGGTTGCGGTGGTGGTAGTGGTTGTGGCGGTGGTGGTAGTGATTGCGGTGGTGGTAGTGCCGCCAAATCTTCTTTCCCGTTTTGGCACTAGGTGCTAGAACTGAGAAGTGGGACACCCCACACCTGCCTCATTCCCCCCACACCTTCCTTCCCTCCAAAATACTTGCTTTCCGTGAGAGAGAGAGAGAGAGAGAGAGAGAGAGAGAGAGAGAGAGAGAGAGAGAGAGAGAGAGAGAGAGAGAGAGAGAGAGAGAGCGCACTCACAGGGGACCACGTGTTCCGCTGAGCTGTGAGAAGTTCTGAGAAGTCTTGTGTGTATGTGTGTGTGGGGGGATGTTGCTCTCTTCACCTCCCACAGTAACTTCAACCCACCACTCCCCTCACGGTATTCCCTCATTCCCTCTGGTATCCCTCCTGACACTCCTCACCGTAAGGTATCCCTCGTGGCACTCGTCACTGGGAGGTATTCCATCACTCCCGACGACGATTGAATGAAAACTGGGTATTTGCCCGCCAACATGGCGGACATTGTTGCTCGTGCCACGTGACTGAGAACTCTCTCTGGCCGATAGAAAGTGTGTTGGTGAGTATGTTGTATGATTTATGCAAAACTTGTGATATATATTAGTGGGCAGCGGTTCATACACTCCAATGTATGGAGTGATGAGGGGGGAGGGAGATTGAGGTGGTGGTGGTGGTACCTGAAGGATGTTTTCGGGGTTGGGGGAGGAGGGTAAGGGGCCAGCGGTAACAGCCTGGTTGATCAGGCCTTGATCCACCGGGAGGCCTGGTCAAGGACCGGGCCGCGGGGGCGTTTACCCCCGGAACACCCTCCAGGTAGACCCTCCAGACCCGGTACCAGAACAAGCCTCCCCGTGGATCAAGGTGTGATAAGTAAGGCTGTTAACGCTGGTGTTCCACGCAGTCCAGCGTACGAGCCACAGCCCGGCTGGTCAGGAACGTATCTGTGGAAGCTGTCAGGGTCCCACTTGAAGGCAGCCAGAGGTACGTTGATAATTCCGTAAAAAGTCTTGATTAACGTCTGTCAACTAATATACAGAAAATTGGGAGGGGACTCGAACCTTAGTCCTGGCATGTAGCAGGTCCAGCTCTATACCACCGAGCTGAGAAAGTGTGATGGTAATGATTGTAGTGGTGAAGGGGGAGGGGGGGGTGATAGTAGTGGTCAAGACTAGCGTGAGTGGACACGTGGTACAGTGGACACAGTACTGGTTGATTGCGGCAGCATAAAACAGTGTTACGTCATGGTGACACTTGTGTTGCATGAGGCTGCTGCTGCTGGAGCTGGTGGTGGTTGTGGGTGGGGGTAGTGGGGAGGTGGGGTTGTGGGGAGGTGGGGTAGTGGAGAGGATCTGCAAGATTCGTGTTATGGTTGGTAGAGAGAAGAGGCGGGTGCGAGTGAGGGTAGGGTAGGGAAGGCTGGTGACGGGGCGGATACCAAGATATAATTTCTTGGTGGGGGTCAAGATGTTGGGGAAGGGGAGGAGACTTTTGGTGGGGAGGGGGTGAGTGAGAGTTGAAGAGGTGGGGGGGTTGAGGGTGGAGAGTGATGAAGGTGTGAGTCATGGATGAGTCAGCTGGTGACGGTTCACGAGAAGGAGAGAGAAATGAATGTTGGAGGCTGTGTTACGTTGCCTTTGTTGTGTTGTGCGTGTACACGCGCACGCGCGTTTGTACTCTTCTTGTGATGGCACCAGTAGAGTCTTAGCTCCTGGTCCTGTCCCTCAACTCGTATCGACTGGTTTAGTTATTTCTGACCTTTAGGGCCCGAGCATACCTGCTCTCGAAGCTGTATATACTGTCTGCCTCCAGTGCATCTCACATACCACCATACTGGCCCCAACGAGGGTTGGGGGGCGAACCTCCGCAAGCAACTCCAGGTAAACTTTGCTACAAGACTAAAAATAATCTTGCTTACCTCCCTGTGGCTCATCATCGCCTCAAACGGCTCTCTCTTTGCCACCTGCCACCTGTTCCTTGCATAATAAACACCCTTGTACCTATCCACCCTCTTCCTCTTGTGTATTTTTATAGTATGATCCTGTACACCTCTTGCGATGTACTGCAATGGAAGTACCTCATTGTACAGTTATATGCCTCATGATTCCTCTCCCACATTAATATTGCTCCAGTTCTCCGTAACAAGATTCTGAATTATATTGCAGTGAGGTAATTAAGTTGTAGTAATGTCAAGGGGAATTCTCTAGCATTGAAGTGTTGAGTTATTGGTCAATTTCACTGTTGTTCTAACCATCTTCTTGATCCTCAGTTCCCCTCTTTATTATGTATATTTTGTTCTTGATTATTTTTGATAATAGTAACATTGTATTAGAGGGAAAAGTGATTGAGTTTTTTCTTCGTGTATAGATGTGAAGCTGGGCAGTGAGTGCTGGTAGAAGGGAAGGTCATTAATAGTAAATATAATTGTTATTAGTGGACTTTAGGGTTTACCTGGAGAGGGTTTCGGGGGTCAACGCCCCCGCGGCCCGGTCTGAGACCAGGCCTCATGGTGGATCAGGGTCTGATCAACTAGGCTGTTACTGCTGTTGATAATAAGTTCGGGATCTTTCACTTAAGAGTCTGCCTTCTCGTATTGCTAGATATATACCTGTGCCTTACCTCTCCTTGTAGCCTATTTCCTTCACTTCTAGTACCGGTGTTGTTGCTAGCCTCAGGTTAACTAGCTTTGGGTATACCGCTGAAGTTATACTATTTATACTTACAGTAATGTGTTTACATAAATGTTTACTTTTAACTCTTCTTGTACTTGTTGTGTAGCGTCTCACAGGTTGTGTTCTATGTCACTTTGCAATTATCAGGATGGAATAAAGTAGGTATTTTCTTGGTTTGAAGTCTTTTTAAATATTCTTGGAGTCTTTCATGTCTTCTTCATTGTTAAACTTCTCATTAATCTTCTGGCAAGTCGTGTACATGAACAAGAAACTGAAGGGACCCAAGCACTGATACCCTATGTACTCCACTCGTCACCCATGCTCGTTCCAACACCTCCTCCCTTACCATTCATTACGCTGTCTAATCTTAGCATTAAGTTTTCCTATCTAACTGAGTACCTTCACTGAAAACTCTGCAAGCTCTTTCACGTCATATAGCATTCTCATGGTGGCACTATATCGGATGATTTCCTACAGTCGATGAAGGTAATCTAGTCAACCCTCTCTCTCTCTCTCTCTCTCTCTCTCTCTCTCTCTCTCTCTGATTTATTCGTTTCACCAGGTCACTATACTCTAGTACAGGAGTCCCCAACCTGCGGCCCGCGGGCAGCATGCGACCCTTCTAGGAAATGGATGCGGCCCTCACATGAAATTATGAATTCACTTTTATGTAGGTTCCACACAACACAGTGTCAACAAAACCGTGTGGCCCTCATCATACATTTGACCATCAAATGCGGCCCACTTGTGTAGGAAGGTTGAAGACCATTGCAGTTTAGTAGATTCGTGAGACAAGATTTCCCATTTCTCAACCCATTTTGGTTATCGCCCATGATTCTATTTTTATTTTCAAGATGTTGAAATTAATCACGTCTAGTAATTTAGCAAATATGCTAATTAACAGAACAGGTCTATAATTTAGTACTTCCTTTTCTTTCCTTTTTATATATTAGAATTAAATTTGCAATCTTTCAAATGTTTGGCACTCTCCTTTAAAATTTATTTATTGCATGTTCGTACTGAGAGGTTGCACAGTTCCTGACAGCCTTCCACCTGAGGCCATAGTCTCTGTTCCCACTGTTTTCTTGCACGTAAATTCCTTTGTTGTTCAAATTTTCTGTAATCTTTGCTTCTCGTTCCTAGCATTATCCTGGCATCTTTCCAGATGCTCCAGTAAGGACCTCTTTGAACCCCATTACTTATTTACATACCTCACTGCCGTCTATTATCACCTCACTCACCTCCTTCAGTTTTAATACCTGGTTCCTTCCAGTAATATTTTTTTTTTGGCATACGAGACCTGGTCTCGTATGCCGCGAGGGCGTTGACCCCCGAAACCCTCTCTAGATATACTCCAGGTATATTTTACCATACGTCAGCTTGGGCTCTGCTGTGCTATTTTAGATTTGTCTTTTTTTATTTGTCTTCGTAGCCTAGAGCAGTCGTACCTAGTGCTTCTTCATTCCTCGTTTTCTGCTGTCTCTCTTATTCTGTGTTCACCATTCCCTTTACTTTTGACCCTTTTCTCTCTCCTCTCTTCTCTCTCCGACCTTTATTATAAACAACGAGCTCTTTATATTCTTCACATTTCTTTTCCTTCTTGCTGGTGCAATTCTGTCCGTGATATCCTGGTATATCTTAAGTAACCTCCGTCATCCGTGTACAGACATGACTTACATTTCTCTTTCTCACAGAACTTCGTTCATCGGCAGTTTATTTACCTCTGTAATTACCTCTCATTTATGATCAGATTTATCATACATTATTTAGTTCTTATTTCTCCCCGTCGTCTCCACCTCCAGCAGGAAGTTAAGTCATACTGCCATGTTTGTCTGTGCCTGATTCACTTAGAGAAAACAGTAGATCCAGTCTTACTGGTTCTTACCTCCCCTCATATCCTTTTGGTGTCTTTTAAAGCGTTAGCTTAGGAAATTTTTCATCATTCTTCTCCGAGTTTCTCTTTCCACTTGTGATTCCCAGTTAGTGTCTCTGTGAATCAAGTTTCCAGTGATGGGGAACTTTGCTCTGTTACTTGGATATTGCTGTGTCTTGAGTTCTGTAAAGTACAGTCCGTGTTTCCTTACCTAGAATCTACCTGGAGAGTAGATTCATGCTGGCAGCATGCAGTCCACTGTACGAACCACAGCCTGGCTGATGGGAAACTTGACTTTGGCAACGCATTCAATTCCCTCTTGAAGACCACAATGAGTCTTTTATGTATGGTGGGAGACTGGCTGAATACTCTTGGCCACCATACACTTATTGTGTTGTCTCTGTGTTCCTTGCTTCATATGCTTTCATTGTCCCTGTTGTGTAGTCTCTAATGTCTCCGCTGCAAAGGTATTTGTTCAAAACTGTACCACTATTCCACTGTTATTACTACCACTAACTACCTCCGACACCGCTGCCGTCGCCGCTGCTGCTACTGCCACTACTACCACCACCACCACCACCACCAGCCTACCACTACTATTACCAGTATTATCTATCTAGCACCGTTATTGCTTGTCTCAGGAACAATTTGGATTAACCTATATTCTGACTCTTCAGATATTCCTCTTCCTATTTCTCAATTCCTCTTCCTTTAAACCTTGTCCATCCTCCCTCTTCTCGTTCTGCCATAAACCCTGACCTTCCCCCTCTTCCTTCAGCCTGACCTTCTCCCTCGTTCTCTCCCTCTCGTGTCCCCTGGGAATGACTGGTGTTGGTGTCTTGAGGTCGTTATTCCCACGTATAATCACGCCAGGTGGACCTTAGCTTCCGTCTCACCTGCTAATGTTTACCTTACTCTCCCCTGCTTGTTATCACGAGGTGATTGTGCCTGTCCAGGTATACTCACCCAGGTGTCTTTGTGGGGGGTCGAGGCACGGCTCTTCACCCCTTCCCTCCCTCCCCCCCTCTTAAATTGGTTTGACCTATATCTACCACTTTCTGGCCTTTGGGGCTCCACCATACCTATTCGTGAAGGTGGGTATTGAGTTTACCTGAACACAGTCATCCTTTAGCTTGTCCCACCTTTATTACCACCTTGAATCGTACGTCACTATGGCTCCTTTTTTTTTTCTTAAAGCCTCTTCCCATCTCAAACAATTTAGTCTGTCTTGTTGATGTTTGGATTATTTACCTTGTTATCGTGTCCCCCTCTTTTCTTTCCAAGTTTCTTCAGGTATCTCTGTCATGTAGGGGTTCGATAACGTGGGTTGGGTGAGAAACACTCACGTAGGCTGTTAAGTACGTATATTGGATGGGATATATGGGAAGCACCAAGCCTGACCATGGTACTACTAAGATCTCACTAGTCTCAGCTTCAGGACTTGAGTCTTGTTGCAACCCTTTAGATTTAAAAGAATTAAAAAGCACAATACCTTGACTACAACAATACACAAATAACCCGCACATAGTAGAAATAAACTTTTCGGTCCAACTTAGACCATTAACCAGTTACACACAAACGCGAAGGGATGGGAGCCAATATACCTGGAGGTTACCTGGAAGTTATTCCGGGGATCAACGCCCCCGCGGCCCGGTCCATGACCAGGCCTCCCGATGGATCAGGGCCTGATCAACTAGGCTGTTACTGCTGGCCGCACGCAGTCCAACGTACGAGCCACAGCCCGGCTGATCCGGCACTGACTTTAGGTATCCGTCCAGCTCTCTCTTGAAGGCAGCCAGGGGTTTATTGACAATTCCCCTAATGCTTGATGGGAGGCTGTTGAACAGTTTTGGGCCCCGGACACTTATGGTGTTTTCCCTTAGTGTACCAATGGCGCCCCTACTTTTTATTGGGGGCATTTTGCATCGCCTGCCCAGTCTTTTACTTTCGTAGGGAGTGATTTCTGTGTGCAGATTTGGGACCATTCCTTCCAAGATTTTCCAAGTGTAGATTATGATATATCTCCCTCCTGCGTTCCAAAGAGTACAAGTCAAGTGCTTCCAAGCGTTCCCAGTAGTTAAGGTGCTTGACAGAACTTATACGTGCAGTAAAGGATCTCTGTACACTCTCTAGATCTGCGATTTCACCTGCTTTGAATGGAGATGTTAATGTACAGCAGTATTCTAGCCTAGAGAGAACAAGTGATTTGAAAAGGATCATCATGGACTTGGCATCTCTCGTTTTGAAAGTTCTCATTATCCATCCTATCATTTTCTTTGCACGTGCGATCGTGGCACTGTTGTGATCCTTGAAAGTGAGATCCTCAGACATTACTACTCCCAGGTCCCTTACATTATTTTTCCGCTCTATTGTATGGCCGGAGTCTGTAGTATACTCTGTTCTAGTTATTATCTCCTCCAGTTTTCCATAACGGAGTAGTTGGAATTTGTCCTCATTGAACATCATATTGTTTACCGTTGCCCACTGGAAAACTTTGTTTATATCTTCTTGGAGGTTAACCGCGTCCTCAGCAGATGACAGCCTCATGCAGATCCTAGTATCATCCGCAAAGGATGATACGGTGCTGTGGTGTATATCTCTGTTTATGTCTGATATGAGGATAAGGAATAAGATGGGGGCGAGTACTGTGCCTTGTGGAACAGAGCTCTTCACTATGGCAGCCTCCGATTTAACTCTGTTGACCACTACTCTTTGTGTTCGATTTGTTAGGAAGTTGAAGATCCATCTCCCCACTTTCCCAGTTATTCCTTTAGCACGTATTTTATGGGCTATTACGCCATGATCGCATTTGTCAAATGCTTTTGCAAAGTCTGTGTATATTACATCTGCATTCTGATTTTCTTCCAGTGCATCCAAGGCCATGTCATAGTGATCCAGTAGTTAGTTGGAGTACATCTGGAGTTATATCTTCAGTTCACCTATCTGTTACAAGTAAATTTAGGAAATTTTATTAATATAGTTGGTATCTTATTTTCATTAATATGACACCTCATCAAGATTAGAGTTTTCTAACACTTCCCCAGGGTGCGACCCACAACTATAGATTAACACACAGGCATCCATTTTTACTGGTGGATAAGCACAGGTATAAGGAAACTTATCCATATGTTTCTCCGTGACAGAGACTCGAACGTGGAACCTTGTTATTGCAAGTCGAATGTGTTTGTATTTGGAGACTGGGGTAGGTTGGGCGGTAGTAGGCAGAAAGAGAATAGAATTGTTGAGGGAGAGTGAGAGAAAAGGGCTGGGGAGGGAGGAGGTCAAGCCAGTGACAGATATAAGAAATGTTGATGGGTATATTAGGTGAGACTAGATAACTTGAAGAAAAGTAGAGGACTGCAAGAATAAGTGGTAGAGGTGGTGAGTAACGTGCGTGTGTGTAGTCACAACAGCTGCCTCAGTGCTCGCCTCTTGCAAGGAATTGAACAGTTAAAGTTTACAAACTTGGATTACGAGGAAAGTGTGCAGTCATGCTTGTTTGTTTGTCTTGTACGTCGTTTGTTGTGACGGCTGAGCGTGCGTCACTGCCGCGTACATGCAGGGGCCCAGGAGCTGTTGCGGGGTCTCAGTGATGCCTACGTGGTGGCCCAGGAACTAGAGCTCTGCCACTTCAGGCTCATTGTAGAGAGAGTGGAAGTTAGAAAGATTTCAGGCTTGGGGATTCTCTCTCTCTCCTGGGGCACATGATGGGGGGAGGGCCCTCCCCTCCATCATCCCGGGGCACACGACAAGGGAAGGGGCATGGTAGCGAGGTTGTCTTCCCTTCCCCTGTGGCACACGATGAGGGAAAGCGGAGTTAATGGAGGGGAGAGGGGTTGGATGGGAAGGTGAGGGGAGGGAGGATGAGGGAGATGGAGGGGATACTCAAGAGTATGACTTGATGGTGCCCAGATGTTGAGGCCAACACACGCTTCCCTTCCTTCTCTTTACCCGCCTGGACCTGGTTTCTGAAACTTTTATTTACACTATAACGAGCGCTTCGTATTATTTGTAAAAAGTGCTTAGAACTAGTTAAATACCAGACTCTGGGACTGCAGTCGTCTACCAAACCTCTTTTGCTCCTAAGTAGTTATTTCGGTGTACAGGTTTGAGACCAGTATCTTCCAGGTGTACATTATGATGTATCTTTCTCGCCTGTGTTCTAATAAGTACAGCTCGAGGAACTACAAGCGCTCCCAGTAGTTTACGTACTTGACTGTGTTTACATAAGGTGTGAAGGTTCTCTGTGCATTTTCCAGCTCAGCAGTTTCGCCTACTCAGCAATACTTCAGCCCAGAGAAAAGGAGTGACCGAAAGAGGTTCATCATTGGCTGGCTTGGCATATCTTATTTTGAAAATTCTCGTTATCCAGCCTATCATTTTTCTTGCATTTACAATAACAACATCGTCGTGCTCCTTGAACGTGAGGTCTTCTGACATTGTCACTCGATGTAGTAACTGAAATTTGTCTTGTCAGAGGCCCACTGGTAACAGCTTGGAGGCTCGTTTTGTTTTTTTATGGATGACACTCATACAGATTCTAGTATCGTCTGCAAATGTGATAAATGGTTTAGAAAACCGACAAGTTGAAAAATGAGACACTTGTGCAACATTTGGGAAACTTGACAGAATCAATGAGTCCCTCAGCCTGGAGGCTGAGGGACTCATTACCTCAAACTCCTCCTCTTTTTCCACCGTTCTCTTTGTAATAAAGTTGGTAGAATTACCGACAATATGTAAAGTAAAAGGACACAAGTGCAACTAATGTGACATTTATTGTGGCAACGTTTCGCTCTCCAGGAGCTTTATCAAGCCATTACCATAAAGCTCCTGGAGAGCGAAACGTTGCCACAATAAATGTCACATTAGTTGCACTTGTGTCCTTTTACTTTACGTTCTCTTTGTGTTGGACTGAAGAAGCCATTGGCTGGCGAAACGTTTCAACAACAGAGATTTCCAAATGTTGCACAGATGTCTTGTTCTTCAACATCGTCTGCAAAGGATGATGCAGTGCTATGGTTTATGTCCCTGTCCATGTCAGAGACCACGAGAAGCGAGTCCAGGTAAACAGACGGCAGTTCATTACCTCCAGAAATAGACCAAAGAGTTCCTCGGGAGGGTAATTACCCCAGGTTATTAGCCATTGTTCCACAGGATTTAAGAAAAGCACAGACATAGTTCCCCCTTCACGAAGGAAGCAGTAAAACTCCGGCAAAAATAATTACAGACGAGCAGCACTAACATCATACACCATGGAAAAATAGACACAACTGCTGTTTAATGTGATCTGTTATTGACTACGTTTCGCGCACACAATGGGCTTTATCAAGTCACTAACAAATCTACTTGAGCAAAGAATACATAAGTATAAGGTGGAGAATGTTGAGTAGGTTGTATTAGAGAGGCAGGTGCAGGTCCGCAGGAGACTTGAGATACTGCCTTTACGAGGTGCCAGATCAACCAAGCTGTGGTGACGTGTGAACCAGCAGGTCGACAACGTCGACATCAACAGCTTGCTTGAACAGGCAGCCCTCGCGGCCTCTGTCATAGGTAAATCACAGACTAAGTTCCTCTCCCTTATCGCCGTTTGTCCCCTCACATATTCTCTCCCCTCCATCCCCATCTTACTCCTTTTTCTATCCCGCTGCCTATAGAAGAAGGTAAGAGCACTTTCCTGATATATTCAAGTTGGCATAATAAGAAATAAACTTCTGTTTACGTCCCCCCCTTCTCTCTCTCTCTCTCTCTCTCTCTCTCCCCTTTCTTTTTTTACCCTTTATCTGCCTTGTCTCCTTACACATTTTCTCTTCCTTATTCCTCTGTTCCCTATTCCCCGCCCTCTTCTCTTCCCATGCATTTTTCCTTTCCTTCCTTCCCTCCCCTTTCCTTCCCTTTCCTCCCTCCCTCCCCTCCCCTCCGTCCCTCCCTGCCTCCCTCCTTCCCTCCCCTCTCCCTGCTTTTCTGCTCTAAGGAGGTGTGAGTGGTGGGTGTGGATGGTGGGTGTGAGTGATGGAGTGAGTCAACCTTACTTAAAATTAGTAACACTAGGAGTGTGTAGCAGGATACCCTATTGTATATGATGGTTACTTGGTGGTAACACCCTCACTGTAAGGCAGGTTACCCTATTGTCTATGATGGTAACACTCTCTTGTGTGTACTTTCACAAATAATGAGGACCTGGTAAGAAGCATAACAATATCAGAAACAACTAATTTGGATCGCAGTCTAATGGAAGTCCAGACTCACATGCACAGGTGTCTTGACCAGCAAAATGCATACAGCTACGAGGGTACCTTTACCAAATTCAACTTCAGCAACAGGAGCATCAACTGGGATCGGGTAAACCATGTCCTAAATGAAACATGTTAGGAAGATATCTTAAATATCATGGATCCAAACCAGTGCCTTGAAAGGATCAACTTCCTGGCAGCTGAAGTGTGTTCAGAGTATATTCCCCTAAGAAAAAAGAAGATAAGTAAGCTGGAGAGATAGAGAGAGAGAACGAGAGAGAGAGACACTCCCTCTATAGGAGAAGGCGAAGAATCACTGAGCTCTTCATGGGGGCTAAATTATCTGAAATACGGAAGGAAGCACTGACCAGGGAAGTGGAAAATATTGAGCTTAGGTTAAATGATTTATACAGGATCCAGAAGAAAGAAGAGGGCCTAAAACCAATTAGCGGAATGGAAAGAAATCCAAAATATTTCTTTTCATATGCCAAAAAGAAGGCAAAAACAATATCTAGTATCGGGTCGCTGCTCAGACAAGTTGGAACGGGTCGCTGCTCAGACAAGTTGGAACTTACACAGATAACAACAAAGAAATGAGTCAGATACTAAATTCTCAGTATTAATCAGTTTAGAGATTGACAATTCAAATGATTTTTTTTCATGAATGAGCCCCAAAACCCTGTCAGTGTATGCCAAATTTCTGACATAACCCTAACTCTACTAGATTTTGTAAAAAACATGGACAACATGCTCATGCGCTCAGCCCCAGGCCTAGACTCGTGGAACTCTGTGTTCATTAAGAACTGCAAGAAATCCCTTTCGTGTGCCCTTAGTATGCTATGGAGAGGGAGCCTAGACATAGGTGAAGTCTCACAGTCACTAAAAACAACGGATATAGCCTCACTCTATAAAGATGGCAGCAAAACAATAGATAAGAACTAGACCAGTAGCTCTAACGTCCCACATCATAAAAATCTTTGAAAGAGTTCTAAAAAGCATGTTTGGAAATCACTTGGATTCCCAACTGTTGTACAATCCAGGGCAACATGGGTTCAGGGCAGGTCGCTCCTGCCTCTCACAACTACTGGATCACAATGATATGGTCTTGGATGCACTGGAAGAAAAACAAAATGCAGATGTGGGATACACAGATTTTTCCAAAAGCTTTTGACAAGTGCGATCATGGTGTAATAGCCCACAGAATGCGCACTAAAGGGGATAACTTGCAAAGTAGGCAGATAGATCTTCAACTTTCTAACCAATCGAACACAAAGAGTAGTGGTAAATAGAGTTAAGTCGGAGGCTGTCACACTGTAAAACTGTTCTACAAGGCACAGTACTCGCCCCCATCCAGTTCCTCATCTTCATATCAGACATAGACAGAGATATAAACCACAGCACTGTGTCATCCTTTGCACACGATACTAGAATCTTCATTAAAATGTCATCCATTGAGGACACGGTAGATCTCTAAGCAGATATAAACCAAGTTTTCCAATGGGCAAGGGAAACCATATTATATGCAATTAGGACAAAATCCAACTTCTCTCTTATGGAAAACTGGAGGAAATATGCTGCAAACTCTAATCACTCAGTACAGCGGAAAAGTAGTATGAAGGATTTGGGATTGATCACAACGGTGTCACTATCACATCTGCGAGGATAATGATAGGATGGATAATGAGAACCTTCAAAACAAGAGATGCCAAGCCAGTGATGATCTTTTTTTAAATTACTTGTTCTCTCTAGGCTGGAATTTCTGCTGTACACTAAAACCTCCATTCAAGGCAGACGAAATCGCAGATCTAGATAATGTACAGATAACCTTTACTACTCATAAGTTCGGTCAAACACCTTAATTACTGGGAATGTTTGGAATCACTTGATCTGTACTCATTGGAGCGCAGGCGAAAGAGAAACATCATAATCTACACCTGGATGGACTGGTCCCAAATCTGCACACAGAAATCACTCTCTACGAAAGCAAAAGACTGGGCAGGCGGTGCAAGATACCCGGAATGAAAAATTGGGGCGCCATTGGTACACTAAAATAAAACATAATGTGTCCCGGACCCCAGGTTGTCTTCAGGAGGGAACTGGACAGGCACCTAAAGTCAGTACTCGACCAGCCGGGCTATGGTTCATACGCTGGACTATGTGCGGCCAGCAGTTACAGCCTGGTTGATCAGGCCCTGATCGTTCCAGTAGAGCTGGAATCATTATCACTTAGGCTCTCTCTCTCTCTCTCTCTCTCTCTCTCTCTCTCTCTCTCTCTCTCTCTCTCTCTCTCTCTCTCTCTCACACACACACACACACACACACACACACACACACACACACTCACACACACACACACACACACACACACACACACACACACACACACACACACACACACACACACACACACACACACACACACACACACACACACACACACACACACACACACACACACACACACACATGAGCGGCACTTGGCTGTCTTTATTGGCAGGACGTTTCGCTCCTTCTGTAGAATATAAGACTGAGGACTGTTAGAAGTTTGTTATTTTGATGTGATCAGTCCCTCAGCCTTGGTTGATCCATCCTGTAAGAATGATCCTCTGTAAGAATGATGCTCTCTTTCTCTAAGAATGATCCTCTGTAAGAATGATGCTCTCTTTCTCTAAGAATGATCCTCTCTTTCTCTAAGAATGATGCTCTGTAAGAATGATCCTCTCTGTAAGAATGATCCTCTCTTTCTCTAAGAATGATCCTCTGTAAGAATGATCCTCTCTTTCTCTAAGAATGATCCTCTGTAAGAATGATCCTCTCTGTAAGAATGATCCTCTCTTTCTCTAAGAATGATCCTCTGTAAGAATGATCCTCTGTAAGAATTATCCTCTGTAAGAATGATCCTCTGTAAGAATGATCCTCTTTGTAAGAATGATCCTCTCTGTAAGAATGATCCTCTCTGTAAGAATGATCCTCTGTAAGAATGATCCTCTCTGTAAGAATGATCCTCTGCAAGAATGATCCTCTCTGTAAGAATGATCCTCTGTAAGAATGATCCTCTCTGTAAGAATGATCCTCTGTAAGAATGATTCTCTCTGTAAGAATGATGCTCTGTAAGAATGATCCTCTCTGTAAGAATGATCCTCTGTAAGAATGATCCTCTCTGTAAGAATGATGCTCTCTTTCTCTAAGAATGATCCTCTGTAAGAATGATGCTCTCTTTCTCTAAGAATGATCCTCTGTAAGAATGATCTTCTCTAAGAATGATCCTCTCTAAGAATGATTCTCTGTAAGAATGATGCTCTCTTTCTCTAAGAATGATCCTCTCTTCCTCTAAGAATGATCCTCTGTAAGAATGATCCTCTGTAAGAATGATCCTCTCTGTAAGAATGAACCTCTCTTTCTCTAAGAATGATCCTCTGTAAGTATGATCCTCTCTGTAAGAATGATCCTCTTTCTCTAAGAATGATCCTCTGTAAGAATGATCCTCTGTAAGAATCATCCTCTCTGTAAGAATGATCCTCTGTAAGAATGATCCTCTCTGTAAGAATGATCCTCTCTGTAAGAATGATCCTCTGTAATAATGATCCTCTCTGTAAGAATGATCCTCTCTGTAAGAATGATCCTCTGTAAGAATGATCCTCTGTAAGAATGATCCTCTCTGTAAGAATGATGCTCTGTAAGAATGATCCTCTCTGTAAGAATGATCCTCTGTAAGAATGATTCTCTGTAAGAATGATCCTCTCTAAGAATGATCCTCTCTGTAAGAATGATCCTCTAAGAATGATCCTCTCTGTAAGAATGATGCTCTCTTTCTCTAAGAATGATCCTCTGTAAGAATGATCCTCTCTAAGAATGATTCTCTGTAACAATGATCCTCTGTAAGAATGATCCTCTGTAAGGATGATCCTCTGTAAGAATGATCCTCTGTAAGAATGATCCTCTGTAAGAATGATCCTCTCTGTAAGAATGATCCTCTCTTTCTCTAAGAATGATCCTCTGTAAGAATGATCCTCTCTGTAAGAATGATCCTCTGTAAGAATGATCCTCTGTAAGAATGATCCTCTGTAAGAATGATCCTCTCTGTAAGAATGATCCTCTCTGTAAGAATGATCCTCTGTAAGAATGATCCTCTCTGTAAGAATGATCCTCTGTAAGAATGATCCTCTGTAAGAATGATCCTCTGTAAGAATGATCCTCTGTAAGAATGATCCTCTCTGTAAGAATGATCCTCTCTGTAAGAATGATCCTCTGTAAGAATGATCCTCTGTAAGAATGATCCTCTCTGTAAGAATGATCCTCTCTGTAAGAATGATCCTCTGTAAGAATGATCCTCTGTAAGAATGATCCTCTGTAAGAATGATCCTCTGTAAGAATGATCCTCTCTGTAAGAATGATCCTCTCTTTAAGAATGATCCTCTGTAAGAATGATCCTCTGTAAGAATGATCCTCTCTGTAAGAATGATCCTCTGTAAGAATGATCCTCTCTGTAAGAATGATCCTCTGTAAGAATGATCCTCTCTGTAAGAATGATCCTCTGTAAGAATGATCTTCTCTGTAAGAATGATCCTCTGTAAGAATGATCCTCTCTGTAAGAATGATCCTCTGTAAGAATGATCCTCTGTAAGAATGATCCTCTCTGTAAGAATGATCCTCTCTGTAAGAATGATCCTCTGTAAGAATGATCCTCTGTAAGAATGATCCTCTGTAAGAATGATCCTCTCTGTAAGAATGATCCTCTCTTTAAGAATGATCCTCACTAAGAATGATCCTCTGTAAGAATGATCCTCTCTGTAAGAATGATCCTCTGTAAGAATGATCCTCTCTGTAAGAATGATCCTCTGTGAGAATGATCCTCTCTGTAAGAATGATCCTCTGTAAGAATGATGCTCTAAGAATGATCCTCTCCATGATATACCTGTGACCATTTTCGAGGGTTTGCTTGCCCCTCCTTTCCTTCCCCTCCCCTTCCCCTCCCGTCCCTTCCCCTCATAACTTGGGGGATACCTTGATGCCATTAAAGTGCTCTTGATCAAAGGAATTGGAGCTACCTTCCCCTTCATCTGATCAGACCTCATTACCTCCCATTCCTTAAAGGTTCGTTCCATCTCCGTCGATATAATTATTATAATAGTAATAGTAATAATAGTAATAATAACAATGATGATTATAATAATGTATGCTCTCAGAGTTATGTTGTCTTGTGTTGGAGTTAAGAGTCGTTGTGTTACGTTTGTGTTGGAGTTAAGAGTCGTTGTGTTACCTTTGTGTTGGAGTTAAGAGTCGTTGTGTTGCCTTTGTGTTGGAGTTAAGAGTCGTTGTGTTACCTTTGTGTTGAAGTTAAGAGTCGTTGTGTTACCTTTGTGTTGGAGTTAAGAGTCGTTGTGTTACCTTTGTGTTGGAGTTAAGAGTCGTTGTGTTACCTTTGTGTTGGAGTTAAGAGTCGTTGTGTTACCTTTGTGTTGGAGTTAAGAGTCGTTGTGTTACCTTTGTGTTGGAGTTAAGAGTCGTTGTGTTACCTTTGTGTTGGAGTTAAGAGTCGTTGTGTTACCTTTGTGTTGGAGTTAAGAGTCGTTGTGTTACCTTTGTGTTGGAGTTAAGAGTCGTTGTGTTACCTTTGTGTTGGAGTTAAGAGTCGTTGTGTTACCTTTGTGTTGGAGTTAAGAGTCGTTGTGTTACCTTTGTGTTGGAGTTAAGAGTCGTTGTGTTACCTTTGTGTTGGAGTTAAGAGTCGTTGTGTTACCTTTGTGTTGGAGTTAAGAGTCGTTGTGTTACCTTTGTGTTGGAGTTAAGAGTCGTTGTGTTACCTTTGTGTTGGAGTTAAGAGTCGTTGTGTTGCCTTTGTGTTGGAGTTAAGAGTCGTTGTGTTACCTTTGTGTTGGAGTTAAGAGTCGTTGTGTTACCTTTGTGTTGGAGTTAAGAGTCGTTGTGTTACCTTTGTGTTGGAGTTAAGAGTCGTTGTGTTACCTTTGTGTTGGAGTTAAGAGTCGTTGTGTTACCTTTGTGTTGGAGTTAAGAGTCGTTGTGTTACCTTTGTGTTGGAGTTAAGAGTCGTTGTGTTACCTTTGTGTTGGAGTTAAGAGTCGTTGTGTTACCTTTGTGTTGGAGTTAAGAGTCGTTGTGTTACCTTTGTGTTGGAGTTAAGAGTCGTTGTGTTACCTTTGTGTTGGAGTTAAGAGTCGTTGTGTTACCTTTGTGTTGGAGTTAAGAGTCGTTGTGTTACCTTTGTGTTGGAGTTAAGAGTCGTTGTGTTACCTTTGTGTTGGAGTTAAGAGTCGTTGTGTTACCTTTGTGTTGGAGTTAAGAGTCGTTGTGTTACCTTTGTGTTGGAGTTAAGAGTCGTTGTGTTACCTTTGTGTTGGAGTTAAGAGTCGTTGTGTTACCTTTGTGTTGGAGTTAAGAGTCGTTGTGTTACCTTTGTCAATATTTGCTTCTAGTTCATATTTCTGTTATTCTTATTTCAAGTCAGTGACTTTTAAGTGAGTTGTGCTGAGGGTGGTATATGGGTGAGGAATTGTTGGGGTGGAGGTGTCGGGGTGAAGGTGTAGAGTTTGGGCGTTGGGGTAGAGTTGGGGTAGATGCTGATGAGGTTAGAAAAGTGTGAGACAGAGAGAGTAATTATTTTTTTTTAATTCAAAGAAGGCACATAGATGCCTTTTACCCAATACCTGTGAGTTTCGAGAGTTTTCTTACTCTCGGAGCCCGGCCCTGGGTCAGGCTTGTCTGGTCCTTGCCTGGTCATCCAGGCTGTTGCTGTTGGCGGGCCGTTGGTCCACATATCCATAACAACCTGGTCGATCTGGCATTTGTCCTGTTTCGTCTTGATGACTTTACCCTTGTTCCATCCTTGTTCTGATAATGATAAAAGAAACAATGCTTGTAAAATATTGCATACTTCAGGTAGTGGCTGTGCTGAAGTTTTCCTACACAAGCTATAACATTCCAGCAGGACTGGACTGAAGTCTGCTTCAGAGGGTCAACGCCCCCGCGGCCCGGTCAAATACCAGGTCTCCTGGTGGTCCAAGGCCTGATCAACAATACTTCGATTTACTGCTGGCCGCACGCAGTTCGGCGCATGAGCCACAGTCCGGCTGGTCAGGCACTGATTTGAGGAACTTGTCTAGTTTCCTCTTGAGGACAACCAGAGGTTTGTTGGTAATTTCCCTGGATGCAACTCTCAACGGTATGCTAATGTAAAGGTACTTAAGTTTTATTGCTGGGTTGGCGGGTGTGAAAGGTAACTTGCCCAAATGTTTCTCAGTGCTAGCTAATCGAACCTGGGTCCTTGTGATTGTGAGTTTAATACTTTCACCAGTGAGCTACGCCCACTTACCCACTCACCCACCCACCAGAATCTGTTCGCCACCTACTATCGGCACAATCCATTCAAATATCACCCATCTACTTGTGCATGCATCCATCCACAGATCTCGCATCCTTCAGCCCACAACCCCACCGCCCAGCCATCCTACACGCCCAATCACTCATCCACCCGCCTACCCACATACCAACCCTCCCATCCAAATATCCACACACCTGGAGAATAAGAAGTCGTAATACCGTGGCTGGAACAATTTACCAAAACCCCGCACACAGGAGAGGAACCTTATGACGACGTTTCGGTCCCTCCAGAACCATTGTCAAGTCACCCACCTTTGTAAATATCCACCCACCCACTTACCCAAATATGAGCCACAGACTCTACCACTTCAGATAAATTATAGTTTTCGTTGTCATTGTTGTTGTTGTGTTAACTTTCCCTCTTCATGATACTGTTCGTGTAATCTTCATTCTGGTTTATGCTGCGTTTTTATTTAATGTATAAAACGCACTTATGCTACGTGAGATACCTTTATTGTGGGAACGTTTCGCCATCCAGCGACTTTATCAAGGACTGATGAAGTGTTACAGACAAGGGTAAGTAAAGTATTACACAATTCGGACCGAAACGTCGTCGTAAGCGCCTCTCTCCTATGTGCGGGTTATTTGTGAATTGTTCCAGTTACGGTATTGTGCCTATTTATTCTTTAAAGTATTAATAACCCTGTATCGTTGTGTACGGTTCTCTACCTTCACCTATTTGACAGGAGTGTCAAGTGTGCATCGATGAGGTTCGCCGGTGCTCCCGGCCCGGGTCTGGTCCAGTTGGTGACCCGGTCAAGTGTGCGTCGTCCAGGGTTGGTGTTGCTAATCTGTTTACACTCAGACATTTACTCTGGCTGCTGGTGGTAATGAGTCTCCCTTACAGGCGCTAATTTTATTATGATGACCAGTGATTGATAGGGTGCTGGAGAGGGTGTGGGGACGGGATTGGTGGGGAAGGGTTGGTGTGAGGGGAAGGTAAAGAGGAGGAAGAAGGGAAGGTTGGGAAGGGAAAGAGATGGGAGAGAGGAGAATGGAGCTAAAGGGACCGGGAGGAAAGAGAGATGACTTAAAACGAGGCCTGGAGAGAGGGGAGGAAGTGGGACCAATAAAGGGGAGAGGGAGGATTGATGGGGATGAGTGGGACAGCCACCACTACTTTGAGAGCCGTTTATTTATTGAAGACAAATGTTCCCACTCAGGCCTTGATGACTCGCTCGGTTGGTCATGAAGAGCATCTTAAGGAACTATGTCAATACTGCTGTAGTTGTATACTTGAGAACACAAGGACACTCAGGGGAATTTAAGTAAAGCATGACTGGTCATGTGCTTCTGGGGGTACGTGGACCAACTTAACTTTATAACAACTGTTATAGTCCCTCTAAACAGTAAATATCCCAAACCTCTCCTTTAGAGTGCAGGGATTGTACTTACCACCTCCAGGACTCAAGTTCAGATAACTGGCTACCCTGAATCCTTCCAACTTGCTCAAACTCCAACAGCTCGTTAAGCCCCAGAAACCATTTGCCTCCACTCACTGTTATCTAACACGCTCTTATTATCCCTGTAAAAAAAAAATAAAAGTTCAGTTACCCTTAACAGACACTTAGAATATCAAGCTCCGTCATGTTAAGGAGTGTGGTAGTTTTCCGGCGACGGAGACTAATTTTGATAACTTTTTCTTCAGCTAATATAATTAGTGACAACATAACTTATGAAGGTTCGTATACAAGTCATGTACATCCTTCTCACTAGTCTTACTTCAGTGTCACTCTTGGGCGCTAAAGTCACTTGTAACAGCATTATTTTAGTGTTTGTTTCCGTGTCTTACTCAGTTGTGACAGTGAATGTAACTAAGGGGTAGTTGGTCACTAAGATATTTATAACATTTGGCAAAATAGAGGAGTTTACCTGGCAGTCAAGTGGTTGAGTGTTGCTGTTTGTTAATATCTTAGCTGATGATGTGACGAGACGTAGATTATTTAATTTTTCTGAACTTCATTTAGAATGATAGGCTTTTTCTTATGTCCTGCTGTATATATAGATCAGGATGTTGGAAAAATGTGAAAATGCAAACTCTAGGACAGTTTACTGGAAACGTTACGGTCCTGGGACTTTGATCATCGGTACAGCATTTAGAAAAATAATTTATAATCACGTTGAATATTATACGACTTTAGAACACCTGTCGGTGGTGTACTGAGAACATCTGCCGGTAGTGTACTTGAGAACACCTGCCGGTGGTGTACTGAGAGACGAATCTCTCGTCTCGGCTGATCAGGAACTGATATTAGGAAATTATTCAGTTCCTTCTTAAAAAAAAGAAAAGAGTTGTATTGTAGCCCCCCTTATGATTAACGGCAGATTGTTGAAGAATCCTGGGCCCCGTACACTTATTGTGCTGTCTCATTGTATTCATGGCACCGTTGTTTTTCACTGGGAGTATGTGGCACCGTCTGCCGAGCCTTTTGCTTTCGTAGGAAGTGATATCTGTGTACAGATTTGGTTCCAGTTCCTCTAGGATTTTCTAGGTATAAATTATGATGCATCTTTCTCCCCTGCATTCCAAGGACTACAGGTCAAGAGACTTAAAACAGACCCAGTAATTGTTTGACTGAACTTATACGAGCAGTGAATCTTTTACGTACATTCTCTAAGATCTGCTATTTTGCCTACTTTACAAGGGCTGTTACTCTTAAGCAGTACTCCAGCCTAGAAAGAAGTGACTTGAAGAGGATTATCATTGGCTTGGCATCCCTTCTTATGAAGGTTCTCATTATGCATCCTATCATTTTCCTTGCGGTTGTGATAATGACATTGTCGTGATCCTTGAAAGTGAGATCTTCCGACATTTAGAGCTACCCAGGCTATTAGCTTCATTAATGTCATTAGGTAATTTATTACATTTATTTGCAACTCTGTTGTAGATTATACAACACTTGCTTTCCTAAATACTTTCTAAATCAATTTTTTTTTGTGAATTATATCCAGTATATTGGTTAGATAACCTCAGCACCTCATTTATATCTCCTTTATCAACACCTGGCTGGTTCACGTAGGATATAATTGTGTCCGTGATAGCATATTATACGTAGTGCTATTGTGATTACTACTAGCAGTTATATTCGTGATATTCCATTATGTACAAGTGTTGTGATTCTAATTATTTATATCTGTTCCCTCAGGTACGTTGTAATGGCTCAGGTGGCGCCAGATACTACTCACTGCTCACTATGGGGCTAGTGACCACTTTGTGGTAAATACACCTGCTGCACCTGTTTATTGTTCACCTAGTACTAAATAGGCACCCGAGTGCTAGTTTCTTTACACTTGCTGTTTACACATAAGTGAATATATTCCTGGGTTGAGTAAGTGGACATGTACTTTCAGTTGCCACTTTAATGCAAATATGTAATCAGCCAATCACATGGCAGCACGTCAGTGCCTAAAAGTATGTATACGTGATCAGGGGGTTTAGTTGTTAAGACCAAACATCAGAATATGGAAGAAACGTGAGCTAAGTGACTTTGACCGTGGATCGTATGTGTCTCTCTCTCTCTCTATATATATATATATATATATATATATATATATATATATATATATATATATATATATATATATATATATATATATATATATATTGTGGCGCAGGATCGAATCCTGGCTAGCCGCAGTTTTGCAGACAAAACCTTTTGAATGTTATATTCGTAGGCTACGTTTCACTCGCCGGGGCTTTATTAAGCCCCACAAGGTCAGAAAATTGACGTTTTCAAGTGGGAATCGGACCGAAACGTCGTCATAAGTGTTGGTTATTTATGTATGAGGATCGGTTGCTAGGGTGGTGGGGGCATGGGTTCTACTCCGATAACTCCATCAGAACCAGGAGGGTATGGGTCCTACTCTGCTCACACTACCCACACTGAGGGGCATGTTGGATATCTTGCTTGATCAGACCGTCCATCGGGAAGCCATGGTCAGGTACCGGGCCTCGGAGGCATTGACCCACGGAACAGACTCCAGGTAGTCGGGTCTAACCCTCACCACAACACAGTAAACCATCAGTCGTCATTAGACGAATTCAAGGTGTGATTGTGCGTTGTTATACTGACACATCATGGTGACCTTGCGTACTCATTCACTTCGTGTGCTTGAATCACAGTCTCCTATTGGCCAACGCTTTTTACAAATTCTCCATGACTGTACTTCGAGCAATATTCCGAGCCGAGTTATAAAAAAAACTAGCTTCGGTAGCCAAATCACTTTGCTTACAGAGTGGAAATAGGCTATTTTATTGAGTGACTAAATTAGATTTAAAAATTTTTATCTTATTTTTTTCGCAGTTTTGATTCACTAACTCACATAAAATACCGTCGGATTTGTCTTTAGTTGGTTCTTACCTGTAACATGCATGTGATCAGCTTCGAGAGGTCTTCTACTCTTGACGCTCGTTCTCAGGTCAAGCAGCATTTTTGACTTCCTGGAGTTTACCTGGAGTTTACCTGGAGAGAGTTTCGGGGGTCAACGCCCCCGCGGCCCGGTCTGTGACCAGGCCTCCTGGTGGATCAGCGCCTGATCAACCAGGCTGTTGCTGCTGGCTGCACGCAAACCAACGTACGAGCCACAGCCCGGCTGATCAGGAACTGTCTTTAGGTGCTTGTCCAGTGCCAGCTTGAAGACTGCCAGGGGTCTGTTGGTAATCCCCCTTATGTGTGCTGGGAGGCAGTTGAACAGTCTCGGGCCCCTGACACTTATTGTATGGTCTCTTAACGTGCTAGTGACACCCCTGCTTTTCATTGGGGGGATGGTGCATCGTCTGCCAAGTCTTTTGCTTTCGTAGTGAGTGATTTTCGTGTGCAAGTTTGGTACTAGTCCCTCTAGGATTTTCCAGGTGTATATAATCATGTATCTCTCCCTCCTGCGTTCCAGGGAATACAGGTTTAGAAACCTCAAGCGCTCCCAGTAATTGAGGTGTTTTATCTCCGTTATGCGCGCCGTGAAAGTTCTCTGTACATTTTCTAGGTCGGCAATTTCACCTGCCTTGAAAGGTGCTGTTAGAGTGCAGCAATATTCCAGCCTAGATAGAACAAGTGACCTGAAGAGTGTCATCATGGGCTTGGCCTCCCTAGTTTTGAAGGTTCTCATTATCCATCCTGTCATTTTTCTAGCAGATGCGATTGATACAATGTTATGGTCCTTGAAGGTGAGATCCTCCGACATAATCACTCCTAGGTCTTTGACGTTGGTGTTTCGCTCTATTTTGTGGCCAGAATTTGTTTTGTACTCTGATGAAGATTTAATTTCCTCATGTTTACCATATCTGAGTAATTGAAATTTCTCATCGTTGAACTTCATATTGTTTTCTGCAGCCCACTGAAAGATTTGGTTGATGTCCGCCTGGAGCCTTGCAGTGTCTGCAATGGAAGACACTGTCATGCAGATTCGGGTGTCATCTGCAAAGGAAGACACGGTGCTGTGGCTGACATCCTTGTCTATGTCGGATATGAGGATGAGGAACAAGATGGGAGCTAGTACTGTGCCTTGTGGGACAGAGCTTTTCACCGTAGCTGCCTCGGACTTTACTCTGTTGACGACTACTCTCTGTGTTCTGTTAGTGAGGAAATTATAGATCCATCGACCGACTTTTCCTGTTATTCCTTTAGCGCGCATTTTGTGCGCTATTACGCCATGGTCACACTTGTCGAAGGCTTTTGCAAAGTCTGTATATATTACATCTGCATTCTTTTTGTCTTCTAGTGCATTTAGGACCTTGTCGTAGTGATCCAGTAGTTGAGACAGACAGGAGCGACCTGTTCTAAACCCATGTTGCCCTGGGTTGTGTAACTGATGGGTTTCTAGATGGGTGGTGATCTTGCTTCTTAGGACCCTTTCAAAGATTTTTATGATATGGGATGTTAGTGCTATTGGTCTGTAGTTCTTTGCTGTTGCTTTACTGCCCCCTTTGTGGAGTGGGGCTATGTCTGTTGTTTTTAGTAACTGAGGGACGACCCCCGTGTCCATGCTCCCTCTCCATAGGATGGAAAAGGCTCGTGATAGGGGCTTCTTGCAGTTCTTGATGAACACAGAGTTCCATGAGTCTGGCCCTGGGGCAGAGTGCATGGGCATGTCATTTATCGCCTGTTCGAAGTCATTTGGCGTCAGGATAACATCGGATAGGCTTGTGTTAGTCAAATTTTGTGGCTCTCTCATAAAAAATTCATTTTGGTCTTCGACTCTCAGTCTGGTTAGCGGCTTGCTAAAAACTGAGTCATATTGGGACTTGAGTAGCTCACTCATTTCCTTGCTGTCATCTGTGTAGGACCCATCTTGTTTAAGTAGGGGCCCAATACTGGACGTTGTTCTCGATTTTGATTTGGCATAGGAGAAGAAATACTTTGGGTTTCTTTCGATTTCATTTATGGCTTTTAGTTCTTCCCGCGATTCCTGACTCCTAAAGGATTCTTTTAGCTTAAGTTCGATGCTTGCTATTTCTCTGACCAGTGTCTCCCTGCGCATTTCAGATATATTGACCTCTTTTAGCCGCTCTGTTATTCTTTTCCGTCGCCTGTAAAGGGAGCGCCTGTCTCTTTCTATTTTACATCTACTCCTCCTTTTTCTTAGAGGAATAAGCCTTGTGCATACATCGAGTGCCACCGAGTTAATCTGTTCTAGGCATAAGTTTGGGTCTGTGTTGCTTAGTATATCTTCCCAGCTTATATCGGTTAGGACTTGGTTTACTTGGTCCCACTTTATGTTTTTGTTATTGAAGTTGAATTTGGTGAATGCTCCCTCATGACTAGTCTCATTTTGTCGGTCTGGGGCTCCATGCATACATGTCTGAACCTCAATTATGTTGTGATCTGAGTATATTGTTTTTGATATGGTGACATTTCTTATCAGATCATCATTGTTAGTGAAGATGAGGTCTAGTGTATTCTCCAGTCTTGTAGGCTCTATTATTTGCTGGTTTAAATTGAATTTTGTGCAGAGATTTAAAAGCTCGTGTGAGTGTGAGTTTTCATCAGAGCTGCCTCCTGGTGTTTTTTCTGCAACAATATTATTTGCTATATTCCTCCATTTTAGGTGCCTTAAGTTGAAATCCCCCAGGAGCAAGATGTTGGGTGCAGGAGCTGGAAGATTTTCCAGACAGTGGTCAATTTTTAACAGCTGTTCCTGGAATTGCTGGGATGTTGCATCCGGAGGCTTGTAGACTACCACAATGACTAGGTTTTGGTTCTCGACCTTTACTGCTAAAACTTCCACTACGTCATTTGAGGCATTAAGCAGTTCTGTGCAAACAAGTGACTCTGCAATGTACAGGCCAACCCCCCCCTTTTGCCTGTTCACTCTGTCACATCTGTATAGGTTGTAACCTGGGATCCATACTTCGTTGTCCAAGTGATCCTTTATGTGGGTCTCAGTGAAAGCCGCGAACATTGCCTTTGCCTCTGCAAGCAGTCCACGGATGAAAGGTATTTTGTTGTTTGTAGCTGGCTTTAGACCCTGTATATTTGCAAAGAAGAATGTTATCGGACTGGTGGTATTGTTGGTACTGGGGGGGGATTTTTTTTTCGGCATTAGTATCTGTATCTGTTGGTTTGGAGTGGAGGCCATCGACTGTGGTTCCACTCCAGGAATGACTGGATTTGGTGTACGATTTCTGCCATTTCCTGCCAGTTTTTTTTCCTTCCTGGCACTAAAAAACCTCTCCCTCTTGAGTGGCTGTGGCTACCCAGGTTTTCCCCTGGCCTGGATGTTTTGTATCTTTTTGTCCCCTTTAGATGGTATGCCTGGCAATTTAAGTTATAGCACAGTCTTTCCTGTACTGAAGAGGTACACATTTCAGGGTGAAAAAGCTTACAGGAAGGGAGTTTGCATTTTCCTGTTTTCATATGGGCATGGCATTTTCTAGGGTGGTCATAGTTGCATGTCCCATCTGTTTTTCCAGATTTCCCATGCCAGCAGATACCAAGTGCATAGTATGTGCACAGTCTTGGTTTCCGCTTGCCTTGGGTTTCTGTGACTGTATTCCCTGTTGGTGCATGTTTCCCTGTCTTACTTCTATCCTCCCTAGCACCAACAATGGAGCTCCCACCAGTTGTTTTTGGTAATTTTTCCTCACTATTGCTATTGGAGTCCTCTTGTTTGCTATTTCCTGCGGTATTTCTAGTTTGCAATATTGGTTTTATCTTATCTTTGACTACACTTGTTTCCCTACTATGGCTCCTGTCCCCTATGAGGTCATTTATATGTATTCCTTCCTGCGTATAATTCCCGACTCCCTGGACAATATCTCCAGCTTCACCATTTCTGTCTCCCAGGACAGTATCTCCAGCTTCACCATTTCTGTCTCCCAGGACAGCACCTCCAGCTTCACCATTACTGTCTCCCAGGACAGTATCTCCAGCTTCACCATTTCTGTCTCCCAGGACAGCACCTCCAGCTTCACCATTTCTGTCTCCCAGGACAGTATCTCCAGCTTCACCATTTCTGTCTCCCAGGACAGCACCTCCAGCTTCACCATTACTGTCTCCCAGGACAGCACCTCCAGCTTCACCATTACTGTCTCCCAGGACAGCACCTCCAGCTTCACCATTACTGTCTCCCAGGACAGCACCTCCAGCTTCACCATTACTGTCTCCCAGGACAGCACTATCAGCCCCACATTTACTGACTACCAGGACATCACCTCCAGCCTTACAGTTTATGACTACATGGCCAGTATCAAGGGCAGTACCATTCAGCCCAGACATTTTATGTTCCCATCTGTTGTAGAAAGCTTCCAGGTTTTCTATGAAAGCAGCTTTGATGTTGTCCTCTTTTAATACCCTTGTGATTTTAGTCCACAGTTTTTCCTCATTTGAGCATACCCAAAAACACTTCTCTGTTTTAATACTGCTTGTAGCTAGTTCTGGGATATCTGCACAAGGGGCGTGACACCAATTTCCACAAAAATGACAATTTATCCATGTGGAAGCCCGTTTGTTTGACTGACCACAGACTACACAGGGCTTCATAATGATTTGAATGGTTGATTTACTGCAATTCTACTAGCAACCTCTTGAAAATTCTATTAATAACCTTAAATGAAGCTCTAGCTATTTGTATTTCTGTTTCTAACTCTTTTTGTATATTGGACAGCTTACCGTCACGTTCCTGATTTTTAATGTTTGTGTTTATAGGGCGCCTACAACCCCATCCGTTTACAGTCTGCTTTATTGTCCAACGAAACTGTTTGAAACCAGTCCCGGGTTCGGACCAGTCAAGGGTTCGGACCAGGCAAGGGTTCGGGCCAGACGATCTGCTCTGATCAGTGGGTCACTTATTTTAAAACATACTGGTCGGTGATTTGAGCTAACACATGAAGGATCTACTGGAAATTATCTACCCGAGTAATATGTGATTTGACTGATACAAAAGTATAACTTGCGTGTTGAAGAGCCGGTGATATCTGGCAGCTCCTACAATGACGAACGGTCACCTCCTTGTTTATCAATCGCTGTATCTGGCTTTTCTCTTTTTTTTTTTTTTTTTTTTTTTTTTTTTTTTTTTTTTTCTTTTTTCCGTCTCCACCACAATAAATGCTATATTATCACTATAGTTGACTGGTGCAAATTTTGGAGGAAGGACGCTTTTTCTGTAGTAATAATTGCTTCTCGTTGTGTATATTTCGACTGCTGGTAACTACAGGTTATATGAAATTCACAGTAACGTCTCGTATTTCAAGAAAAAGAAACTAATGAAAGTCACTCCACTCCACTAAGTACCATTATAATACTGGTTAGTTGCTACTACAACACTGTATTCTGCTAATCACTGGTATCACTAGATTATATGCGAGTACACTGGCAAGCCAGGAAGATTATTAAAAAACAGCTGACCTGTGGTAAGTTCTGGCGACTTCTGGCACCTGCCTCTATAGGCTTATCACTTCATTTACAAATTCACCTGTTTTCAAATGACACTTTAGCCTTTATCATCAATATACTAGGGAGCCACTGTAGTATACACTATACACTATGTATACTCAATGTTATCAGGGAGACTTTCTTTCCTCTGACATGAAAAGTTCAATTATTATTTTTTTTTCCACACGGGACAGGCCTATGATTCCCCTCTGGCAGTAAACTCTGCTAGTGCACACTAATTCTCCTTTTTTGACTCAGTATATAATGTTTTCCGCCCAAGATTTGTTCCAGGCGCTAGAGGGATGTATCGTATAGGATTGATGACACAAATTAAAGTTCTAGCACGTAAGAGCGACCGTGAAAACACGAAAAACCCGGAGCACAACGAGGCACGCTGACACGCTGACAAGTGGCCACAAGGAATTTGAGGTATCCTTTCCTAGAATCAAACCATCTGTTCGTACAGGTTTAATGCTTCTCCATGAGTGTAATAATTTATTGTGTTAGTTCTAACCTTAATTAATACTAACCTAGCCTCAATTTAGTATCATCGTGCTCCAGGCGAGCCTGGCCTATGACCAGGCTCTGGGAGTAGACAAACTCTTTGCAACTCATCAGATATACCTTAGATATAGAAAGAATGGAACGCTAAAGAGAAGCACCATATAAAAAAACAAGACCACCAAATAGAATGAAAGGAACGTGTGAAATCTCACGGTATATCACGAAAGTTACGAAATTGACAGGGTGGATAGTGAGAACTTTCAAAACAGGAAATAGTGCAGCGCCAGTGGTGATACTTTACAAATAACTGCTCTCTCTCTCTCTCTCTCTCTCTCTCTCTCTCTCTCTCTCTCTCTCTCTCTCTCTCTCTCTCTCTCTCTCTCTCTCTCTCTCTCTCTCTCTCTCTCTCTCTTAGAGTACTGTTCAGTGTTGACGGCCCTGTTCAGAGTAGAAGAAATATCGGAGCTGAGACAGATACAGAGATCATTTACTGTCCTCATAGAGCCAATAAAACATTTAAATTACCGGGAATATCTCAAGGGTGATTGTCATATTATGTTCGTTAACAATTAACCAAATGTTCAGATTTTTTTTTCTTACTGTATACGAACTGTGACGTCTAGTGTACTACTGTGCAAGTTTCGTGTAGATCGGCAAAAAGGAAAAAAATGTTGCAGCATTGTTTGGAGAATGTTGAGAGCGATGCTGCAGATGTTGTATGTGTGTCTACGCGGTGTTAGGCGACCTAATTAAATTTCCCATGCAGAGATTTTTTTTTTTTACAATACGCACAATTTTAGTATTTTAAAAAATGACAGAAAAGAATAAAAACGGATATTACGCTGGAAAAAAATAATAAATGTAAAATTAAAAAAAAAAAACGGTGTATTAGTTGCGAAATCTTTGTGATGTGTAGATCAGTAATGACGGTGTGAACGTTGAAAATCCAGAAAAAACACTGCTGAGACAAGTGTAGAAGTCTTCAAGAGGAAACTGGACAAGTATCCTCACCAGGTGCCAGATCACTCAGGCTGTGATGGATATTTGGGGCAGTGGGCCTCCAGCAGCAAGAGCCTGGTTGATCAGGCAAGCACCAGACGAGCCTGGCTCATGGCCGGGCTCCGGAAGTAGAAGGATTTTGGAAACTCATCAAAGGTATATCAGGGGTAAAAGAATGAGTCGTTAGTGTGCTGGTGCGTCCTGGGTCGGTCACTCTTCAGTTGTGTTTGGCTCAGTCTTGACTTCATCAGCTGTCAGTAGTGTTACTGATTCCCTATGTGATATACTTATGTAGTTATCCCCAGCATGTTAGTACTGAGTACTGTACTCATAGTAACCGTTACTGATTCACCGCCTCCCTGCGTGAATCACTGACTATATCACTGACCGTACTGCTGACCTACAATGATTTGAATGCCGCTCACCCTCCAGGCACTCGGCCGGCAGTTCAAGTCGAGACGATAGAGAAGAGGCAGGTCAGGCTTGGCCTTCCCCTTATTTTACCGTTAATGTAAGTTACCAAGCCACCCATTGTGTGTGTTATTCCCTACTCCGTGATGGAACCCCATTCACCACAACAAAGTCTAATTGTTATCTTCTCATTAATTATCGAAAACTCTTTAAAAAATCGTCATTAAAGTAGTACAACAATGAAAGATGTGTAGAAATATTTACTTATGTAGAATTTTATTAAAAGATAAAATTTCGGCTAGACTTGTCCAGGTGGTGACCACTTTCTCAAAGTCCTAAATATGTACTCACTGGAGCGGAGGAGACAGAGATTCATGATTATATATACACGTGGAAGGTGCTGGAAGGCCTAGTCTCAAATCTGCTTACTGCCATAACAAAATAGTGAAGTGAGAGATATGGGAAAATACAGGCGCTATGAGCACAATCAGAGAGCATTGTATCAACATCCATGAGTCCAGACTGTTTAACACTACCACAAGATGTCAGAAATATTGCCGGAACAAGAATACGAGTTTTCAAGAAGAAATTGGATGTGCACCTCCGACAAGTGGTAGATCAACCAAGCTGTGATGAACTTAGTGGTCAGAGGGCGGCCGACAGTATCAGCCTGGTTGAACAGGTAAGCACCATACAAATCTGGCCCAAGGCCGGGATCCGGGAGCAGGAAAACTCTCAAAAGCCTTCCAAGGTATATCAAAGGGATAGGTAGGTAAGCCCATAAGCTTACATGCCTATTATTATATAAATAGTTTAGAAAAACAACTCGTAGATGGAGGGACTTGTGGTGCACTTTGATATCATCGTGGAAAAGTTTCACCAACCAGAGATGTTTATCAGTGCAATACAGAGAAAAACGGTGTAATTCAAAGAAAAACAATGAAGATACTTAAGTGTTGCACAAATGTCTCCTTCGTAGCCAGCACGAAGCTTGGAGGAGACGCTGTGATGATAGTTACGTCATCATCTTGCAGGTGGAGTGTCGGTCATCCGTGAGAAGGTGTTATGTATTTACTGGGATTGAGTCCTAAGGTTTTGGCTCTGATCATATAATCTCTTGAGACCTTGTGTTCCATTTGTCTTTACTGCTTTGTCCGATTCTGTTCCACTTTTCAATCATTCTGAAAGTAAATAAGTGTCTTCCTGCCTTTTCTGTGGCTCAGTTGTGTCTTCAGTTTTCACTTGCTTCCTCTTGTCCCACGTCCTCTGAATGTAAATGAGGGAGGGTGAAAGTAGGGGAGGGTGGGAGGGTGAAGGTAGGGGAGGGAGGGAGAGTGAAGGTAGGGGAGGGAGGGAGAGAGGGAGGGCAAAGGTAGGGGAGGAAGGGAGGGTGAAGGTGAGTGTAGTGTGACTGAGGCTGCGACTGTGGTGAAGCTGGCATTGGTTCCTTGTCTCTGGTGACTCCACAATGATGGTGGTCCTGTCAGCAGTGGTGTGAGGTAAACTCAGGGACGGTGAAGGCTAGTGCTGATCTACATAGGGTTTCAGACTAGCAGTGGTCGCTCCAGCTGGCTTATTTAAGGTTCAGGCTAGCAGTGGTCGCTCTAGGTGGCTTATTTAAGGTTCAGGCTAGCTGTGGTCGCTCTAGGTGGCTTATTTAAGGTTCAGGCTAGCAGTGGTTGCTCCAGCTGGCTTATTTAAGGTTCAGGCTAGCAGTGGTCGCTCTAGGTGGCTTATTTAAGGTTCAGGCTAGCAGTGGTCGCTCCAGCTGGCTTATTTAAGGTTCAGGCTAGCAGTGGTCGCTCCAGCTGGCTTATTTAAGGTTCAGGCTAGCAGTGGTTGCTCTAGGTGGCTTATTTAAGGTTCAGGCTAGCAGTGTTCGCTCCAGCTGGCTTATTTAAGATTTAAGCTAGCAGTGGTCGCTCCATCTGGCTTATTTAAGGTTCAGGCTAGCAGTGGTTGCTCTAGGTGGCTTATTTAAGGTTCAGGCTAGCAGTGGTCGCTCCAACTGGCTTATTTAAGGTTCAGGCTAGCAGTGGTTGCTCCAGCTGACTTATTTAAGGTTCAGGCTAGCAGTGGTCGCTCTAGGTGGCTTATTTAAGGTTCAGGCTAGCAGTGGTCGCTCCAGCTGGCTTATTTAAGGTTCAGGCTAGCAGTGGTCGCTCCAGATGGCTTATTTAAGGTTCAGGCTAGCAGTGGTCGCTCCAGCTGGCTTATTTAAGGTTCAGGCTAGCAGTGGTTGCTCTAGGTGGCTTATTAAAGGTTCAGGCTAGCAGTGGTTGCTCTAGGTGGCTTATTTAAGGTTCAGGCTAGCAGTGGTCGCTCCAGCTGGCTTATTTAAGGCTCAGGCTAGCAGTGGTCGCTCTAGGTGGCTTATTTAAGGTTCAGACTAGCAGTGGTCGCTCTAGGTGGCTTATTTAAGGTTCAGGCTAGCAGTGGTTGCTCTAGGTGGCTTATTTAAGGTTCAGGCTAGCAGTGGTCGCTCTAGGTGGCTTATTTAAGGTTCAGGCTAGCAGTGGTCGTGGCTTATTTAAGGTTCAGACTAGCAGTGGTCGTGGCTTATTTAAGGTTCAGGCTAGCAGTGGTTGCTCTAGGTGGCTTATTTAAGGTTCAGGCTAACAGTGGTCGCTCCAGCTGGCTTATTTAAGGTTCAGGCTAGCAGTGGTCGCTCCAGCTGGCTTATTTAAGGTTCAGGCTAGCAGTGGTCACTCCAGCTGGCTTATTTAAGGTTCAGGCTAGCAGTGGTTGCTCTAGGTGGCTTATTTAAGGTTCAGGCTAGCAGTGGGTGCTCTAGGTGGCTTATTTAAGGTTCAGGCTAGCAGTGGTCGCCCCAGCTGGCTTATTTAAGGTTCAGGCTAGCAGTGGTCGCTCTAGGTGGCTTATTTAAGGTTCAGGCTAGCAGTGGTTGCTCTAGGTGGCTTATTTAAGGTTCAGGCTAGCAGTGGTTGCTCTAGGTGGCTTATTTAAGGTTCAGGCTAGCAGTGGTCGCTCTAGGTGGCTTATTTAAGGTTCAGGCTAGCAGTGGTCGTGGCTTATTTATATCATGTGGGGTTCGAACACGTGGATAGGGTAAAGTAAAACTCACGTAGGCTGGTAGTACGTATAATTACGGATAATGTGGGAAGCGCCCTAACAGCCGTGACCTGTCTCCTTGCTCACTCTCGAATAACTGACCGCCCACAGTACCCATATGTGAGGGGGTCTTTGAATACTGCTGTGGTCAGCACAATATGAATACAGACAGTGACTCAGGCAGAGACGGTTGGTAGTGAGTCATCTACTGGTACACTGGTTACTGGTAACTGGTTACTACTACTGAGAGCTCGGCGACGCTAACGTATGTCGTCCCGACATACAACTAATACAAACTAGAGATGGCAGGTATACGGCTTGGGCTGATTCTATACAATGTCAAAGTACACAACAATTAAACATTATAACATACATAAGTAGAACATTGGAATGGAAGCTTACGTAACTGAAACTGTAATGCAATACAAGGTATAATATAGCACAACTCATCGAATGAAACTCAACGTTGGGATTACACAGTGGAAGTGATAAAAAAAAATTTGATCGATCGATCTGTATTCATGTGATCTACGGATTCTGAGGAAGGAATATATACAAAGAAAGAGTGTTTAACAGAAAGGCAGATTCGGTGCACTCAAATCTAGACTGTTAACTCTCAGAATGCGGAGAGAACAAGAACACAAAAAAAAAAATTCTTGAATACTGATAAGTTGATACTGTAATTATTCATCTATACAGGTTATTTACATTTAACCCCAACTCTGCTAGGGTGAGATTGACATATGCAGAATGGGTGTCATCTCTGGGAGGATCAAACTCTGTTGCATTGGCTAACTCATGCTGTATTTGAGGCAAATCTGAATTGGAAGTTACAAATGATACTTGAGGATTTCTCAATACCTGTCGTGTACGTAGGGAATAACGACATTCAGGTTGATCGTCTGACTGAGTATCAGAGGAAGAGAGTACATGATCAGGAAGATTGTCAGAGTCTGTCACATTAGTCTGGGTTGGAACATCATTATCATCACATACTAACTTCATATGATCTAAATGCGATTCTTTATACTGACCAGTACTAATCCCTCTAATCTTATACTTATTACCAGTGATATGTTCAACTACTCGATAAGGACCAACAAACTTTTGATCAAGCTTTGGCATTGCAGACGTTATGTTAAAGTTAGTCAGCATAACTCTCGAACCTACTTTGATTTTGGATGGCTTTGCTCGAGTGTTTGCGACTCTTGTAAATTCTGCTGTTGATTTATGAAGTGTTTCACGGATTCTTCTAAAAACACTTTGAGCTAAGCTGGTACGAGTTGCTATGAAATCATCAGGGTTGTAATTTGGTTTCGGATTAGAATATAACAACTCATAAGGCAAACGTTTATCTGCACCGTACAATGCATAATGTGGAGTGTCACCTATAGAAACATTGTAAGCAGAATTTATAGCACACTGCACATCAGGTATGACTTCATCCCAAGTTTCACTGTTGGGATTGATAGTGGCTCTCAAGACATCAAGTACTTTCTTATTGGTTCGTTCCGCTAACCCATTGCTGGCAGGATGATGAGGAACAATGGTGGATTTAGAGATCTTGTACAAGGTACACAAATTTTCAAGAATCTCATTACAGAATTCACCTCCATTATCTGTTACTAGGGACTTAGGGGTGGTATGCCTGCAGATAATGCGTTCTTTAAACGCTTTAGCTACTGTCTCGGAAGTCTTATCTACAATAGGAACTAACTCACAATATCTGGTGAAATGGTCTACCATAACACACAGATGTTTGTTGCCTTGGAGGGAACATTGGAAATTAGTTAACAAATCTAGCGCAACTCTTTCCCACGGTTCGCTAGTAGTTGGATACACTTGGATTGGATTAGGGCCATTAGCATTACCTTTATGTTGCATGCAGACACTACATTTCTTAACATACTCAGAAATATCAGTTGCCATACGAGGCCAAAAGTATTTCAATCTGGCTTGTTTTACTGAACGATCCATACCAGGGTGTGGTGGCTTATTTAAGGTTCAGGTTAGCAGTGGTCGTGGCTTATTTAAGGTTCAGGTTAGCAGTGGTCGTGGCTTATTTAAGGTTCAGGCTAGCAGAGGTCGTGGCTTATTTAAGGTTCAGGCTAGCAGTGGTTGCTCCAGTTTTCTTTGTGCCATCCTAATAATCTCATTCTTCACAACCTTTACTTTCTGCTATACGGCTTCGACTGTTAGAGATCATTAGCACCGTTCTTAGGGTAACTTGGGTACATTCAGTGAAAAATACTTTGATTCCTAAGACAGGGAGTAAGGTAAACTGTCATCGTATATACACTGAGAGAGACTCCTCTCAGTGTGTGGACGATCGTTCAAAACGTCTCGTACACTGATCCGATTTTAAACAACCACTGCCACTACCACGACTGCAATCATCAACACCGCTAGCAAAAACTGCAAAAACCTTGTCATTACCACCACCAGTAGCAGGATAGATAAGGGTATGAAATACCGACATATTGTAAACACAGACGCTTTATTAAGGACGCTCACGAAGTGTGCTTTATGAAGTCACAAACTTGGTACAAGAAGCTGGAAATAAAATTAGTGAGTGGTAGTGAGGTAAAGAGCAAAGTATGGTAGATAAATGTTTCAGAAAAGCGACATATTGATGAATGAGACGCTTGTGCAACACCTGGATTTTTTTATTGTGGAAACGTTTCGCCAGCCAGAATAATACCCAAGAGTTGCACAAGTGTCTCACAATCATCAAAGAGCAAGGTGGATACTCGTCAGGTCATAGTGATTCCCAAGCGTCAGTCATTTTCAGGCACGAGGTTCAACTCAGTTGTAGGAAGCCTTGTTTAGGTTGATTGTTGATATTGCTACAGATAGTGATAAGTGCAGATCCCAGGCGTCTACTGGATGTCATTATCTTCGGCTTACGAGCAGTTGAATTATCTGGAGAGGCGAGCTGTCTGTCACCAAAGAAAATGCGACTCGTCCTTCTGAAACAAACTTCGATTTCTTGCATGTGATTTTAAGCAAATTTCTCAATATATGAGTAAACAGAAGGGTGGATAAGGTGTTCGAACCGCGGTCAGCAAATTAGACTCCACTCTTCTGTTTGTTCATTGACAGGTGTGTATTACAACTTAATTCTCAATATGTGTTACTGAGGTTAACTTGTACTGTCTATAAAATTAATTTGACAGTTCTAAGATGCTATGAAGTCAGTAAGTGCAATAATGCACCGTCAGTGACAACCTTGGTAACACAAGTAGGAAATAGAGATTCACTGACTGCGTATTAAAATTGACAATCAAGTAATCACGTTTTCCAGTGTCAGTCAAGCATCTGGCGAGCTTTGCCAGTGATATACTGATGTTTATTAAGGGGATGGACTGGAAAATTACACCCAGAGAGCAACCAGAGACATTGATTTCCACTAGCAACTGGAGCAACAGCAGTCAATACTGAAGCAACACAGCCAGAGACGTTGATTTCCACAAGCTACTGCAGCGACACTAATCACTGAAGCAACACACAGTCACTGCACTCCACAACTCGTACGATCATCAGGAAGAGCAGCAGCTTCTCAGTATGCTGTACATATTAATGATGATGAAGACTCTGCAGTTAAGTGTCTCCGAAAGTTGCAGCCCTGAACAGCGGTTTCTCGATGTTCAGTGAACGTTTTCCATGAATATTACTAGACACGTGAATCACTGTGTGACCTGACGTGTACTCCCCTTCTATTTATAGGTGAATCTTCACTCACAGATACATGTATATCTGCTGGTGACTTGATAAAGCCCATTGCGTGGGCGAAACGTCGTCAGTGTTGCTTATAATCACTTTTCTCTCCCCTCACCATGATTCTAGTTGATTTCACTCCTGGTAATCTCGCTCCCTGACTTAAAGATATTTCAGTAGTCCATTTTTTTGCTTGGGGATCTACAGGAGTGATATTCCAGACACAAGCAAAATAAACAGAGTTAAATCGGAGGCTGCCATAGTGAAGAGCTCTGTTCCACAAGGCACAGTACTCGCCCCCATCTTATTCCTTATCCTCATATCAGACATAAACAGAGATATACACCACAGCACCGTATCATCCTTTGCGGATGATACTAGGATCTGCATGAGGCTGTCATCTGCTGAGGACGCGGTTAACCTCCAAGAAGATATAAACAAAGTTTTCCAGTGGGCAACGGTAAACAATATGATGTTCAATGAGGACAAATTCCAACTACTCCGTTATGGAAAACTGGAGGAGATAATAACTAGAACAGAGTATACTACTGACTCCGGCCATACAATAGAGGGGAAAAATAATGTAAGGGACCTGGGAGTAGTAATGTCTGAGGATCTCACTTTCAAGGATCACAACAGTGCCACGATCGCACGTGCAAAGAAAATGATAGGATGGATAATGAGAACTTTCAAAACGAGAGATGCCAAGCCCATGATGATCCTTTTCAAATCACTTGTTCTCTCTAGGCTGGAATACTGCTGTACATTAACATCTCCATACAAAGCAGGTGAAATCGCAGATCTAGAGAGTGTACAGAGATCCTTTACTGCACGTATAAGTTCTGTCAAGCACCTTAACTACTGGGAACGCTTGGAAGCACTTGACTTGTACTCGTTGGAACGCAGGAGGGAGAGATATATCATAATCTACACTTGGAAAATCTTGGAAGGAATGGTCCCAAATCTGCACACAGAAATCACTCCCTACGAAAGTAAAAGACTGGGCAGGCGATGCAAAATGCCGCCAATAAAAAGTAGGGGCGCCATTGGTACACTAAGAGAAAACACCATAAGTGTCCGGGGCCCAAAACTGTTCAACAGCCTCCCATCAAGCATTAGGGGAATTGCCAATAAACCCCTGGCTGCCTTCAAGAGAGAGCTGGACAGATACCTAAAGTCAGTGCCGGATCAGCCGGGCTGTGGCTCGTACGTCGGACTGCGTGCGGCCAGCAGTAACAGCCTAGTTGATCAGGCCCTGATCCATCGGGAGGCCTGGTCATGGACCGGGCCGCGGGGGCGTTGATCCCCGGAATAACCTCCAGGTAAGCCACAGGGTGGGAGGAATTGGAGGGAATGGGAGGTGCGAGTCAGAAGAGAGGGGAGGGGAGGGTGAAGCTAGTTCTAACGCTGTCGGCCGCGTGTTCTCTTCAGGAGCCGATCTCCTCAAAAGAAATCTGGCAAGGCTCAGCCGAGGATTTTGAGGGAAGAAAAAGGGCAGTAGGAACACGCCGGCACATGAGTGTACGTGTTAATGTATGTGACTTTATGTATGAAGTATACTTGACTGCTGGTGTGGGATCCAGCTGGTCCATCCTCTCCTTCCTCAAAGGGCAGGAAGGGTGTGCCCCCTAGAGCGTGGATCAGAGCTCTTGATCCTTGAAATTTGAGCTTCATTAATTTTTTTGAATCAAACCTTCCTTTTCCAAGGCGAGATTTGGCTTCTACAATTTCAGCAATTCTCCGTGAATTTAATATAATAATAATAATAATAATAATAATCTATTGTGGTGTCTAGCGAATTATCATTTACATACCCTACCAAACTCATCCACCAACCTCTGCAACTTCTCTTCAGAATCTCCTAAAAGCACAGTGTCATCAGCAAAGAGCAACTGTGACAACTCCCACTTTGTGTTTGATTCTTTATCTGTTAACTCCACACCTCTTGCCAACACCCGAGCATTCACTTGTCTTACAACCCTATCTATAAATATATTGAACAACCACGGTGACATCACACATCATTGTCTAAGGCCTACTTTTACTGGAAAATAATCTCCCTCTCTCCTACATACTCTAACCTGAGCCTCACTATCCTCGTAAAAACTCTTCACTGAAAGCAGTTTGTTAACCACTGGGCCAGCTGACTTGAATAAGATTCATCCAACTAAGTATATTTCTATACACCATAGGGAGGTTAGCATGGGCCACCACTGTGACCACAAATGCTGCTTTTTACAGACGAGTCCCACACCAGCATGGCTGTGTCGAACTCCAGCTCAAGTCTCTTCAGAGTCGCCATCATGATTCACGAAATCGTAATATGTGGCTGCACGCCACAGCCACGCTGGTGTCTGATTCGTCTGTAAAAAACCGGCCTTTGTGGTCACAGTGGTGGCCCATGCTAACCTCCCTATAGTGTATAGAAATATACTTAGCTGGATGACTTTTTTCGAGCCGGTTGGCGCAGTGGTTTACGCACTGGCCTGTGAGTGTTCGGATTCGCTGGCCATGGGTACAAACCCCACCCGTTCTGTGGTGTCATTATTATTGTCATTATTAATAATTTTATTATTATTATTATTATTATTATTATTATTATTATTATTATTATTATATAAAGCGATATAAGTAATGGAGGGTGACTCCTCGGAGCACTGACGGGGAGAAGGGATGGTACCGTGGTGGTCAGACATCATCACGAGAGGTCAGAGAAGCTATGACCTCTCTCTCTCTCTCTCTACAAACAGCGTCAAATGTTCACTAATCTGGCTGAACCAACACCGCGTCGATCATCTCTGCTTTGATCATCACACGATAATTAATTATTACACTCTAGCGGCCGTTTTTATTATTTTATTGTGCTGCGCCACTACTCATACCGGGCAAGCAACGGGTTGAACTAGATTACTGTTCACATGTGATTAATGTCATTAACCAGACTACAGGTCTAACATTTATATATATATATATATATATATATATATATATATATATATATATATATATATATATATATATATATATATATATATATATATATATATTATTTTTTTTTTATTTATTAACACATCGGCCGTTAAGTAGGGTGGCCCGAAAAAAAAGAAAACCTTTCACCATCATTCACTCCATCACTGTCTTGCCAGAGGCGCGCTTACACTACAGTTTTAAAACTGCAACATTAACACCCCTCCTTCAGAGTGCAGGCACTGTACTTCCCATCTCCAGGACTCAAGTCCGGCCTGCCGGTTTCCCTGAACCCCTTCATAAATGTTACCTTGTTCAAACTCCAGGAGAACGTCGTCATAAAAACCATTTGTCTTCATTCGCTTCTAACACGCTCACGCAGGCTTGCTCGAAGTCCAAGCCCCTCGCACACAAAACCTCCCTTACCGTCTCCCTCCAACCTTATATATATATATATATATATATATATATATATATATATGTGTGTGTGTGTGTGTGTGTGTGTGTGTGTGTGTGTGTGTGTGTGTGTGTGTGTGTGTGTGTGTGTGTGTGTGTGTTTGTGTGTGTGTCGTGCCAAATAAAACTTAAGATTTTGGCTTAAATAGTAACGCACTTCTTGTCGAATAGGGCAAACAAAAATTTGTTTATGCAATAACTTGACAAAAATCATTCGCAACCCAGCGAAAAAATATATTTCATTGTGTTTATTAAATTACTGTGAACTTATCTAAAATATATTTAGTTGGATTAGGCTAAATTAATAATAAGGTTAGGTAAGTTTTCTAAGGTTCTTTTAGTACAAAATTATTAATTTTTACATTAATATAAATGAAAAAATAAATCTTAAAACGTATAAGAGAAATTTTTAGAAAGGACTTGATTTTAAATGAGTTCTTGCTAATTGACCAGTTTTACCTATTCGGCGCGTACACACACACACACACACACACACACACACACACACACACACACACACACACACACACACACACACACACACACACACACACACACACACACACACACACAACCCAGAGAAAGAGAGTCACGAAGGTGGTATAATAGTTGTCTGTATATTTCGAACTGTCTGAAATCCTCCTCGGGACAAAAAATGAGAGAAACGCCGTGTTAATCTTAGCTGGAGCCTGGCCTATGGCCGGTCTCCTGGAGTAAAAAGACTCGAAATTCATCAAAGGTATATGGAGCTTGTGACATCTACAAGGTGGAGGAGTTTAGTCTTGGGGACGTGTCAAGCTATCATGTGTACATATATCACTGGTATGTCTCTGTGGTGTAGAATATATGTTTGTGGTGTAATAGTAATTTAGAAAATCAAGCTGAATTGTCTCATTCTTCAAAATACAAGGTGATCGCCTTCCTTCCCTCTCAGTCTCCCGGGGGTCCTGAGTCAAGCATCAGACTAGAAGTTCTGGCCTCACCCCAGGACAGTTTTTCTCTACCTTTTCGCCCCTTCGGCTGAGGGACTGATTACCTTGTCTTTTATCATCTCCAGTTTGTGAGCTCTGTATTAAATTGATAAAACTGGTTAGCGAGACGTCTTCATATTGGAGACATTCAAATGTTTAACAAGTGTCTTATTCAATTACTTGTCGGTATTGTACACTGTTATTTTAATGATACTTGAGAACTTAGTCCCATATCTGCATGAATATCCGTAGCCCTAAACTGTTTTACGCTCTACCACGATATATCAGGAACACTGCAATTATTATTATAATCTAGGCCTAGGGGAAGAGCTAAACCCGTAGAATTATACAGCGCATGTGGGGGAGATGGGGAAGGTATTCAGGCTTAATTCAGGGAACTGGAGAAGAGATCCAATTCCCTAGATCAAGAGCCCCTCACTAGCATCAAGGAACCTTCCTTGAGGGAAGGAACACTGCAAGAAAAAGTAAAGAAGTCTTCAAGAGGAAACTAGGCATGTACTTCCGCCAAGTTCCAGATCAACCAGGCTGTGATGGATATGTGGGCCATCGGCCTTAAGAGCCCGGTTACTCAGGCAAGCACCAGACAATCCTGGCCTAGGGTCTGGCTGCAAGAGTAGAAAAACTCTCGAAACCATTCAAAGGTTTTGCTCCTGTTATAAAGTGTAGTTGCAACAAGGCGGTAACTGGTCTACAAGACCACGTTCCGAAGGCTGAAATTCAAGAAAAAAAGAATAAGTCAGTGATGCAGAGGGATATTCCCGTGAACAACGGAGAACCTGCACCAGTTACATCCCATAGTTATGGCAGTGCTGCTGGTATCCCGGAGAAGAGGTATTCCAGGAAGACTTGCTTGTGTTGGTATATAGTGTTTACGAGAGAATGACTCACGAAGTCGTAATAACACGATTGCAAACAGACCACGAAACGGGTGAGGATTGAACCCATGGAGAGCGAGTCGTAAAACTCCGTGGTGTTTTACGAGTGAATATTCGGTCACAATGAGAGTTCATCTGTCGAATAAATTTTCACACCTGGGTAAAATAATAATATTGTTTTATTAGTAATTATTATTGCTATTATTATCAGATCTTTTACTTTTGTTTAGTAAATTTCTAGAAGCCTGTTGTTAGGCCCGCGTAAACAACTTTTTGTTGAAGGATTTTGCCGTGAAATGGTGGAGTGAGTTGCTTGGTGGAGTGAATCACCGTGACTGACACTCAGGGCCACGTGAACTGCATTGACTGACGCAGCCACTCACAACACCACCCCTCACAAATGACGGCGGAAACTCACGAAGACTTCGTCAAAATGATTCTTGGAGATACTCAGCACTGAGCAATGATAACCTCAACAACTAGGCAAGATATCCGCAGGAACAAGGGAAGGAAACACAGTATTAAAACATACTGGAGTGCACCCTGGTGATGAAAGAAGAGGTGAAGATGTGAGACTTTGGAAGTGGGTCACGGGAGCAGCAGCAGCAGCAGCAGCAGCAGCAGCAGCAGCAGCAGCAGCAGCAACAGCAGCAACAGCAGCAGCAGCAACAACAACAACAACAACTCCAGGCACCATCAAGACCTAGATGATTTAAGTGAGGTTCAAGTAGTATAAATGCTGTAGCGGGAGGTGCAAGAGGTACCTCTCCTCCCCCTCCCCCTCCCCTCCCCTTCCCCCTCCCCATCCCCTTGATATATCACATAAAACTTTAAAGACAGTTAAACCAGGGAATATCTCTCTAAAAGTACTTAAGACGATGCCACGTTTTCTGACAGTGGGGCAGCAGCAGCAGCAGCAGAAGAAGAAGATCACCTGGAGAATATAAACCTCATCACGAGCCTGGCCCATGGCCGGGCTCCGAGAGTAGAAAGCAAATCCTTCCGAAGAAGCCGATCACTAGTAATCCCTTCTTTAAATCACTTGCAAAGGAACTTCCCGCTTAGTTGTCAGTAACAGACATATAAAGGAAATATCCTAAATCTGCTTGCAAGAAATATGTCAGTTGTAGATATAAATCCAGATGTACTCCTGGTAACCCTTGTTGGGGCCTAGTTCGTAGGCCTTTTATAAATCCGCGAGTTCTTGCGCTACCATCCACAAGATAAATATGAGGTACACACTAATCTAGCCACTTCGGCGGCTAGCTCTAAAATCTTGCCCTTAGGAGTGTAAAACTGCTCTTAGGAGTGTAATCTTGCCCTTAAGAATGTAAAACTGCTTTAGGAGTGTAAAACTCACTTTAGGAGTGTAAAACGTGTCGGTAAAACCTTTATAGGCAAGTAAAGGGTGTTAGAAAACAACTACACCAGTCAAATGAAAAACCAGACCCAGGAGCTGTAACTTAATCTTTAGGCGACTACGCTTGTGCGTACACACCCTTCCCCCTTTTCCCTTCCACACTGATCTTGCCGCTCAAGCCCCACTGATAAGCAAATGATCTCCACAACGAGGCGACAATAAAGAGTGTGTTGACATAGGGTACACAGACCTTGTTGGTGAGTCCCCCAGGGGACCGGGACCGGGGGGGAGGGTGTCACGAGTCACATTACAGGGACTTGCTGAAGGGAACCTAATCATAATTTTTAAAGGGGTGGAGGGGCAAGCCGGTGGAAGGCCTCGGTCAGATAACCGAAAGCTCCAGCTGAAGGTGAAAGCTGCAGCGGAACGTCGTCATGTGATGAAGACCCGCGTCAGGAAACACTTGTCCTGTTTCCTGACAAAGTCCAGGTGGGCGAAACGACTTGTCGAAAAATTACCGTAAAACGTGTATTTTTTATTCAGGTATCCCGTTGGTGGTGATGTGTGGGAATGACTTGGAAAACTCTGCAACTACCTGTGTTTAAGATTGAGGAGGGATAGAGACAGCGCTTGCTGAGCGAGACAAATTATGGGACATCCACACAACAGACTCTGTACTGCAATATTCCCCCTCACCATTATGCAGACTTCCATTACTGGACGAAGCAAGAGTTCTCTCTCTCTCTCTCTCTCTCTCTCTCTCTCTCTCTCTCTCTCTCTCTCTCTCTCTCTCTCTCTCTCTCTCTCTCTCTCTCTCTCTCTCTCTCCCTTCCCTCCCTCCTTCTCTATCACCCCAGTGTGAAGCAGACCGGTGCTGGACGAAACAATAAAAGACTTAACAAGGTTCACTCACTGATCAAGCAGGCTGAACACTGAACACTGTGACTTTGACCCCTGTCAAGATTCTCCCCCCCCCCCTCCGTGCTTGGACGAATAAACCGAAAACAAAATATGCATTGAGTAGGCATGTCACGTGTTGGTCGACTCCTCAAACAAAGTTTCACCAATAAATCTGTGTACCTCCGTCTCACAGGTTCCAGTACACACCACGAGGTTCCAGCACACACCACGGGGTTCCATCGGGGTTCCAACACTCGCTACAGTTCCATCACGTATTAAGCACAAGCAGATAAAAAACAGGTAATAGGATGTTAGAAAGCAACCATCAAGTGGGAAGGAACCTCCCCCATGTCATATTTGTGTGCACAACAGAAACCTGTTTGTTTTCCTTTGGTCTCTCCAGTGTCAAATCGCGATCTCCGTCCAAATTGTTCCAGCCACGGTGTTGTGATGTTACTGTGTATTGTTTCAGTCACGGTGTTGTGATATTACTGTGTATTGTTTCAGTCACGGTGTTGTGATATTACTGTGTATTGTTCCAGTCAAGGTGTTGTGATATTACTGTGTATTGTTCCAGCAACTGTGTTTAGATATATTTTACAACGGGATCATGGAAACAGTACTTAGTACCGACAGCGTCTTAAAGTGGAAGACACGCGACACGAAGCGACAAGGAATCTGTGAGTGAACGTGTGTGTGAGAGGGAGAGAGAGAGACGGAGAGGAGAGGGAGAGAGACACACACAGGGGAGACAAGGAAGACTTGATAACTGAGAGGATTTGACAAGGTATATAGAGACAGGATGTTTCAGAGATGGGACAGCAAGGGGTGACAACTGGAAGTTGAAGACTCAGATAAATCATAGCGATGTTAGGAAGTATTTATTCAGTGATAGAGTTGTCAGGAAGTGGAACAATCTGGAGAGTGATGTAGTAGAGGCAAGATCCATACATAGTTTTAAGAAGAGATACGATAAAGCTCATGGAGCAGGCAGGGAGTGGACCTAGGCAGGCGATGCAAAATGCCCCCAATAAAAAGTAGGGGCGCCATTGGTTACCTGGAGGTTACCTGGAGGTTATTCCGGGGATCAACGCCCCCGCGGCCCGGTCCATGACCAGGCCTCCCGATGGATCAGGGCCTGATCAACTAGGCTGTTACTGCTGGCCGCACGCAGTCCGACGTACGAGCCAGAGCCCGGCTGATCCGGCACCGACTTTAAGTATCTGTCCAGCTCTCTCTTGAAGGCAGCCAGGGATTTATTGGCAATTCCCCTAATGCTTGATGGGAGGCTGTTGAACAGTTTTGGGCCCCGGACACTTATGGTGTTTTCTCTTAGTGTACCAATGGCGCCCCTACTTTTTATTGGCGGCATTTTGCATCGCCTGCCCAGTCTTTTACTTTCGTAGGGAGTGATTTCTGTGTGCAGATTTGGGACCATTCCTTCCAAGATTTTCCAAGTGTAGATTATGATATATCTCTCCCTCCTGCGTTCCAACGAGTACAAGTCAAGTGCTTCCAAGCGTTCCCAGTAGTTAAGGTGCTTGACAGAACTTATACGTGCAGTAAAGGATCTCTGTACACTCTCTAGATCTGCGATTTCACCTGCTTTGTATGGAGATGTATAATGTACAGCAGTATTCCAGTAGCAACATTAACACCCCTCCTTAGTGCAGACAGAACTTTGCTCACACTAGCAGTCAAAAGATGCTGGAAGTCTGTACACCCTTCTCTAGATCTGCGACCTGCCCTCAGACATGACATCTCCACTGCCTCCAGCCTTCTCCTCGCTGCAACATTCATCACCCACGCTTCACACCCATATTGTAAAACTATACTCTCATACATTCCCCTCTTTGCCTAGTTCTTTGTCTGGCACCACTCACTCTTTTTCCCTCAGATGTTAATGTACAGCAGTATTCCAGCCTAGAGAGAACAAATGATTTGAAAAGGATCATCATGGGCTTGGCTTCTCTCGTTTTGAAAGTTCTCATTATCCATCCTATCATTTTCTTTGCACGTGCGATCGTGGCACTGTTGTGATCCTTGAAAGTGAGATCCTCAGACATTACTACTCCCAGGTCCCTTACATTATTTTTCCGCTCTATTGTATGGCCGGAGTCAGTAGTATACTCTGTTCTAGTTATTATCTCCTCCAGTTTTCCATAACGGAGTAGTTGGAATTTGTCCTCATTGAACATCATATTGTTTACCGTTGCCCACTGGAAAACTTTGTACACTTGGTACACTAAGGGAAAACACCATAAGTGTCCGGGGCCCAAAACTGTTCAACAGCCTCCCATCAAGCATTAGGGGAATTGCCAATAAACCCCTGGCTGCCTTCAAGAGAGAGCTGGACAGATACCTAAAGTCAGTGCCGGATCAGCCGGGCTGTGGCTCTTACGTTGGACTGCGTGCGGCCAGCAGTAACAGCCTAGTTGATCAGGCCCTGATCCATCGGGAGGCCTGGTCATGGACCGGGCCGCGGGGGCGTTGATCCCCGGAATAACCTCCAGGTAACCTCCAGGTAGTAGCAACCAGCGAAGAGGCGGGGCCAGGAGCTGTGAATCGACCTCTGCAACCCCAAATAAGCACATGCACACACACATATACACATACCCACCCACACCATACACACACCCACACCACACACACACCCACACCCACACCACACACACACACACACACACACACACACACACACACACACACACACACACACACACACACACACACACACACACACACACACACACACACACACACATTTTCTTGGACTGCAAGAAGGCGTTTGACACAGTTCCACACAAGAGATTGGTGCAAAAACTGGAGGACCAAGCAGGGATAACAGGGAAGGCACTACAATGGATCAGGGAATACTTGTCAGGAAGACAGCAGCGAGTCATGGTACGAGGCGAGGTGTCAGAGTGGGCACCTGTGACCAGCGGGGTCCCGCAGGGGTCAGTCCTAGGACCAGTGCTGTTTCTGGTATTTGTGAACGACATGACGGAAGGAATAGACTCTGAGGTGTCCCTGTTTGCAGATGACGTGAAGTTGATGAGAAGAATACACTCGATCGAAGACCAGGCAGAACTACAAAGGGATCTGGACAGGCTGCAGACCTGGTCCAGCAATTGGCTCCTGGAGTTCAATCCCACCAAGTGCAAAGTCATGAAGATTGGGGAAGGGCAAAGAAGGCCGCAGACGGAGTACAGTCTAGGGGGTCAGAGACTACAAGCCTCACTCAAGGAAAAAGATCTTGGGGTGAGTATAACACCAGGCACATCTCCTGAAGCGCACATCAACCAAATAACTGCTGCAGCATATGGGCGCCTAGCAAACCTCAGAACAGCATTCCGACATCTTAATAAGGAATCGTTCAGGACCCTGTACACCGTATACGTTAGGCCCATATTGGAGTATGCGGCACCAGTTTGGAACCCACACCTAGCCAAGCACGTAAAGAAACTAGAGAAAGTGCAAAGGTTTGCAACAAGACTAGTCCCAGAGCTAAGAGGTATGTCCTACTAGGAGAGGTTAAGGGAAATCAACCTGACGACACTGGAGGACAGGAGAGATAGGGGGGACATGATAACGACATACAAAATACTGAGAGGAATTGACAAGGTGGACAAAGACAGGATGTTCCAGAGATTGGACACAGTAACAAGGGGACACAGTTGGAAGCTGAAGACACAGATGAATCACAGGGATGTTAGGAAGTATTTCTTCAGCCACAGAGTAGTCAGTAAGTGGAATAGTTTGGGAAGCGATGTAGTGGAGGCAGGATCCATACATAGCTTTAAGCAGAGGTATGATAAAGCTCACGGCTCAGGGAGAGTGACCTAGTAGCGATCAGTGAAGAGGCGGGGCCAGGAGCTCGGACTCGACCCCCGCAACCTCAACTAGGTGAGTACAACTAGGTGAGTACACACACACACACACACACACACACACACACACACACACACACACACACACACACACACACACACACACACGCCACACACACACGCCACACACACACACGCCACACACACACCCCACACACACGCCACACACACACGCCACACACACACGCCACACACACTCGCCACACACACTCGCCAGACACACGCCACACACACACACACACACACACACACACACACACACACACACACACACACACACACACACACACACACACACACACACACACACACACACATGGCCATGTATAAACGGGACCCTGAGATACAGAGGGAAAGGCAATGGGAGGAGGAGAGGGAGAAGTCAGTGTTTATTCATGGGCTTCAGGAGAGTGAAGGGAGGACACACAGTGAAAGATGCCAGAAAGGAAAACAGGAGATTGAAAACATCATCAAGGAAATAGGCGAGGAGGACATGATAGAGATAGGAAATTTTCAGAGAATATGGGGGTACTTGAAGGGGAGAAATCGGCCTGTCAAACTGATTTTCAAGACAAATGGTGCGGAACAGGATCCTGCAAGAGAAACCACGGCTGAAGGAATCATCAACATAAAAGAGAGTGTTCCTAGACTGTGACAGAACAAGAACAGAATGACAGCAGCTGAGGGAAAGGATACAGAAGCGAAAGGGGCTAGGCAGAGAGACAAGGACAGAGTCACCAGAGGACAACCAGAGCAGGGCAGAGCAACAAGCACAAGCACACACACAACCACGCTCAGAACCCTACAGCCAAAGACTCTATCACAACACATTCCACAATCCACACTTACAGCCCCTACCCCACACTATGCTGTAGAATCCCACAGCACACTGCCAAGTCCCCCACCCCTACAGACCCCCCAGAACATAGTGTTGGAGACGAAACTGAAAATATGGTACACCAATGCTGATGGAATAACAAATAAGTAGGAGAAGTGGCATGCAAGAATGAAAGAGGCATCAACTGCCATCATAACTCTTACAGAAACCAAGCTCACATGAATAACAGAGGCCATCTTTTCAACGGGATGTAAGATCCTGAGGAAAGACAGAGGGAACAGAGGGGGTGGGGGAGTGGCACTGCTCTTCAAAAACCATTGGGAATTTGACGAGCTGGAGAGAAGAGACAGGAGAAGAGACTACATAATAGGAACACTTCAGTCTGGAGGTCCCAAGGTGGTACTTTCAGTGATGTATAACCCACTACAGAACAGCAGGAGGCCAAGGCTGAAGTCGCCAGAAGGGCTCATGCGAGCAGAGCAAAGCTGCTGATTATGGGTGACTTCAATCACAAGGAAATTGACTAGGGGAACCTGGATTCACATGGGGGCCCAGAAACGTGGAGGGCTAAGATGATGGAGGTGGTACTGGAAAACCTCATGAACCAACATGTAAGGGACACTACCAGGGAGAGAGAGAGAGAGAGAGAGAGAGAGAGAGAGAGAGAGAGAGAGTGAGAGAGAGAGTGAGAGAGAGAGGAGAGGCTGAACCAGCAAGACTGGACCTACTATTCACCTTGAGTAGTGCAGATATTGCAGACATCACATATGAAAGACCCCTTTGGGGCCAGTGATCATGTGGTTCTTAGCTTCAAATACATAATAGAGTTACAAGTGGAGGGAGAAGCAGGAAGGGCTGGACGATTGAAGCCAAACTACAGGAAAGGGGACTATGCAGGCATGAAGAATTTTCTGCATGGGGTTCAGTGGGAAAGAGAACTGGCAGGGAAGTCAGTAAATGAGATGATGGAATATGTGACAACAATATGCAAAGAAGCTGAGAGGTTTGTACCCAAGGGTAACAGAAATAATGAGAAAGCCAGGACGAGCCCTTGGGTCACCCAAAGGTGTAGGGAGGCCAAAACCAAGTGTGCTAGAAAATGGAAGAAGTATAAATGACAAAGGACCCAGAAAAATGAGGAGAGTAGTAGTAAAGTCAGAAATGAATATGCACAGGTAAGAAGTGAAGCCCAATGACAATACGAAAGTGACATAGCAGCGGAAGCCAAATCTGACCCGAAGCTGTTGTACAGCCACATCAGGAGAACAACAGTCAAGGACCAGATAATCAGGCTGAGGAAGGAAGGAGGGGAGATCACAAGAAACGACAACCAGTACGGTTTCAGAGATGGGAAATCCTGTGTCACATACCTACTAGAGTTCTGTAACAGTAAAACAAGAGAGAGAGGGGTGGGTAGATTGCATTTTCTTGGACTGTAAGAAGGCGTTTGACACAGTTCCACACAAGAGATTAGTGCAAAAGCTGGAGGATCAGGCAGGGATAACAGGGAAGACACTGCAATGGATCAGGGAATACCTGTCGGGAAGACAACAGCGAGTCACCGGCACCCACTCTGACACCTCTGACGAGGTGTCAAAGTGGGCGCCTGTGAAGAGTGGGGTTCCACAGGGGTCAACCAAATAACTGCTGCAGCGTATGAGCGCCTAGCAAACCAAAGAATAGCATTCTAACATCTCAATAAGGAATCGTTCAGGACCCTGTACACTGTGTACGTTAGGCCTATATTGGAGTATGCAGCACCAGTTTGGAACCCACACCTAGCCAAGAACGTAAGGAAATTAGAGAAAGTGCAGAGTGTGATGTAGTCCAGCTGGGCTTGTGAGGTCTCTGGGGAGACCTAATTTGACCAATTATATGGTCACACCTTGCCTTGGCAGGCGTCTGTAGCCACGCCCACGTCTGAGGTCTTTTGTTCTTGACGCCTCAGACCTAGGCGTCAGGTCGTACACGTGGTACATACACCATTGGGGAGGGGGGTACTTTGACTACGATATAAGCCCAGGAAAGAGCGGGGCAAGGAGGTTGTTGGTGACAGGTCCGTCGAGCGAGAGCTCTGGACAGCCGCGTGTGTAGTAGACCACGCATTGGGAATCTCGGGTCAGCTGGTCGGTGAATTAAGAGTGAGTACTAGTCCGTGTTACTGATAACATCTACCCTTCCCCCTGGTAATAAGTCTCATAGGTCAATTGTTATATTGTGTAAATTTCCATCAGGAGATGTTGTATTCTAGCCCTTTTATGTTATTAAGTAAACTATAGCCATAGTTCCCATTTTTATTTGTACCTTCATATGCTATTCCCTAGCTTGTTAAGCACTGGGATATACAGGGGACGTGCTCACTCGCTGGGATACCTCCGGTAGAGTGGGTAGAGGTCTCACAAGAGGTTTGCAACAAGACTAGTCCCGGAGCTGGGGGACATGTCCTATGAGGAGAGGTTTAAGGGGAATCTACCTGACGACACTGGAGGACAGGAGAGATAGGGGGATATGATAACGACATATAAAATACAGAGAGGAATCGACAAGGTGGACGGAGACAGGATGTTCCAGAGATGGGACACAGCAGCAAGGAGTCACAGATGGAAGTTGAAGACTCAGATGAATCACAGGGATGTTAGGAAGTATTCCTTCAGTCACAGAGTTGTCAGGAAGTGGATTGTCTGGGAAGTGATGTAGTGGAGGCAGGATCCGCACGTAGCTTTAAGAAGTATGATAAAGCTTATGGAGCAGGAATAGTGACTTAGTAGCGGCTAGTGAAAAGGCGGGGCCAGGAGCTGTGAATCGACCCCTGCAACTACAACTAGGTGAGTACAACTAGGCGAGTACCCTGAGGCTGGACAAGCTTCGGTGGTCTGGCCACTGACCTGCCCCACCTCCCACCAAATGGGCACCCACCGCTAGGGTGGGGGTACCGTAGCCGCCCACTACCATGATAGGGGTAACCCTCTCCGCACACCACCTGCACCACAACCACTACTCTCGACACGGAATTTATCAGCACTAGTTACCAGCCCACTGGCGCCTTTGCTGGAAGCAAAGGCGCTTCCTGTGATCGTATTTCCTTGGACCTCTTTTGTTTAACATTGCAAACTCGTGATGATGTGTTGATTGCAACACGAAAGGCCAAGGGCTATCATTCAACTCCTCGCCCCAACCCCCGTGGTTATTTTGCATGTATGAATGTAATAAAGCTACGGGGATATTTTCCACCGCCGCTAATATCCCCGTTGTTTTGCCTGGATCGTATTTTGGCTATACTATTCTGTAGTTCAGAGGAAGAGGGGAAGGAAGAGTAAGATGATGAGGCGTGAGGATAATTAGTCTAAGAGGAGAGGGTAGGAGGAAAAGATGGGGGAATATGTGGGTTGTAAGAAGGAAGATGTGGTGGAAGGGGAGGGTGGAGGGGGAGAGAAGGAAAACTCAACAGGTGGAGGAGCACGTGGCGGGGGAAGGGGTAGGGGTAGCGGGGGGGGGGAGAGAAAGAGGAGAGAGAGGGGGGGATGGAGGGAGGCTGGCAGGCCGTTTCCATGGTGACGACCGCCAACACACTCAGCTTGTGTCCCCTCGCTTCCCAACTCCTGCTTTCTGCGCTACCTTACGCTATCTGTGGCTTTCTGCGCTACCTTATGTTACCTGTGGTTCTGCGCTACTTACATTATCTGTGGCTTTCTACGCTACATGTGGCTCTCTACACTACCTATGGCTTTCTGCGCTATCTTATGCTACCTATGGCTTTCTGCACTACCTTACGCTTCCTGTGGCTTTCTGCACTACCTTACGCTACCTGTGACTTTCTGCACTACCTTACGCTACCTGTGGCTTTCTGCACTACCTTACGCTACCTGTGGCTTTCTGCACTACCTTACGCTACCTGTGGCTTTCTGCACTACTTTACGCTACCTGTGGCTTTCTGCACTACCTTACGCTACCTGTGGCTTTCTGCACTACCTTATGCTACCTGTGGCTTTCTGAACTACCTTATGCTACCTGTGGCTTTCTGCACTACCTTACGTTTCCTGTGGCTTTCTGCACTACCTTATGCTACCTGTGGCTTTCTGCACTACCTTATGCTACCTGTGGCTTTCTGCACTACCTTACGCTACCTGTGGCTTTCTGCACTACCTTATGCTACCTGTGGCTTTCTGCACTACCTTATGCTACCTGTGGCTTTCTGCACTACCTTATGCAACCTGTGGCTTTCTGCACTACCTTATGCTACCTGTGGCTTTCTGCACTACCTTATGCAACCTGTGGCTTTCTGCACTACCTTACGTTTCCTGTGGCTTTCTGCACTACCTTATGCTACCTGTGGCTTTCTGCACTACCTTACGCTACCTGTGGCTTTCTGCACTACCTTATGCAACCTATGGCTTTCTGCACTACCTTATGCTACCTGTGGCTTTCTGCACTACCTTATGCAACCTGTGGCTTTCTGCACTACCTTATGCTACCTGTGGCTTTCTGCACTGCCTTACGCTACCTGTGGCTTTCTGCACTACGTTACGCTACCTGTGGCTTTCTGCACTACCTTACGCTACCTGTGGCTTTCTGCACTACGTTATGCAACCTGTGGCTTTCTGCACTACCTTATGCTATCTGTGGCTTTCTGCACTACTTTACGCTACCTGTGGCTTTCTGCACTACCTTATGCAACCTGTGGCTTTCTGCACTACCTTATGTAACCTGTGGCTTTCTGCACTACCTTACGCTACCTGTGGCTTTCTGCACTACCTTATGCTACCTGTGGCTTTCTGCACTACCTTATGCTACCTGTGGCTTTCTGCACTACCTTATGCAACCTGTGGCTTTCTGCACTACCTTATGCAACCTGTGGCTTTCTGCACTACCTTATGCAACCTGTGGCTTTCTGCACTACCTTATGCAACCTGTGGCTTTCTGCACTACCTTATGCAACCTGTGGCTTTCTGCACTACCTTATGTAACCTGTGGCTTTCTGCACTACCTTACGCTACCCGTGGCTTTCTGCACTACCTTATGCTACCTGTGGCTTTCTGCACTACCTTATGCTACCTGTGGCTTTCTACACTACCTTACGTTTCCTGTGGCTTTCTGCACTACCTTACGTTTCCTGTGGCTTTCTGCACTACCTTATGCTACTTGTGACTTTCTGCACCACCTTATACTACCTGTGGCTTTCTGCACTACCTTATGCTACCTGTGGCTTTCTGCACTACCTTATGCTACCTGTGGCTTTCTGCACTACCTTATGCTACCTGTGGCTTTCTGCACTACCTTATGCTACCTGTGGCTTTCTGCACTACCTTATGCTACCTGTGGCTTTCTGCACTACCTTATGCAACCTGTGGCTTTCTGCACTACCTTATGCTACCTGTGGCTTTCTGCACTACCTTATGCTACCTGTGGCTTTCTGCACTACGTTATGTTACCTGTGGCTTTCTGCACTACCTTATGCTACCTGTGGCTTTCTGCACTACCTTATGCTACCTGTGGCTTTCTGCACTCCCTGTAGTTTTTGTTGTACTTTGTGCTGAAAGGGATGGAAATAGTGACAGTGATGACGCTTCAAATCACAAACCATACCCCCGGCCGGGATTGAACCCGCGGTCAGAGAGTCTCAAAACTCCAGCCCGTCGCGTTAGCCACTAGACCAGCTAGCCACAATAAGATTCATCCAACTAGGTATATTTCTACACCATAGGAAGGTTAGCACAGGCACCACTGTGACCACAAATGCAAGTTTTTACAGACGAATCTCCAGCTAGCGTGGCCGTGACGAACTCTAGCTCAAGTCCCTTCACTGCCGTCAACATGACTCAAGAAATCGTAATGACACGATTGCAAACAAACCATACCCCCGGCCAGGATTGAACCCGCGGTCATAGAGTCTCAAAACTCCAGCATTTGTGGTCACAGTGGTGCCTGTGCTAACCTTCCTATGGTGTAGAAATATACCTAGTTGGATGACTCTTATTGTGGCTAGCTGGTCTATTGGCTAACGCGACGGGCTGGAGTTTTGAGACTCTATGACCGCGGGTTCAATCCCGGCCGGGGGTATGGTTTGTTTGCAATCGTGTCATTACGATTTCTTGAGCTTCAAATCACTTGTGGTCTCCCACTTAGATTATTGTTCAGTGTTGACGGCTCCTTCCAGGGCAGGAGAAATATCAGAGCTGGGACTGAAACAGAGATCATTTACGGCCCTCACTGAGCCAGTAAAGCATTCCAGTTACTGGGAACTTACACACTGGAGTGAAGAGGGTCTGCTCCCAAATCTGTGCACTGCCATCATAATATACCGGGGTGAGAGATATGGATGAATATATAAAATATACACAGTGATAAGTAGGGGTATGGTGGGTACAGTAAGAGAGCGTTGTATCAACATCTATGGTCCAAGACTATTTGTCGTTCTACCAGAACATAATTCTACCTTACTTTTGATATACCTCTAATGAGCTTCGAGAGTTTTTTCACTGCCGGAACAAGTGTCTTCAAGAAGAAACTCAACAAATACCACCGCCAAGTGTCAGATCAACCAGGTTGTGATGGATATATAGGCTGTGATGGATGTGTAAGCTGACGGGCCACCAACAGTGACAGCCTGGTTGATCAGGCAAGCACCAGATAAGTCTGGCCCAGGGCTAGACTGCTGAAGTAGGAAAACTCTGGAAACCATATAACTGTAACTCAGCCTACCAGTCACAGCCGACCTGTCACTCAGCCTGTTTGTCACTCAACTTACCTGCCATTCAGTCATACAGAGGAAGAATGAAGCCTCATTACTCCCCGGCAGTCATTTAACCACTTAATTAATCACCCTGCGGTAGAGTATTTAACTACGTTATCTGCCCAGGGGAAAATGAACCGCTTAGTAAATCAGTCTAAAATATTTTTGTCTCTTGCCCAAAAAAAAAAAAAATCTCAAATCTGAAAGAGCATCAACATTTACTGAAACCTTAATCCTTATTAAAAGAGGACTGGATATGGCGTGATCTGATCGTTATAGGGAGATCTTACTCTTTGAGATCTTTCCGGTACCACCAGTAACAAAACTTAGATGTCGTAGTTCGCTGTGGCTTCCAACATTACATCCTCCTTTCTTCCTCAGCACTCTCTGTTGTCTATCTCAGAAATACTTCAACCATGTGTGCGAGGCTAGTGCTGCTTGCAGGGTCGTTGGTGAGGCTGGTGCTGCTTGCAGGGTCGTTGGTGAGGCTGGTGCTGCTTGCAGGGTCGTTGGTGAGGCTGGAGCTGCTTGCAGGGTCGTTGGTGAGGCTGGTGCTGCTTGCAGGGTCGTTGGTGAGGCTGGTGCTGCTTGCAGGGTCGTTGGTGAGGCTGGTGTTGCTTGCAGGGTCGTTGGTGAGGCTGGTGCTGCTTACAGGGTCGTTGGTGAGGCTGGTGCTGCTTGCAGGGTCGTTGGTGAGGCTGGTGCTGCTTGCAGGGTCGTTGGTGAGGCTGGTGCTGCCTGCAGGGTCACTGGTGAGGTTGGTGCTGCCTACAGGGTCGTTGGTGAGGCTGGAGCTGCCTGCAGGGTCGTTGGTGAGGCTGATGCTGCCTGCAGGGTCGCTGGTGATCCTGGTGCTGTCTGCAGGGTCGCTGGTGAGGCTAGTGCTGCCTGCAGGGAGGCTGGTGCTGCCTGCAGGGAGGCTGGTGCTGCCTGCAGGGTCGTTGGTGAGGCTGGTGCTGCTTACAGGGTCGTTGGTGAGGCTGGTGCTGCTTGCAGGGTCGTTGGTGAGGCTGGTGCTGCTTACAGGGTCGTTGGTGAGGCTGGTGCTGCTTGCAGGGTCGTTGGTGAGGCTGGTGCTGCTTACAGGGTCGTTGGTGAGGCTGGTGCTGCTTGCAGGATCGTTGGTGAGGCTGGTGCTGCTTGCAGGGTCGTTGGTGAGGCTGGTGCTGCCTGCAGGGTCACTGGTGAGGTTGGTGCTGCCTACAGGGTCGTTGGTGAGGCTGGAGCTGCCTGCAGGGTCGTTGGTGAGGCTGATGCTGCCTGCAGGGAGGCTTTTGCTGCCTGCAGGGAGGCTGGTGCTGCCTGCAGGGTCGCTGGTGAGGCTGGTGCTGCCTGCAGGGTCGCTGGTGAGGCTGGTGCTGTCTGCAGGGTCGTTGGTGAGGCTGGTGCTGTCTGCAGGGTCGTTGGTGAGGCTGGTGCTGCCTGCGGGGTTGCTGGTGCTGCTTACATAGACGCTGGTGCTGCCTGCAGGGTCGCTGATGAGGCTGGTACTGTCTGCAGAGTCGCTGGTGAGGCTGGTGCTGCCTGCAGGGTCGTTGGTGAGGCTGGTGCTGCTTGCAGGGTCGTTGGTGAGGCTGGTGCTGCTTGCAGGGTCGTTGGTGATGCTGGTGCTGCTTGTAGGGTCGCTGGTGAGGCTGGTGCTGCCTGCAGAATCGCTGGTGACGCTGGTGCTGCCTGCAGGGTTGTTGGTGAGGCTGGTGCTGCTTGAAGGGTCGCTGGTGAGGCTGGTGCTGCCTGCAGGGTCGTTGGTGAGGCTGATGCTGTTTGCAGGGTCGCTGGTGAGGCTGGTGCTGTCTGCAGGGTCACTGGTGAGGCTGGTGCTGCCTGCAGGGTCACTGGTGAGGTTGATACTGCCTGCAGGGTCGCTGGTGAGGCTGGTGCTGCCTGCAGGGTCGCTGATGAGTCTGGTGCTGCCTGCAGGGTCGTTGGTGAGGCTGATGCTGCTTGCAGGGCCGTTGGTGAGGCTGGTGCTGCTTGCAGGGTCGTTGGTGAGGCTGGTGCTGCTTGCAGGGTCGTTGGTGAGGCTGGTGCTGCCTGCAGGGTCGCTGGTGATGCTGGTGCTGTCTGCAGGGTCGCTGGTGAGGCTGGTGCTGCCTGCAGGGAGGCTGGTGCTGCTTGCAGGGTCACTGGTGAGGCTGGTGCTGCCTGCAGTGTCGCTGGAGGCTGGTGCTGCCTGCAAGAACGCTGGGAATGATTCACGTTGGGATGTTTAAAAAATGTCAGGTGGAATGCGCTACCACTTCTGTCTAAATGTACGACAAGATTGGTACAATCTGACCTAATGGTGTGAACAATAGATCACTCCTCTCCCCACCCCACCCATCGCTCTCCAACACACACACACACACACACACACACACACACACACACACACACACTGCAGACATGGATTAGCAACATCATGGGGAGAAATCCCGTTTTATTTTTGTTTCCTGAGAATAGAAAATGGATAAGTTTTGTATTCCCTAGTGATGTAGCTGGTGCAAACGTGGCAGTGTGTCTGCTGCTGACACAACAGCAGTTTAGGCTCCCGGAGTCTGTAGCAACAACCTGTTGGAATGGGCAGTCAACAGAAAAGCCTGACTCCAGGTCGAACTGCTAGGAATATCACACATGTGTGTGTGTATGTGTGTGTGTGTCGTGTTAGTGTGTATATGAGTAATCACTAATTGTACTCACCTAATTGTGGTTGGAGGGGTCGAGACTCAGCTCCTAGCCCCGCCTCTTCACTGAGTGCTACTAGGTTCTCTCTCTCCCTGCTCCATGAGCTTTATCATACCTCATCTTAAAGCTATGTATGGTTCCTGTCTTCACTACCTCACTTGCTAGGCTATTCCACTTCCTGACTACTCTATGACTGAAGAAATAATTCCTAACATCCCTCTGACTCATCTGGGTGGATGTGGGGTGGGTGTGTCGGGTGGTAGTGTGGGGGTGGGGGATCTTGACTGTTATCTCTTGATTCATTATTAAGACGATCTGATAACACCAGGGAAAGGAGAGACAGTGAAGGAGGGAGAAGACAGACGGGAGGGATGGAGAGAGAAGAAAGGGGGAACTTTACACTTGAGGTGTGGAGGGGAAGGAAGATCCTCCCATCCCACACTAACCGTCTAATCCCCACCATAACTTCCTCAACCTTTCCATAACTAGTCACACCCCACCACTTCTATCACCCCCCCCCCCTCCACTACCCTCTCTTACCTCACCAGCACCACTACCACCTACCAGCGCCACACAAACACCCACCACCAACCACCAGGCGACACACTCGACAAAAACATTGTTAATGACAATACTAGGAGCGGCTGGCAAGAATATTCTAGAAACCATTGCTGTGGTATTGCAGTACCAGTACTGTGGTGTTCAGTACCAGTGCTGTAGTGTTGCTGCACCATTGTTGTGGTGTTGCAGTACCAGTACTGTGGTGTTGCAGTACCAGTGCTGTGGTATTGCAGTACCAGTGCTGTGGTATTGCAGTACCAGTGCTGTGGTATTGCAGTACCAGTGCTGTGGTGTTCAGTACCAGTGCTGTAGTGTTGCAGCACCATTGTTGTGGTGTTGCAGTACCAGTACTGTGGTGTTGCAGTACCAGTGCTGTGGTATTGCAGTACCAGTGCTGTGGTATTGCAGTACCAGTGCTGTGGTATTGCAGTACGAGTGCTGTGGTGTTGCAGTACCAGTACTGTGGTGTTGCAGTGCCAGTACTGTGGTGTTGCAGTACCAGTGCTGTAGTGTTGCAGCACCATTGTTGTGGTGTTGCAGTACCAGTACTGTGGTGTTGCAGTGCCAGTACTGTGGTGTTGCAGTACCAGTGCTGTGGTATTGCAGTACCAGTGCTGTGGTATTGCAGTACCAGTGCTGTGGTATTGCAGTACCAGTGCTGTGGTGTTGCAGTACCAGTGCTGTAGTGTTGCAGTACCAGTGCTGTAGTGTTGCAGTACTAGTGTTGTGGTGTTGCAATGCCAGTGTTGCAGTACCAGTGCTGTAGTGTTTCAGTACCAGTGTTGCAGTACCAGTGCTGTGGTGTTGCAGTACAAGTGTTGTAGTGTTTCAGTACCAGTGTTGTAGTGTTGCAGTACAATTGTTGTAGTGTTTCAGTACCAGTGTTGTAGTACAATTGTAGTGTTTCAGTACCAGTGTTGTAGTGTTGCAGTACCAGTGTTGCAGCACCAGTGTTGTGTTGCAGTACCAGTGTTGCAGCACCAGTGTTGTAGTGTTGCAGTACCAGTGCTGTAATGTTTCAGTACCAGTGTTGTAGTGTTGCAGCACCAGTGTTGTAGTGTTGCAGTACCAGTGTTGCAGCACCAGTGTTGTGTTGCAGTACCAGTGCTGTAGTGTTTCAGTACCAGTGTTGTAGTGTTGCAGTACCAGTGTTGCAGCACCAGTGTTGTAGTGTTGCAGTACCAGTGCTGTAGTGTTTCAGTACCAGTGTTGTAGTGTTGCAGCACCAGTGTTGTAGTGTTGCAGTACCAGTGTTGTAGTGTTGCAGTACCAGTGTTGCAGCACCAGTGTTGTAGTGTTGCAGTACCAGTGTTGCAACACCAGTGTTGTAGTGTTGCAATACCAGTGTTGCAGCACCAGTCTTGTAGTGTTGCAGTACCAGTGTTGCAGCACCAGTGTTGTAGTGTTGCAGTACCAGTGCTGTAGTGTTTCAGTACCAGTGTTGTAGTGTTGCAGTACCAGTGTTGCAGCACCAGTGTTGTAGTGTTGCAGTACCAGTGTTGCAGCACCAGTGTTGTAGTGTTGCAGTACCAGTGTTGCAGCACCAGTGTTGTAGTGTTGCAGTACCAGTGTTGTAGTGTTTCAGTACCAGTGTTGCAGCACCAGTGTTGTAGTGTTGCAGTACCAGTGTTGCAGCACCAGTGTTGTAGTGTTGCAGTACCAGTGTTGCAGCACCAGTGTTGTAGTGTTGCAGTACCAGTGCTGTAGTGTTTCAGTACCAGTGTTGTAGTGTTGCAGTACCAGTGTTGCAGCACCAGTGTTGTAGTGTTGCAGTACCAGTGTTGCAGCACCAGTGTTGTAGTGTTGCAGTACCAGTGTTGCAGCACCAGTGTTGTAGTGTTGCAGTACCAGTGCTGTAGTGTTTCAGTACCAGTGTTGTAGTGTTGCAGTACCAGTGTTGCAGCACCAGTGTTGTAGTGTTGCAGTACCAGTGTTGCAGCACCAGTGTTGTAGTGTTGCAGTACCAGTGTTGCAGCACCAGTGTTGTAGTGTTGCAGTACCAGTGTTGCAGTACCAGTGTTGCAGCACCAGTGTTGTAGTGTTGCAGTACCAGTGTTGCAGCACCAGTGTTGTAGTGTTTGCTACAAAAAAGTCCATATTTATAAAGTATAGACATGTCTAGATAATACTAGAAGGTCTCCCCCTCTAGCACTCGGACTGTTCCTGGTTTTTGTAACAAGTTACCAGAATAAGATCACGTCTAGTTATCCCTTGAATATTAATAAAGTCTTGGGATTACAACTGGTGATAATAATCCAACGAAATAAAATTTGAGATCTTTAATACAAAAGTTGTCTAGGTGGATAATAAGTATTACATAGTTTAGGACACAAGCTCCTTCATGTGTCTCGTTGTGCAATATTGAATTGTGCATATGGTAATTTAGTGCTGAAGGCAGTTTTCGTGACATTAAGACTTACATGTAACGTCTGGTACGTTGCTGCCAACTATAAAAATATTGTGCAAGAAAGGTATAAAATACCGACAATATGAAAGTTAAGACACATGTGCAACATCTGGATATCTTTATTGTAGACGTTTCGCCATCCAGTGGCTTTATCAATACAGATTCTAGGACATAATAGGAAGACAGTAGAACTATATACAAAAGATGAGGTAATCAGTCCCTCGGCCTTGGAGTTAGTGTTCACAGCATCGTGGTGGAGGAGAATATGGAGCAAAGGCAAGAAGACTGGCGGTTATATAGGCGTCAGTGGATAGGGACGGGCAGCAGATGAGGGCAGTCATTGGTAGGCGGGATTCCCCAGTGGAAGTAAGTCCTTCCCAAAGAGATGGGTTAGTTGCAGCAGCCGTGAAGAAGGTCTTGTAGATGTTCACGGCTGCTGCAACTAACCCATCTCTTTGGGAAGAACCTACTTCCACTGGGGAATCCCGCCTACCAATGACTGCCCTCATCTGCTGCCCGTCCCTATCCACTGACGCCTATATAACCGCCAGTCTTCTTGCCTTTGCTCCATATTCTCCTCCACCACGATGCTGTGAACACTAACTCCAAGGCCGAGGGACTGATTACCTCATCTTTTGTATATAGTTCTACTGTCTTCCTATTATGTCCTAGAATCTGTATTGATAAAGCCACTGGATGGCGAAACGTCTACAATAAAGATATCCAGATGTTGCACATGTGTCTTAACTTTCATATAAAAATATTAGTATATCGAAGCGTGTGTGTGATAATGTGTGTATGTGCTCAAAGTTGTTCGTTATGTCTCAGTAAGACTGATTAAACGTTCTCATATAACTATCTTCTTGACCAAGGCAATCAAAACAGCTTGCTTGAACATAATTATAATCATTGGGGAGCGCTAAACCAGTAGAATTATACAGCGCATGTGGGGGGGATGGAAGGTATTCAGGTTCTATTCATGGACCCAGAGCACAGATCCAGTGCCCTAGATCAAGAGCCCCTCACCAACGTCAAGGAACCTCCCTTGAGGGGCTTGCTTGAACAATTCGCCAACAGCAATAATGTAGGAAGCAGCAGCACAGCGCCAGAAACAAGGAGACAAAACGACCCAAACTGGGGACCATCAGCAGATCCTCCATAAAAGGCATAAAATTCCCTTAATCTTAAATCAAAGTTCAGCATAACCAAATCCGCGAATACGACGGTGCGTAGATGTCACACGAAATAGATCAGAAGCTTTAGTTTCTGACCTATTTTGTCATGACACACAACCTCAGCAAAACGTCAGAAATCACTAAGTCTGAACAATGCTCTGTGAACAGAGTTACAAGAAGTATGTTTCGACTCGCCAGCGAAATCATACTCCAGCAAAACATAGTTTAAATAACGAACAAAAAGCCAGAGACAAAATAGATCCCTGGAGAGATGCTTCCAGGACTAGAGGCAGATAGAGAGAGCCGTGCTTGTCGAGCGATGACCAGTTGTGGAGAGGGATTTCTCGACTACAAGCCTCACATCAGGTGAGATCACGTGACTCGCCCATGCTACTCAAATAATATAAAGCAAGATATTTTAATTTTAGCTATTAATGAAAATATCGGCAATGTAAAATTATATGAAAAGGTAAATATATACATAAAATTTACATTATATACATTGGGCCCCATTCAGGAGGCGTAGTAGTGTTGCAGTACCACTGCTGTGGTGTTGCAGTACCAGTGCTGTGATGTTGCAGTACCAGTACTGTGGTGTTGCAGTACCGGTACCGTGGTGTTGCAGTACCAGTGCTGTGATGTTGCAGTACCAGTGCTGTGATGTTGCAGTACCAGTGCTGTGGTGTTGCAGTACCAGTGCTGTGATGTTGCAGTACCGGTACCGTGGTGTTGCAGTACCAGTGCTGTGATGTTGCAGTACCAGTACTGTGGTGTTGCAGGACCAGTACTGTGGTGTTGCAGTACCAGTACTGTGGTGTTGCAGTACCAGTACTGTGGTGTTGCAGTACCAGTGCTGTGGTGTTGCAGTTCCAGTGCTGTGGTGTTGCAGTACCAGTACTGTGGTGTTGCAGTACCAGTACTGTGGTGTTGCAGTACCAGTACTGTGTTGCAGTACCAGTACTGTGGTGTTGCAGTACCAGTACTGTGGTGTTGCAGTACCAGTGCTGTGGTGTTGCAGTTCCAGTGCTGTGGTGTTGCAGTACCAGTGCTGTGGTGTTGCAGTACCAGTGCTGTGGTGTTGCAGTACCAGTACTGTGGTGTTGCAGTACCAGTGCTGTGATGTTGCAGTACCAGTACTGTGGTGTTGCAGTACCAGTGCTGTGGTGTTGCAGTACCAGTACCGTGGTATTGCAGTACCAGTACTGTGGTGTTGCAGTACCAGTACTGTGGTGTTGCAGTACCAGTGCTGTGGTGTTGCAGTACCAGTACTGTGGTGTTGCAGTACCAGTACTGTGGTGTTGCAGTACGAGTACTGTGGTGTTGCAGTACCAGTACTGTGGTGTTGCAGTACCAGTACTGTGGTGTTGCAGTACTAGTACTGTGGTGTTGCAGTACCAGTACTGTGGTGTTGCAGTACCAGTGGTGTGGTGTTGCAGTACCAGTGCTGTGATGTTGCAGTACGAGTACTGTGGTGTTGCAGTACCAGTACTGTGGTGTTGCAGTACCAGTACTGTGGTGTTGCAGTACCAGTACTGTGGTGTTGCAGTACCAGTACTGTGGTGTTGCAGTACCAGTACTGTGGTGTTGCAGTACCAGTACTGTGGTGTTGCAGTACCAGTACTGTGGTGTTGCAGTACCGGTACCGTGGTGTTGCAGTACCAGTGCTGTGGTGTTGCAGTACCAGTACTGTGGTGTTGCATTACCAGTACTGTGGTGTTGCATTACCAGTACTGTGGTGTTGCAGTACCAGTACTGTGGTGTTGCAGTACCAGTACTGTGGTGTTGCAGTACCAGTACTGTGGTGTTGCAGTACCAGTACTGTGGTGTTGCAGTACCAGTACTGTGGTGTTGCAGTACCAGTACTGTGGTGTTGCAGTACCAGTACTGTAGTGTTGCAGTACCAGTGCTGGGGTGTTGCAGTACCAGTACTGTGGTGTTGCAGTACCAATACTGTGATGTTGCAGTACCAGTACTGTGGTGTTGCAGTACCAGTGCTGTGGTGTTGCAGTACCAGTACTGTGGTTTTGCAGTACCAGTACTGTGGTGTTGCAGTACCAGTACTGTGGTGTTGCAGTACCAGTACTGTGATGTTGCAGTATTAGTACTGTGGTGTTGCAGCACCAGTGCTGTGGTGTTGCAGTACCAGTGCTGTGGTGTTGCAGTACCAGTACTGTGGTGTTACAGTACCAATGGTGTGGTGTTGCAGTACCAATGGTGTGGTGTTGCATTACCAGTACTGTGGTGTTGCAGTACCAGTACTGTGGTGTTGCAGTACCAGTACTGTGGTGTTGCAGTACCAGTACTGTGGTGTTGCAGTACCAATGGTGTGGTGTTGCAGTACCAATGGTGTGGTGTTGCAGTACCAGTACTGTGGTGTTGCAGTACCAGTACTGTGGTGTTGCAGTACCAGTGCTGTATTGCAGTACCAGTACTGTGGTGTTGCAGTACCAATGGTGTGGTGTTGCAGTACCAGTGCTGTGGTGTTGCAGTACCAGTGCTGTGGTGTTGCAGCACCAGTGCCGTGGTGTTGCAGTACCAGTGCTGTGGTGTTGCAGTACCAGTACTGTGGTGTTGCAGCACCAGTGCTGTGGTGTTGCAGTACCAGTACTGTGGTGTTGCAGTACCAGTATTGTCGTGTTGCAGTACCAGTGCTGTGGTGTTGCAGTACCAGTACTGTGGTGTTGCAGTACCAGTGCTGTGGTGTTGTAGTACCAGTGCTGTGGTGTTGCAGTACCAGTGCTGTGGTGTTGCAGTACCAGTACTGTGGTGTTGCAGCACCAGTGCTGTGGTGTTGCAGTACCAGTACTGTGGTGTTGCAGCACCAGTGCTGTGGTGTTGCAGTACCAGTACTGTGGTGTTGCAGTACCAGTACTGTGGTGTTGCAGTACCAGTACTGTGGTGTTGCAGTACCAGTACTGTGGTGTTGCAGTACCAGTACTGTGGTGTTGCAGTACCAGTGCTGTGGTGTTGCAGTACCAGTACTGTGGTTTTGCAGTACCAGTACTGTGGTGTTGCAGTACCAGTACTGTGGTGTTGCAGTACCAGTACTGTGATGTTGCAGTATTAGTACTGTGGTGTTGCAGCACCAGTGCTGTGGTGTTGCAGTACCAGTGCTGTGGTGTTGCAGTACCAGTACTGTGGTGTTACAGTACCAATGGTGTGGTGTTGCAGTACCAATGGTGTGGTGTTGCATTACCAGTACTGTGGTGTTGCAGTACCAGTACTGTGGTGTTGCAGTACCAGTACTGTGGTGTTGCAGTACCAGTACTGTGGTGTTGCAGTACCAATGGTGTGGTGTTGCAGTACCAATGGTGTGGTGTTGCAGTACCAGTACTGTGGTGTTGCAGTACCAGTACTGTGGTGTTGCAGTACCAGTGCTGTATTGCAGTACCAGTACTGTGGTGTTGCAGTACCAATTGTGTGGTGTTGCAGTACCAGTGCTGTGGTGTTGCAGTACCAGTGCTGTGGTGTTGCAGCACCAGTGCCGTGGTGTTGCAGTACCAGTGCTGTGGTGTTGCAGTACCAGTACTGTGGTGTTGCAGCACCAGTGCTGTGGTGTTGCAGTACCAGTACTGTGGTGTTGCAGTACCAGTATTGTCGTGTTGCAGTACCAGTGCTGTGGTGTTGCAGTACCAGTACTGTGGTGTTGCAGTACCAGTGCTGTGGTGTTGTAGTACCAGTGCTGTGGTGTTGCAGTACCAGTGCTGTGGTGTTGCAGTACCAGTACTGTGGTGTTGCAGCACCAGTGCTGTGGTGTTGCAGTACCAGTACTGTGGTGTTGCAGCACCAGTGCTGTGGTGTTGCAGTACCAGTACTGTGGTGTTGCAGTACCAGTACTGTGGTGTTGCAGTACCAGTACTGTGGTGTTGCAGTACCAGTACTGTGGTGTTGCAGTACCAGTACTGTGGTGTTGCAGTACCAGTACTGTGGTGTTGCAGTACCAGTACTGTGGTGTTGCAGTACCAGTACTGTGGTGTTGCAGTACCAGTAATAACACTCACAGCTTCACACGAGAGAGAGAGAGAGAGAGAGAGAGAGAGAGAGAGAGAGAGAGAGAGAGAGAGAGAGAGAGAGAGGGATGTATGGGTAAGAAACTGGAGAATAGGGAGAGAGGGTGGGAGGTAGGGAGATAGAGAGGAAGAAAAAGATGGCAAAAAAAAATAAAGGAAAAATTAGGGAAACGTAAGATGGTATTTTCTGCTTATATAATTTTTAAAATATGATAGTGTTATTTTGAGATTTGCCTGGACAATGTCCTGGTACAGTGTACCTGGACAATGTCCTGGTACAGTGTACCTGGACAGTGTACTGGCACAGTGTACCTGGACAGTGTACTGGTACAGTGTACCTGGACAGTGTACTTGTACAGTGTACCTGGCCAGTGTACTTGTACAGTGTACCTGGACAGTGAACCAGGACATTGTACCTGGATAGTGTCTCTGGATAGTTTACATGTACAGTGTACCTGGACAGTGTACTAGTACAGTGTAAGTGGATAGTGTCCCTGGATAGTTTACCTGTACAGTGTACCGGTACAGTGTACCTGGACAGTGAACCAGGACATTGTACTTGGATAGTGTCCCTGGATAATTTACCTGTACTGTGTAGCTGGACAGTATACCGGGACAGTGTACCTGGATAGTTTACCTGGACAGCGTACCGGGACACTGTTCCTGAAGAGTGTACTGGGACAGTGTATCAAGACAGTATACTGGGACTGTCTTGCCTCATGATATTTCATTGTTGCTAGTGTTTTTAATACCCAAGATACCCGTGACCCACCTGTGACTAGTTTCCAGAGTTCTCCCCACCCTCGTTGCTCGGTCTGAGACCGGTGTTCTTGTTCAGTCGCCTGTTCAACCAAGCTGCTACTGTCAGCTGCCGTCCATCCACTTATCCATCACAGCCTTGTAATGATTAGCGGAACAGGTCTCAGGTGCTCTTGCTACAGGTCTCAGGTGTTGCTGCAACAGGTCTCAAGTGCTGTTGCAACAGGTCTCAGGTGCTGTTGCTACAGGTCTCAGGTGCTGTTGCAACAGGTCTCAAGTGCTGTTGCAACAGGTCTCAGGTGCTGTTGCAGCAGGTCTGAAGTGCTGTTGCAGCAGGTCTCAAGTGTTTTGCTGCAGGTCTCAGGTGCTGTTGCAACAGGTCTCAGGTGCTGTTGCAGCAGGTCTGAAGTGTTGCAGCAGGTCTCAAGTGCTGTTGCAACAGGCCTCAAGTGCTGTTGCAACAGGCCTCAAGTGCTGTTGCCACAGGTCTCAAGTGCTGTTGCTACAGGTCTCAAGTGCTGTTGCAACAGGCCTCAAGTGCTGTTGCAACAGGCCTCAAGTGCTGTTACTACAAGTCTCAAGTGCTGTTACTACAAGTCTCAATTGCTGTTGCAACAGGTCTCAGGTGCTGTTGCGACAGGTCTCAAGTGCTGTTACTACAAGTCTCAAGTGCTGTTGCTACAAGTCTCAATTGCTGTTGCAACAGGTCTCAAGTGCTGTTGCTACAGGTCTCAAGTGCTGTTACTACAGGTCTGAAGGACTGTTGCAGCAGGTCTCAAGTGCTGTTGCAGCAGGTCTCAAGTGCTGTTGCTACAAGTCTCAAGTGCTGTTGCTACAGGTCTCAAGTACTGTTGCAACAGGCCTCAAGTGCTGTTGCTACAGGTCTCAAGTGCTGTTGCTACAGGTCTCAAATACTGTTGCAATAGGTCTCAAGTGCTGTTGCTACAAGTCTCAAGTGCTGTTGCAACAGGTCTCAAATACTGTTGCAATAGGTCTCAAGTACTGTTGCTACAAGTCTCAAGTGCTGTTGCAACAGGCCTCAAGTGCTGTTGCAACAGGCCTCAAGTGCTGTTGCTACAGGTCTCAAATACTGTTGCAATAGGTCTCAAGTGCTGTTGCTACAAGTCTCAAGTGCTGTTGCAACAGGCCTCAAGTGCTGTTGCTACAAGTCTCAAGTGCTGTTGCTACAAGTCTCAAGTGCTGTTGCTACAGGTCTCAAGTGCTGTTGCTACAAGTCTCAAGTGCTGTTGCAACAGGCCTCAAGTGCTGTTGCTACAAGTCTCAAGTGCTGTTGCTACAAGTCTCAAGTGCTGTTGCTACAAGTCTCAAGTGCTGTTGCAACAGGCCTCAAGTGCTGTTGCTACAGGTCTCAAGTGCTGTTGCTACAGGTCTCAAGTGCTGTTGCTACAGGTCTCAAGTGCTGTTGCAACAGATCTCAAGTGCTGTTGCTACAAGTCTCAAGTGCTGTTGCTACAAGTCTCAAGTGCTGTTGCTACAAGTCTCAAGTGCTGTTCCTACAAGTCTCAAGTGCTGTTGCTACAAGTCTTAAGTGCTGTTGCAAAAGGCCTCAAGTGCTGTTGCAACAGTTCTCATGTGCTGTTGCTACAAGTCTCAAGTGCTGTTGCAACAGATCTCAAGTGCTGTTGCTACAAGTCTCAAGTGCTGTTGCAACAGGTCTCAAGTGCTGTTGCAAAAGGCCTCAAGTGCTGTTGCAACAGGTCTCAAGTGCTCTTGCTACAAGTCTCAAGTGCTGTTGCAACAGATCTCAAGTGCTCTTGCTACAAGTCTCAAGTGCTGTTGCAACAGATCTCAAGTGCTGTTGCTACAAGTCTCAAGTGCTGTTTCTACAAGTCTCAAGTGCTGTTGCAAGAGGTCTCAAGTGCTCTTGCTACAAGTCTCAAGTGCTGTTGCAACAGATCTCAAGTGCTGTTGCTACAAGTCTCAAGTGCTGTTGCAACAGATCTCAAGTGCTGTTGCTACAAGTCTCAAGTGCTGTTGCAACAGATCTCAAGTGCTGTTGCTACAAGTCTCAAGTGCTGTTGCAACAGATCTCAAGTGCTGTTGCTACAAGTCTCAAGTGCTGTTGCAACAGATCTCAAGTGCTGTTGCTACAAGTCTCAAGTGCTGTTGCAACAGATCTCAAGTGCTGTTGCTACAAGTCTCAAGTGCTGTTGCAACAGATCTCAAGTGCTGTTGCTACAAGTCTCAAGTGCTGTTGCAACAGATCTCAAGTGCTGTTGCTACAAGTCTCAAGTGCTGTTGCAACAGATCTCAAGTGCTGTTGCAACAGGCCTCAAGTGATATTGCAATAGGTCTCAAGTGCTGTTGCTACAGGTCTCAGGTGCTGTTGCAACAGGTCTCAAGTGCTGTTGCTACAGGTCTTAAGGACTGTTGCAATAGGTCTGAAGGTTTACACCTGGAGATTACCTGTGTACGACTCCGGGGGGATCACCGCCCCCGCGGCTCAGTCCTAGACCTGTGTTGTTGACGGTGTGTTGCAGTATGGTGTCAGGGTTATTAGGCAGAAATTATCATGTTTGTGGTGTTATCCTCAATTGTTGTCAGAATATCGTTTTGTTAGACTTATTGTATAACGTATTGTGTGACTTATTGTATAATGTATTGTGTGACTTATTGTATAATGTATTGCGTGAGTTATTGTATAATGTATTGTGTGAGTTATTGTGTAACTTATTGTGTGACTTATTGTATAATGTATTGTGTGACTTATTGTATAACGTATTGTGTGACTTATTGTATAATGTATTGTGTGAGTTATTGTGTAACTTATTGTGTGACTTACTGTAGAGCGTATTGCGTTATTGTATTGCGTATTGTGTGAATTAGTTTTTGTGTAAGTTTGGTCACACGGTGAGTTATTTGTTACTGATTTAAGATAGTGATTTAACACAGTTACTGATTTAAAATAATTACTGATTTAAAATAGTTACTGACTAAAAATAGTTACTGATTTAAAATAATTACTGATTTAACACAGTTACTGATTTAACACAGTTACTGATTTAAAATAGTTACTGATTTAAAATAATTACTGATTTAACACAGTTACTGATTTAACACAGTTACTGATTTAAAATAGTTACTGATTTAAAATAGTTACTGATTTAACACAGTTACTGATTAACACAGTTACTGATTTAAAATAGTTACTGATTTAACACAGTTACTGATTTAAAATAGTTACTGATTTAAAATAGTTACAGATTTAAAATAGTGATTTAACACAGTTACTGATTTAAAATAGTTACTGATTTAACACAATTACTGATTTAAAATAGTTACAGATTTAAAATAGTTATTTAACACAGTTACTGAGTTTTATTTACAGTGTTATGTGAGTGATTGTGTTAAGAGATTCTGTGTTACGTTGTAGCTGCACCATACTAACGTTATATTGTGGCGACATGACACTAACGGTACAGTAAGCTAAGTGTCTATCGACAAGTGCCTTTGACAAGTGGTAACTGACATTGTGTTAACTACACTTAAGTAATTGTACATTGTAGGTGCATCAAAGTAATGGTACCTTGTTCCCCGGTGACAGCGTGGTGTGGAGGCACCAAGATATCGTCAGTGTGGCCCCAGGGCGGGTCGGCACCGACCACGCCCGCGCCGCCCGTCCACCTGGCCCTGCCCCTCACCACCACCCACAAGGATATGGACGTAAGTACCTGAGTCACCTACCTTACCTCCCTCACCTACCATCCAGCAGGCTCCTACCTATCTAACCTCTTATATACCTGTAATGTACCTGTTAACGGCTTCGAGGGTAATTCTGCCCTGGCAGTCCGTCTTGAGGAGAGACGAGCAACAAGGGTTATGGAAAGTACCGTTTCCTTGTCGGTTAAGGTTAAGGACAGTGATCAGTGGTCAGCGCTGCCTGCATTCACAACTTTAAGAATAGGTACGACAGAGCCCAAGAGGCTCTGTATTTTTGGTTCACAATTTGTTGGCTGTCGCCACCTACACCTACCTACGAGGTGCAGCTTAAGCCGGGCTAACCTGCACACTGGTTACTGGAGTGACAAGACGGGAGAGTAGCAGCCAGAGCGGCTAGTAGCACTTTTACTATCAGTACAGACTAGCACAGTCCAGGGTATTACCATCCAGAGGCTCACAACTGTGTCACAGACTGCACGACATTGATATGCAGTTGATATATATATATATATATATATATATATATATATATATATATATATATATATATATATATATATATATATATATATATATATATATATATATGAATGAATGAAATTACGAGAGAAGTGATTTTAAATCATTTACGAAACTGCGGCAGCCACGATTGGCTGAAGCGGACTCACTGCGAGTGGACTTACGAGCCTGGTCCAAGGCCGAGCTCTGGGAGTAGAAAAACTCGAAAATCATCAAAGGTAAACCTCTTGTGGCAAAGAAAAACTTTTCTTTTAGTAAATGTTGTGAAGTGTATCACATGTGTTGTTTCTCCCAGTGTATCAGTAATGGTCATTACCTGGTGTAAGAAACTACAGCAGGACACCAGTCACTGCTTGCGAAAGGAAACTTGATCCACCCTCTTTAAGTGTTGACTTGATAAGTTGACAGTTGGTGGACATACAAGTCTGTGGAACTGTCAGGGGGATAACCCGCACCTTTGATCATTCACCCCCTCCCTCCCCCTCCCATACCCTTCTCCCCTCCCATTCCAGAAAGCCTCCTATCTAAGCCATCTTCATACACACAGTGTATCTATGGTTATTTGTAGATGAATGGTTCAGAGAACCGACATGTTGATAAATTAGACACATGTGCAACTCTTGGGTATCTTTATTGAGGAAACGTTTCGCCACACAGTGACTTCATCAGTCCATACAAAGGAGAATCTTGAAGAACATTCTCCTCCTGTTCTTCAAGAGTCTCCTTTGTATGGACTGATGAAGCCACTGTGTGGCGAAACGTTTCCTCAATAAAGATACCCAAGAGTTGCACATGTGTCTAATTTATCAACATCTATGGTTATAATCGTAAACATAATTTTTGAAGAGTGGAGCTGTAAGCCAGCGGAAGGCCTCGGTCAGATGACCAAAAGCTCGAGGTGTGGGTCATCGTATGACTAAGACCCACTTCAGGGAAACACTTGCCTGTTTCCTGACTAACCTAACCTTAACCTAACCTAACCTAACCTAACCTAACCTAACCTAACCTAACTTATCCTAACCTAACCTATCCTAACCTATCCTAACCAACCCTCGAGTTGCTAAAAACTGTATTTTGTTTATACAGTTGGATTTACAGGCTGTGAGAAGCTGTTATACTTGCGACGTCTTTCAAGTGGCTCGCGAAATCGGAGTGACACAATTGTAAACAAAAAAAAAAAAAACTCGCATGGAGGTTAGAACCCATGGCAAGTCAGTCCTAAAACCATTAGGCCAACGTGTCGACCTAATAAGATGCGCCCAACTTGGTGTATTTCTATACACAGGAAGGTTATCACCAACGACTACAAGGCAGCTTTTCACACTAACTCATCTCAGATGAATTTGCAAATGAAGCTGGTGTGAGTCTGTTTCAAAACCTGACCCGGTCTGTGGTATGTTATCATTCCCTGGGATGCCACTAACAGCTGTGGTATACTATCATCCCTTGGGATGCTACTAAAGCTGGGTAATTATTGATTTCTAGGCGAACAGGGACAAAACTTGCATTAATACAGTTACGTGAAGCTGTAAATCCGTGTGGGGCATTCAGAGCAAGGACTCATGAAGGCTCGATCCTACGTCCGCTTATCGCTAGATTGATATCCTGTTTTCGCAGCCAGGCTTTTCTTATAGGTGTGAGGAGACTTATCCACATGTCTCGCCCTGCCTGAGACTCAAACCTGTATCCCCTTCGGTAGTCATCGAAAGCTCTGCCATTGAGGTAGAGAAACAGATCGCCTTCGAACTTGTTGCCTGTTTTATTTGACTGACAACGGTCTCAGTACCTACACACTGTTATTGTTGGTGTACGTTATCGCTTGTTCACCTGCTCCCCCCCCTCCCCTTGTCCCCTCACTTTACTCCTTTCCCTCTCTCCCAGACTCTCCTTTCCTCTCTCTCTCTTCCTCCCAGACACTCTCTCTGTCTCTCTCAGACTCCCCTCTCTCTGTCTGTCTCTCTCAGACTCCCCTCTCTCTGTCTGTCTCTCTCAGACTCCCCTCTCTCTGTCTCTCTCTCCTCTCCCACCTAGATCCCCCTCCCCCCCCCCCTCTGATGCACCTCGCTCAGTGCAAGTTCATTCAAATCTCAAGAACAATATTTTTTATGCTCTTTGATATTGTTACAGCTGTAGCTTATTGTTGATGGTGCAGCGACCTTCTTCACATCCTCCTCACCCTTCCTGCTCCCCTCTACCCTCCTCTCTCTTCCCTTCAACCTTATTCCTTCCTCTTCTCTCCTTTCCGTTTCTTTCCCCTTCATTCGCATAACCTCCTTCAATTTTTATTCTTCAGCCCCTCCCCCCTTCTTCCCTTTTTCTCCCTACCCTTTACTCTTTCTTCGTTCCCTTTGCCTCTTTCCCTTTACCTATTCGCTCACCTCTCCATCGTGCAGTGTAGAGGGAGGAAGAGATGGATGTACTGTAGTAGTGGTGTGAGTGGTGAGTGTAGTGGTGGTGTGAGTGGTGAGTGTAGTGGTGGTGTGAGTGGTGAGTGTAGTGGTGGTGTGAGTGTTGAGTGTAATTATGGTGTGAGTGTAATGGTGGTGTGAGTGTTGAGTGTAATTATTGTGTGAGTGTAATGGTGGTGTGAGTGTTGAGTGTAATTATTGTGTGAGTGTAATGGTGGTGTGAGTGTTGAGTGTAATTATGGTGTGAGTGCAATGGTGGTGTGAGTGGTGAGTGTAATGGTGGTGTGAATGGTGAGTGTAGTGGTGGTGTGAGTGGTGAGTGTAATGGTGGTGTGAGTGGTGAGTGTAATGGTGTGAGTGGTGAGTGTAATGGTGGTGTGAGTGGTGAGTGTAATGGTGTGAGTGGTGAGTGTAGTGGTGGTGTGAGTGGTGAGTGTAATGGTGGTGTGAGTGGTGAGTGTAGTGGTGGTATGAGTGGTGAGTGTAATGGTGGTGTGAGTGGTGAGTGTAATGGTGGTGTGAGTGTAATGGTGGTGTGAGTGGTGAGTGTAATGGTGGTGTGAGTGTAATGGTGGTGTGAGTGGTGAGTGTAGTGGTGGTATGAGTGCTGAGTGTAATGGTGGTGTGAGTGGTGAGTGTAATGGTGGTGTGAGTGTAATGGTGGTGTGAGTGGTGAGTGTAATGGTGGTGTGAGTGATGAGTGTAATTATGGTGTGAGTGTAATGGTGGTGTGAGTGTTGAGTGTAATTATGGTGTGAGTGTAATGGTGGTGTGAGTGTTGAGTGTAATTACGGTGTGAGTGTAATGGTGGTGTGAGTGTTGAGTGTAATTATGGTGTGAGTGTAATGGTGGTGTGAGTGTTGAGTGTAATGGTGGTGTGAGTGTTGAGTGTAATTATGGTGTGAGTGTAATGGTGGTGTGAGTGGTGAGTGTAGTGGTGGTGTGAGTGGTGAGTGTAGTGGTGGTGTGAGTGGTGAGTGTAGTAGTGGTGTGAGTGGTGAGTGTAATGGTGTGAGGGGTGAGTGTAATGGTGGTGTAAGTGGTGAGTGTAATGGTGGTGTGAGTGGTGAGTGTATTGGTGGTGTGAGTGATGAGTACATAAGAACATAAGAACGAAGGAACACTGCAGAAGGCCTACTGGCCCATGCGAGGCAGGTCCAAGTCTCCTACCGGCTTAAGCCAATGCACCCAACCTAGTCAGGTCAGGTCACATTAACTTAAGGGAGGAACACGGCAACCGACCTGGTAGCACAAGCTATCAGGTCTAACTCACACCCACCCACATCCACTCATGTATTTATCCAACCTATTTTTAAAGCTACACAACGTTCTGGCCTCTATAACGGTACTTGGGAGTTTGTTCCACTCATCCACAACTCTATTACCAAACCAGTACTTTCCTATATCCTTCCTGAATCTGAATTTTTCCAACTTAAAACCATTGCTGCGAGTCCTGTCTAGGCTAGATATTTTCAGCACACTATTTACATCCCCTTTATTTATTCCTGTCTTCCATTTATACACCTCAATCATATCCCCCCTAATTCTACGTCTTTCTAGAGAGTGCAGATTCAGGGCCCTTAGTCTATCCTCATAGGGAAGGTTTCTGATACATGGGATCAACTTTGTCATCCTCCTTTGTACATTTTCCAGAGAATTTATATCCATTCTGTAATAAGGTGACCAAAACTGTGCAGCATAATCTAAATGAGGCCTAACCAAGGATGTATAGAGTTGAAGAACAACCTGAGGACTCCTATTATTTATGCTTCTTGATATGAAGCCAAGGATTCTATTAGCTTTATTGCGAACACTTATGCACTGTTGTCTTGGTTTCAGATTACTGCTAACCAGAACTCCTAAATCTTTTTCGCAATCCGTAATATTAAGATCTACATTATTTAGTTTATATGTGGCATGGTTATTGTCCTGTCCAACATTTAGAACTTTGCATTTGTCTATATTAAACTGCATCTGCCACTTCTCCGACCACTGCATCAGTCTATTCAAATCTTCCTGGAGTGCTCGAATGTCCTCGTCAGAATGAATTCGACGGCCTATTTTGGTGTCATCGGCAAATTTGCCGATGTCGCTCTTTATGCCCTCATCTATGTCGTTTATGTAGATTGTGAACAGCAGGGGGCCCAACACTGACCCCTGTGGAACACCGCTCGTGACACTTCCCCACTCTGATTTCTCCCCATTTATGCAAACTCTCTGCTGCCTATTTGTCAACCATGCCTCTATCCAGGAAAAAATTTCTCCTCCTATTCCATGTGCTTTAATTTTCCTCAATAGTCTCTGATGTGGGACCCTGTCAAAAGCCTTACTGAAGTCCATATACACAATATCATATTCATTACCATGATCTACCTCCTCAAATACCTTAGTGAAAAAAGTTAATAAATTCGTAAGGCAGGAACGCCCCTTTGTAAAACCATGCTGAGATTCGTTGATTAATTTATGCTTTTCAAGGTGGCTACGAACTGCCTCGGCAATTATTGATTCCATAAATTTTCCCACTATGGAGGTTAGGCTTATTGGTCTATAGTTCGAAGCTAAGGACCTGTCACCTGTTTTGAAAATAGGTATCACATTTGCCATTTTCCACTTATCTGGCACCATGCCAGTTTGTAGTGATATGTTGAAAAGATTAGCCAAAGGTGTGCTAAGCTCCTCTTTACATTCCTTTAGAACCCTTGCATACAGTTCATCAGGGCCTGGGGATTTGTTAGGTTTTAATTTATCTATTTGCCTAAGGACCATGTCACTTGTGACCCTAATAGTGCACAGTTTATTATCGTCCTGTTCTACATAATTTATCATTACTGGAATATCGCTGGTATCCTCCTGTGTAAAAACTGAGAGGAAGTATGTGTTAAAAATTCTACACATTTCCTTATCACTGTCAGTGAGCTGACCCGAGGAACTTTTGAGTGGGCCTATCTTGTCCCTGATCTTACTTCTGTATACCTGAAAGAATCCTTTTGGGTTAGTCTTCGATTCTCTTGCAACTTTAACCTCATAATCTCTTTTTGCTTTTCTAATTCCCTTTTTTATTTCTCTCTTTAACTGAATATATCGATTTCTCAATTGCCCCTCTCCTCTTTTGATTTGCCTATATATGCCTCTCTTTTGACCAATCAGATATTTTAATCTATTGTTCATCCATTTAGGATCATTTTTGTTTGATCTGATTTCCCTATTTGGAACATAATTTGACTGAGCAGCTAGAACTATGCCCTGGAAAGCATCATATCGGCAACCATCACCACCTACCTGACCCTTAGTCAGGTCATTCCAGTTCAGCCCACCTAAGTAATTTTTCAGTCCTATGAAATCAGCCAAGCGAAAGTCAGGGACGGAGACTTGATTGCCATTATTAGGGGAATTCCATGATATATTAAAACTGAGTGATTTGTGATCACTTTCCCCAAGCTCATCATTAACCTCAAGATTATTAATTAGTGTTTCCCTACTGGCAAGAACCAAGTCAAGGAGGTTATTTCCCCTAGTTGGCTCTGTCACAAACTGTTTTAAAAAACAATCCTGGATCGTATCAAGAAAGTCACCTGACTCTAAATTTCCTGTCAAATTGCTCCAGTCAATCTGTCTATAGTTGAAATCTCCCATTAGCACAACATTTTCGTATGTAGATGCCTTACGAATTTCGTCCCATAGAAGTTTACTGCACTCCCTATCAAGATTTGGGGCCCTGTAAATCACACCCAAAATTAGTTTTTCTCGGCCCTCGAGAAACTGTAACCAAACAGATTCAGTGGCTGACGCTTCTAATTTAATATCTTGTCTAACACAACAATTTAAATTGTCTCTGACATACATCGCTACTCCACCACCTTTCCTGTTGACCCTGTCAGTGTGGAATAATTTATAGCCTTGTATGTGGCATTCAGAGGGCATCTCTCTATCTTTCAGATTGAGCCAGGTCTCTGTTATAGCAATAATATCTATGTTTCCTGCACTTGCAATTAATCTTAGCTCATCTATCTTATTTCTTACACTCCTGCTATTAGTATAGTAAACCTTAAGGGAGCTAGTCCCTTGCTGCCCTCTGCTGTCCCCCTTTGTTTGCTGACCTGATCTATTGTCTTTATTTATAACTTCATGCTGAATGCCTTTTATACATTTACTGTTTCCAACCCAAGTGTTGCACCCTGCTTGTTTCCCACACACACCCATACCTCTATCTTCCATCAGTTTAAAATCATAGGCATTTCACCAATGGCCTTCTCAATCGAGTCTGCAAGTGCTACCACCCCAGCCCCAGAGAGATGTACCCCATCCCTTGCATACATATCATGTTTGCCATAAAAGTTGTTCCAGTTGTCAATGAATGGGATTGCAAGTTCCTTGCAGTATCTGTCTAGCCAGCAATTTACACCAATTGCCCTAGACAACCATTCATTTCCTACTCCCCTTCTAGGCAAGATGCTACATATGATTGGGATCCCTCCCTTAGACTTAATGAAATCTATAGCTGACCTGTACTTATCTAGCAGCTCTTCTCTCCTACCCTTCCCAATATCATTTCCACCAGCACTGAGACAGATAATGGGCTTGCTCCCATTACCTGACATGATATTATCCAGCCTGTTGACAATGTCCCCAACACCAGCTCCAGGGAAGCACACTCTATCTCTCATCTTCTTATTCCTATTACAAAAAGCACGATCAATGTATCTTACCTGAGAGTCACCAACCACAAGAATGCGCTTACCTCCATTAGCAGGGGCAGTAGTACCCTTACCTTCACTGGCCACTGAAGTACATTCATCCTGAAGAACAGAGAAGCGATTTCCTACCTTCAGATCTTCACTCTTAACTTTCCTTACTCTGATGCGCCTTCCATTACTGTGAACTACTCGCCACTTGTAGCAGGTGCTGGGCTGCACCTCACTGCTGGTAGCCGTTGCTGCCTCCCCAACTACAGCCTCCTCACAGCGAGAGACAGACTGCACCTCGCTGCTAGAAGCCTCATTCCCCACAACTCCAGCCACCTCACACTCTCTCCCAGACCCATTGAGGTGGACCTTCAGCCTCCTAATCTCCTCCTGGAGAAGCAAGACCTCCTCCTTCAACTCTCCAACCTCGATTTTTAAAACACTGCAGAAGCAAGCCATGCTTTGTAACCGTCCACACTAATCCCCAAAGCAGCTCAGGGTCTGTGACCTCACGTGACGACTGACCACTGAGTACTGAGTGTAGTAGTGGTGTGAGTGGTGAGTTTAATGGTGGTGTGAGTGGTGAGTGTAATGGTGGTGTGAGTGGTGAGTGTAGTAGTGGTGTGAGTGGTGAGTGTAATGGTGGTGTGAGTGGTGAGTGTAATGGTGGTGTGAGTGGTGAGTGTAATGGTGGTGTGAGTGTAGTGGTGGTGTGAGTGGTGAGTGTAGTGGTGAGTGTAATGGTGGTGTGAGTGGTGAGTGTAGTGGTGGTGTGAGTGGTGAGTGTAATGGTGTGAGTGGTGAGTGTAGTAGTGGTGTGAGTGGTGAGTGTAGTGGTGGTGTGAGTGGTGAATGTAATGGTGGTGTGAGTGGTGAGTGTAGTAGTGGTGTGAGTGGTGAGTGTAGTGGTGGTGTGAGTGGTGATTGTAATAGTGGTGTGAGTTGTGAGTGTAGTAGTGGTGTGAGTGGTGAGTGTAGTAGTGGTGTGAGTGGTGAGTGTATCGGTGGTGTGAGTGGTGAGTGTAGTGGTGGTGTGAGTGGTGAGTGTAATGGTGGTGTGAGTGGTGAGTGTAATGGTGGTGTGAGTGGTGAGTGTAATGGTGGTGTGAGTGGTGAGTGTAGTAGTGGTGTGAGTGGTGAGTGTAGTGGTGGTGTGAGTGGTGAGTGTAATGGTGGTGTGAGTGGTGAGTGTAGTAGTGGTGTGAGTGGTGAGTGTAGTGGTGGTGTGAGTGGTGAGTGTAACGGTGTGAGTGGTGAGTGTAGTAATGGTGTGAGTGGTGAGTGTAGTGGTGGTGTGAGTGATGAGTGTAATGGTGGTGTGAGTGGTGAGTGTAATCGTGGTGTGAGTGGTGAGTGCAATGGTGGTGTGAGTGGTGAGTGTAACGGTGTGAGTGGTGAGTGTAGTAATGGTGTGAGTGGTGAGTGTAATGGTGGTGTGAGTGGTGAGTGTAACGGTGTGAGTGGTGAGTGTAGTAATGGTGTGAGTGGTGAGTGTAGTGGTGGTGTGAGTGATGAGTGTAATGGTGGTGTGAGTGGTGAGTGTAATGGTGGTGTGAGTGGTGAGTGTAATGGTGGTGTGAGTGGTGAGTGTAACGGTGTGAGTGGTGAGTGTAGTAATGGTGTGAGTGGTGAGTGTAATGGTGGTGTGAGTGGTGAGTGTAACGGTGTGAGTGGTGAGTGTAGTAATGGTGTGAGTGGTGAGTGTAATGGTGGTGTGAGTGGTGAGTGTAGTAGTGGTGAGTGTAGTGGTGGTGTGAGTGGTGAGTGTAATGGTGGTGTGAGTGGTGAGTGTAGTAGTGGTGTGAGTGGTGAGTGTAGTGGTGGTGTGAGTGGTGATTGTAATGGTGGTGTGAGTTGTGAGTGTAGTAGTGGTGTGAGTGGTGAGTGTAGTAGTGGTGTGAGTGGTGAGTGTAATGGTGGTGTGAGTGGTGAGTGTAATGGTGGTGTGAGTGGTGAGTGTAGTGGTGTGAGTGGTGAGTGTAGTGGTGGTGTGAGTGGTGAGTGTAATGGTGGTGTGAGTGGTGAGTGTAATGGTGGTGTGAGTGGTGAGTGTAGTAATGGTGTGAGTGTAGTGGTGGTGTGAGTGGTGAGTGTAATGGTGGTGTGAGTGGTGAGTGTAGTGGTGTGAGTGGTGAGTGTAGTGGTGGTGTGAGTGGTGAGTGTAACGGTGTGAGTGGTGAGTGTAGTAATGGTGTGAGTGGTGAGTGTAGTGGTGGTGTGAGTGATGAGTGTAATGGTGGTGTGAGTGGTGAGTGTAATGGTGGTGTGAGTGGTGAGTGTAATGGTGGTGTGAGTGGTGAGTGTAATGGTGGTGTGAGTGTAACGGTGTGAGTTGTGAGTGTAGTAGTGGTGTGAGTGGTGAGTGTAGTAGTGGTGTGAGTGGTGAGTGTATCGGTGGTGTGAGTGGTGAGTGTAGTGGTGGTGTGAGTGGTGAGTGTAATGGTGGTGTGAGTGGTGAGTGTAGTAGTGGTGTGAATGGTGAGTGTAATGGTGGTGTGAGTGGTGAGTGTAGTAGTGGTGTGAATGGTGAGTGTAATGGTGGTGTGAGTGGTGAGTGTAGTAGTGGTGTGAATGGTGAGTGTAATGGTGGTGTGAGTGGTGAGTGTAGTAATGGTGTGAGTGGTGAGTGTAATGGTGGTGTGAGTGGTGATGATAATAGCTTCATCATCAGTAGTTTTAAGATTAGCGGATCCTTATGGCAAGAGTCGCGGTAAGTGTGGTAACAGGGTGGTACCCAGGACGCAGCCTTGCGGCACGCCTTCCTCCTACACCAGATCCAAGGAAAGTATGTTTATCATGACTCACGAAATCGAAATGGAGTTTTACGACTCGCTTGTCGTGAGTTCGATCCACACCCATACCGTGGTTTGATGTTGGCTATGTTAAGTAAAAGGACACGCGTGCAACTAATGGGACTTTTTTTTTACTGAGGCAACGTTTCGCTCTCCATGAGCTTTTTCAGGCCGTTGCACACGTGTCCTTTTATAATAATAACAATAATAATATGTGCTTCTACAAGTACATGTACAAGGTATACAGGCCAGCTGACATCAATGATATACTAATATATAGACAGCCCCTTATTTCGCAGAGCATTTCGGTCAAATTAGGTCAGTTTTGTTCCAGGATGCGACCCACACCAGTCGACTAACACCCAGGTACCCATTTTACTGATAGATGAACATGGACAGGAGATATCTTAACGAATCACGTCCTAATATTTCCACAAGCACCGGGGATTGACCTCCGGACCTGTGTGTGAGCTGAGTGCGCTTGCGATCGAAGTAATTAACATATCGATAATTATATCAACAGTATTACAATGTAAGAGAAAGTTTCGGATCTCCAGGTAATATATATAATATGTATTTCTTGACTAAGCATTCTAATCGTTTATAAATAGCGCTGATAAGAGCGATGGATCTATAATTAGAGCCATGCCCATGACCGGGCTCCGAGAGTAGTAAGACTCTTGACACTTGACTCTTGAGGCCTGGTCACAGACCGGGCCGCGGGGGCGTTGACCCCCGGAACTCTCTCCAGGTAAACTCCAGGTAAACTCATCAAAGGTATATCAGAGATAAATATCAAAGGAGGACCCCAGTTTTTCGCTTGGTAGGCAAGACGCCTGTGGACCACAGCTGGTGGAAAAGGTGTAAGATGAAGCCTAGTGATGCTTAGTTCTGCCGTAGGTCAGGACTGTTGCAGAGGCAACATTGTTATTGTCATAAATGAAGAGATAGCATCACGTGAGATCTTGAAGATGTACTCTTACCTTGATGACAAGTGCTTAAAGATGTACTCACACCTAGATGACAAGTGCTTGAAGATGTACTCACACCTAGATGACAAGTGCTTGAAGATGTACTATCACCTAGATGACAAGTGCTTGAAGATGTACTCACACCTAGATGACAAGTGCTTGAAGATGTACTCACACCTAGATGACAAGTGCTTGAAGATGTACTCACACCTAGATGACAAGTGCTTGAAGATGTACTCACACCTAGATGACAAGTACTTGAAGATGAATTAAACACAGGTCCAGCAACTGGATATCTATTTTCTGGATGTTTCGCCAACCAGTGGTTAGGTTAGGTTAGGTTAGGTAAGGTTCGTCAGGAAACAGGACAAATGTTTCCTGACGCGGGTCTTAGTCAGATGATGACCCGCCTTTGGAGCTTTTGATCATCTGACCGAGGCCTTCCGCTGGTTTACTGGTCCACCCCTTTAAAAATTATGGTCATTTATAACCAACCAGTGGCTTTATCAGTACATTACGTTGATGAAGGCACTGGTTGGCGAAACGACAAAATGAAGGTACCCAGATGTTGTACACGTGTTTAGTTCTTGAACTTGTCTGTACTTAATACCACAGATGTTGTAAAATCAGCACCTGAACGTGTACAGACAACGAGCTGGAACACTGTCTAAAACTACGAACTAAGAAGCCTAACAAAACTAACTTTCACATAGGAGAGAGAAGCTTATGACGACGTTTCGGTCCGACTTGGACCATTTACAAAGTCAGTGTTGACCATTTACAAGTCACATTGTCACAGTGTGACTTGTAAATGGTCCAAGTCGGAGCGCAACGTCGTTATAAGCTTCTCTCTCCTAGGTGCGAGTTATTTGTGTATTATTCCAGTCACGGTATTGTGCTTTTTTTTGTTCTTTAAGAAGCCTAGTGAATGAATCTATCAAAGGGCTTGAATTTAGTGCTCCAAATCTCCACGAGCTCAGGGGGCGTCGGCTTGGTACTTGCCCAAGCTGCAGTGGAATACAACTGTACTTAAGTCCACTGACGCTGCATTGGGCTTCCCACGAAGCAGCTGAAGCAAGGGATATTACGTTCTTTAATTTCTTCTGTATTTTCTGATTTTTTTTTTATCGTTAGGTTTACTTAGCAAGTGAACTCTTTCAGTCGGAGTGACGGAGCTAGTGGACGCTTCGTGTTCATTGAGGGAACGTTCATCATTGTTCCTCTGGTGGAAGATATTGAAGAAAACCCTGATTTAGATAAATACGTGAGCAAACACTAGGACATATTTATTAGAAAACGTTTCGGTCTTGGGACGGTATTACTTCTAACATACAGAGGTTAAAAAGACAGTATATAAAGGTGGAGAGCGAGTGTGTGAAGGATGCTTGGTGATCTGAAGGATGACAAATGGCATTCACTCACACCTCTTCGTCTATATAGGGTGTTATTTTTAACATACAGAGGTTAAATATGTCCTAGTGTTTACACACGAGTCTTTGTAAACCAGCTGGTCGATATCTATAACCAGGGTTTATACCAAAGAACCTCGTGTACACGTCTTCGACTGCTACCTACTAAATTTTAAGAGAGGCTTGTATCTACTGCGCAGCGAAATCACAAGGGTTAAACTGTACAGGAGATATATTAATACTAATACAATCATCATCACAGTAAATAAGTGAAATCGGAATATTCAGACGACCACTGTGACAGAATAGTGAAATTCCAATTTGAAAGATTTCTCACATTAGGTACTGAGAGAGAGTTCTAGATAACATAAGAAAAGAGAAACACTGAAGCAAGCTTCCTGGCCCAAACTAGGTGAGTCTAACTCACATCCATTCACACCCACTCCTGGACCTGGAGGATCAACGCCCCCGCGGCCCGGTCCATGACCAGGCTTCCCGGTGGATCAGGGCCTGATCAACTAGGCTGTTTCTGCTGGCCGCACGCAGTCCAACTTACGAGCCACAGCCCGGCTGATCCGGCACTGACTTTAGATATCTGTCCAGCTCTCTCTCGAAGGCAGCCAGGGGTTTATTGGCAATTCCCCTAATGCTTGATGGGAGGCTGTTGAACAGTCTTGGGCCCAGGTCACTTATGGTGTTTTCCCTTAGTGTACCAATGGAGCCCCTACTTTTTATTAGGGGCATTTTGCATCGCCTGCCCAGTCTTAGTTTCGTAGGGAGTGATTTCTGTGTGCAGATTTGGGATCGTTCCTTCCAGGATTTTCCAAGTGTAGATTATGATATATCTCTCCCTCCTGCGTTCCAACGAGTACAAGTGCTTCCAAGCGTTCCCAGTAGTTAAGGTGCTTGACAGAACTTATACGTGCAGTAAAGGATCTCTGTACACTCTCTAGATCTGCGATTTCACCTGCTTTGAATGGAGATGTTAATGTACAGCAGTATTCTAGCCTAGAGAGAACAAGTGATTTGAAAAGGATCATAGGCTTGGCATCTCTCGTTTTGAAAGTTCTCATTATCCATCCTATCATTTTCTTTGCAGGTGCGATCGTGGCACTGTTGTGATCCTTGAAAGTGAGATCCTCAGACATTACTACTCATGTACATGTCAAACCTATTTTTAAAGTTACTCAAGGTTATAAGTTATAGAAATAGATAAGTTTTAGATAATTATAAATGAGTTGAAATTACAACCCGCAGTCGTGGGGAGGTGATAGAAGCAAGTACCAGGAGGGGATCATGGATGAGGGGAATGGGGAGGTAAAAAGGGGAATGGCGTAATCTGTATCACTGGCAACGCTTGGCTGTAAATCATATAAACATTTGCAGTGTTAGTGGTGAGGCAGGATTTGTTGACGAGTAAGTGAATGTGTTTCTCATTAGGTAGACACAAACACGGACGAGCAGTGTATGGTTGTTACCCACGACCAGTCGCTGAGTCCTGGGTACAGTTATGGAGGGGTAGGGGTGGAAGCCTGCTATATACATGTCACTGTGTCACTATTGAACTTACTCCCCTCGGTACTCTCCCCCCTCCCTACCACCCCTATTCCACTTCCTCATCATCTCACCCCTCCCTTCGTACCTTGTTTCCCATTTCTCTCTCTCTCTCTCTCTCTCTCTCTCTCTCTCTCATTTGCGGAGGTTAAGAAAAAAATTCCTGTTAAGAGTTATCATCTAGGTAGGAGCTATCATCAGGGTAGGAGTTATCATCAAGGTACCTATGACATACCTGAGATCAGTATCAAAGGTTCTTCTACGCCACACAGCCCAGCCTGAGGTCAGTCTTCTCTGGTGGAGGTCTGCATTAAATATGCATCATCGAAAAAAACCTAGATCAAACATAAACAGAAAGCGAAGAAGAATGTACAGAAGAAACAGGGGCTATTAATCTGCTTAATAACGCAAGTATTGTCACAGTGAAGGAAAGATAATCTTGACTCACGCAATCGTAATGACACGATTGCAAACAAACCACAGTGCGGATGGGGTTAGAATCCATGGCTAGTGAGCTGGCCCAGTGGTTTGCGCACTGTCCCTCACGACAGATAAAGATTTTCTTCTGTCTCGCCGATTTCTCCGTTAAAATTATCTTTCAGGCCAGACAGAAGCATCACCAAGGGAACGATGAGTCGTCCAGGATATTTACAAGAAATCCCAAATATTTCTATACGTATGTAAAATACAAACTAAAAAAAAAAAAAAAAACCTGTAAAATTGAACCATTAATCAGAGGAGGTTCATATATGAAACGTTTTCTGATAAATATGTCCTAGTGTTTGCTCACGTGTCTTTCCAAACCAGTTATCTATCACAAATTATCTATTACCAAGGTTTATACCATTTCTTTCATTCCTTCTGAAGGCCGCGCAGACCAACTAACTGACATTAATACTAATCCCATAGAATTGGACAAAATGGAAGACACACCCGGTCACTCAGCACCTGGACCAGATTCACGGAATTCCTTATTTATGTAATGTTCAGGGTATCTCTAGCACGAGTACTTGGTACTCTTTGGAGGAAGAATTTACATCTGGGTGAAATACCAGAGACTTTGATGATGAAGACACATGTGCAACAGTTGGGTATCTTTATTGTTGGAACGTTTCGCCCACACAGTGAGCTTGATCAAGTCACAAACAGATCTACCTGGGCAAAGAGTACATGAGTACGTATATATAAGGTGGAGAATGTTGGGGAGGTTAGATTTAAGAAGGACCTGCACGGGACGGGCGAGTAGATGCAAGTGTCACATTCTTCATCATGTTCCTTGTCATATTCCTCATATTCCTTGTCATATTTCTAATCATATTATTGTAATGTCTGTTTCGCCTGTTTCTCTGACACTCGTAGCCCAGGCGCGGGTCATTCAAGGAATGAAAGTGCGTTGTTGAAGTCGTGTGTTCGGAATGGGTACAGCCAGAGTGGAACTGCAGATGGTTGCCCGCCGTGTGGTATACTAGCTGTCTTCTGGCTGTCCAGTAGCTGGAGAACATTTGAGAACAAGACTGTGAGATCATCATCAGCTTGTTTCCGGGGTTGGTGAAGGCTTTATCGAAATGATATAATCTGGCCCAAGCCAGGTTTGGGTCCCAAGCCAGATGCAGGTCCCAAGCCAGATGCAGGCCCCAAACCAGGTGCAGGCCCCAAACCAGGTGCAAGTGAGTGATGAGGTTTGTACTGTTCCGTACCCGCTCTCTCTCTCTCTCTCTCTCTCTCTCTCTCTCTCTCTCTCTCTCTCTCTCTCTCTCTCTCTCTCTCTCTCTCTCTCTCTCTCTCTCTCTCTCTCTCTCTCTCTCTCTCTCTCTCTCTCTCTCTCTGTCTCTCTCTCTCTCTCTCTCTCTCTCTGGATTTTTAAGTCTTCTGCTATCTGTCTTTCCCATGTACTCCATCCCTCTTCTTCTCTGCCTCAACAAATCTTCATGTCTCCTGATCCTCTCCCAAAATCTTGACCACCTCACGGTGTGTA